>NW_027526203.1:210660790-211043290 GCF_048455015.1 Haemaphysalis longicornis
GTTCAAGAAGATCTCTTGTGCTCGGGTCAGGGTTGGCAAGGAGGTGAGGTGGCCTGAAGGGGTGAGTGCGTTGAGGGGTTGTTGTTTCAGCTGCTTGAATCTACGGAGTCTGATTGCGGGAGCGAGTGTGGTCACCGTCAAGGCATTTGGGCCAGGGATGGTCCGAGAAGGGCGGAGCCGGGGGTCCATCAGAGGCTATTATGAGAAGGGCCTCCTGTGCAGCCACGGGAGCTGCTTGGTTCCCAGGAGCGGCTGGTGCATGACCGGAGCTCCAGTTAATTCGGACTTTGCAGCTTGATGTTTGGAGCGCAGTGATTTGATGAATAATGTCGTGGACAGAAGGGTGGGTGGACATGGGATGACAAAGCTCTTAGAGAGCTTCATATGAGTCTGTTAGGATGTGAAGGTTGGGGGGAATGGGGAGATGGTAATCGTACATGAAGTAGTCGAGGGAATCGTGGATAGCGATGAGCTCCGCATCCGTTGAAGTAATATTGGGAATACGGTGATATTGGGCTCCCATGATGGATAAATTGTCCAGGCTGATCTATGCTGTGCCGACGTGTGGGTTTATGTGGCAAGCGTCGGTGTAGACGTCATTTTCATACGGTCGTTTAGTTGAGGCAAGGCGTCGGCAGCGTTGCTGTCGAAACTTCGGCTTCCTGCGATACTTCCCCCTTCACAAGGCTCAGCTCTTCCGAGAGCAGTTACCTCGCGGAGCATCCTCAGCGCGAGCCAGGGCGTGCACTGGAGAAAAACATTGCTGACCCTGGTTCTTCGAGCGGCTCGCGCAGCCGTGGGAAGGAACAAACGAAAAACGGCACGAGCGGCAAGGCAGCAGTTAGCTATTCTAGTCTCGCCTCTAAGTCACCTGTAGCTGGTCACCGTACGGCCAGTGCCAGTGCTGCTCCTACACCCAAGGTTAAGGACACCTGTCTCGCCAATGCTGTCGGCCAGGTCATCGATCTGCTGGGTTTCCCATCTCTCCTGGAGCGGCTCTCAGCGTGCACCAAGCAGTCAGTGTTCTTCGGCGGACTCAGGTGATGCGGGAGGCACTGACGCGCCTCGCACCACTGGCCCCTTCCTCGTTGTGACCGACCCTCTCCTCGGCAACCCGATCAACCAGGTGCACGAGTTGCTTCCTCCCCGATCCTCTCCACCGGATCGCCTAGATACATCCAAGCGGGAGCTGCCGTCGTCGTCAGCGTACACAGATGATGCTGACGACAACAAACTGTGCATCGAAGTCGACGTGCCGTCCGACGACAGCGAGTTTTGAGTATGGGAGTGTTAACGTGGTTTGTGCACTTATCACCTTTATGCTGGTACGTTTTCTTACTTTGAATGTTTATGGCTTTCGGGACGGAGACAAACAGAGGGAGGTGATGCACTATGCTCGGACACAACACGTTGAGCTTCTTCTTTTTGCAGGAGTGCAACTTTCGTACTCCACGCGACGTTCTTTTGTTTCGCGAGGGTTTTTGTTTGCAAGCTTTTTTCACTCTGTCGGACAGGATGGCTACGGGTGTAGGCGTATTTCTGCAAGAGAGCTTGCGCCACAAGGCTCATTGTACCTATGGGATCAAAGGGTGCGTGCTTGCGGTTGATGTTTTCTTACTTGCTCGTCACGTCCGAGCTGTGGGTGTGTAGCACCCGCGCAGCACTCTGATAATTCCTTTTTTTCGCATCCCTCGACGCATTCATGCTCGAACCTTACCCAACATTTTTTGTGGAGGATTTTAATTGTGTAACCGACCCTCAGCGTGATGTGCGGGGACGTGGGCAAGGTGGACCCTATAGCGGTGCCCGGGAGTTGAAGGAACTGATCGGCCAATTCCATTTATCCGAAGCGTGGGTGCAGCTCCACAGTGACAGGCTTGTCGCTACTTGGGAAATGGGATAATCTAGCAGACGGCTAGATAAGTGTTGCTTTCCGCCCGAGCTGAGCTGCTACGTGGAATGCTGTGCCGTCACCTGCTACCCAACTGGGGCTCATCGCGTGTCTGATCCCCGGCCTGTGTTAGCGACGCTTAACCTCGGCAACTGTGCGCCTCTCAACCAGATGTGGCGAATGGACGAGCGCCTGCTAACCGACAGGGAGAGTTCAGCAGCATGTCATGCTTCGTTGACTGCCCTGTGCGAGTTCGGTCCTCTGCCTTGGGATAGGTTGAAGGACCACTGGCGCGTGATTTTAGTAAAGGAGGGTCGTTCGCGCAAGAAGCGCATCACGGCCGCGCTTAACGACACGTTGCGGAGGGTTCGCACCGTACAGAGAGGGGCCACGTTAAACTTCACGATGCGTGACTCTGTCAACCGCTAAAAGCACGTTACGAGTCCCTCTTCCGGCAATCATCACAAGCGGCGAACCGAGTACAGACCCTGCGCAGGCCCATTTCGGACCCCTCTATACTCAGGCATATTATAGCTGACTCGCTTGACGAGGGTGGGTTAGCTACCGTTCCAGGGGTTACGCTCGTTGACGGGTCGGTTAGCACGAGGGCTGAAGATACAGCCGAGGTCTTCGTAGGACATTTCGTCACCCTTTTCTCGACCGAGAATGCGTCATGGGATGCAGAGGGGTGCTGCCGTGTTTGTCAGATCACCTCGTTGATTCTCTGTGTGCTCCCATGGATGCTGACGAGCTGTGCGAGTGTGTTAAAAAACTCAATCGTGCGTCGGCACCTGGGCCTGATGGTATTCCTGCTGGGTTTTACAAGAGGTTTTTCCCGGCCATTCAGGGTGCGCTCCTCGACATGGTGAATGACTTTCTTCTCCATGGAGTAATGCCAGTATCCTTTCGTGAGGGTCGCGTAATCTTGATTGTGAAGCCAGGCGGGGATCCTACGCAGCCCCAGGCGTATCAACCAATCACACGCCTCAACAGTGACTATAAGATCGTAGTATCCATTTTGCCCAGACGCACCAGTGCCGTTTTGCCTGATATTATCAGCCAAGCGCAAACGTGCAGCATGCCAGGTCGCACAATTTTCTCATCCCTGGCATTTACGCGCGATTTATTCAGCTATGCGACGAAGATTGGTACCTCTGGCTGCTTCATCTCCCTAGATCTCCCTTTACGTAGATCAAGCGAAAGCCTTCGACAGAGTGGAACATCGAAAGCTGGCAGGCGTTTTGCTTCAATACGGCTTTCCGCCAGACTTCGTAACAATGCTCGAGCTCCTGTACTCGAACGTGAGTGTTAGGCTCCTTGTCCACGGCTATTAAGAAGTATTAAGTAGTCCGTTCTCTGTCACCAGTGGGATGGCAGGGCTGCCCCTTGTTGCCTCTGCTTTTCGTCATTTCTCTCGACCCGCTGCTTCACCGTATTGATGCAAATACCGCCATCCGCGTCTTCCGTTGCCAGCCATAGGCCAAGTAAAGGTGTCTGCTTATGCGGACGGTGTATCCCTGTTCATTCGGGACTTGAACAGCTAGCAAGCGTTTATGCTGCTGTTCAATGAGTATGGTGAGCTGGCTGGAGCTCGTCTTAACAGGGGCAAAAGTATGGCGGCGCGCTTCGGCCCATTTGCGTCTGGCCTAGCGGGCGACGTAGACTGGGTTACGGGTGTTCGAGTACTTGGTGTGTTTTTGCATTCCTCGGGTGAAGTGGCACGTAGTATGTGGAAGCGCCTCCTTGAGACAGCGGAGCAGCGTCTTGCGGTTGCATCAAAGTTCAGGCTTTCCCTCTCAGAGCTAAGCTACAGAATTAAGTCATCCGTTTCGGCTGCGTTTTCCTATGTAGCACGCGTAGCGAAACCACCGCGCCATTTCACCTGGCAGCTCGCCACGAGGTTTGGGTCGTTCTTTTGGGCGGGCAAGACAGAAACAGTGTCGCCTGCGCTGTTGAGACTGCCCAAGTCAATGGGTGGTTTCAGTCTGCCTTGTTTGGAAATCATGTGTAGCGCGGTGGCCGTACGCGCAGTGTTCGACCTTGTAGACTCAACTGAGTACCCAGGGAGGGCGCTGGTGCAATACTTCCTGGGAACTTCCCGCTCAATGTTTTATGACGAACACAGTGCCGGTCCCTCTGCCGAGCAGTCACCGCCATTTTAGGCCTATGTTGTCGCAACGTTGAGAAATGTCCAGTCTACCTTGCCATGGCTAAATTTTAGGTAAAGTGCCGGAAGCTAATTGTCTGAAAATTTGTCAATAAATGAGTTAAACAATTAACAGATATCAATATCACGCGGCATCCGATGACATCAGCTGACTTCGGCGGCACTTCCGTCTGATGTTCGGGATTTTGAATGGTTGCGTGGCTGGGAAGTTCCTCCGACGTGTGACTGTCTGGCCAGATTCGGCGTCGTGCGTTCCTCATCGTGCCCACACTGCGGGCGCACTGAAACATTAGAACTTGCCTTGTTTCAGTGTCGTGTAGCGGGAACGTTTTGGACAGTGTTAAGCAGGTTGTTTGGTCTCACACTTAGAATGAGCACACGTTCAAATGACGTGTTGGTAAACTTCCTGGTGTGTACTGGTGCTTTTGTATTGTGGCGAAATCGTGGTGGCATGCGTCTTCGCGCCCGATCGCAAACTGCGATGTTTCCACTGCTGTGGCGTGTGCGGTCGATCCTTCTGAGTCACTTAGAAAGGAGTTGGAAGCTGTAGGTGAAAAAGCGTTCCTGTTACCCTGGTCCACGCGCTTCACAGTGGTCAGGAAATATATCCTGAGCATAACTATCGTACCGTATTGAGTTTCAGGTAGTTTCTGAACTATCTAGGTACACACCTGTGAACTTTCTGTGGATTGATTTTGGAGTAGCTTGTTTCACCACCACAGACATTTGCTATTGAAAGTGTTGACTGCCCGGAGCTTGGGTGTTTTCTATTTTTAGGGCAGCGCTATTACCACTAGTCGCTGCGCACTGATAAATGTTTTTTGAATAAATTCTCTTGTCACTGGAAAGTCTGGTGGATGATCGGCATGCTCGATCATCTGCATACCATATCCCCCAAGTACTAAGGCGGCACCTTCCGGCCCCCCTCCACCTGCCGTGCCAGGGCAAATTGTTCTTGCCCCGCAACCGGCCAAACTCCCTCTCCCCTTATTTGAAGCTATTCCAGGTATCCCCGACGATACAGGGATCCTGCGCTGCCCATGTGTGCGCTGCACCACCGACTTCCGGGAAGTACTTCCGGGTAGAACAAAGCTGCGGGGGTACCATAGGATTCCATTTTCGGCGGCCGCTTTTCTGATGGAGTCGAAAGCAAAAACGCCAGTGTGTCCGAGATTGAGGCGCACGTAAAGATCCCCAGGGGGTCAAAACATTCCGGAGCCCTACACTACGGCACGCATCATACCCGCCGCGGTGGCTCAGTGGCTAAGGCGTTGCGCTGCTGAGCACGAGGTCGCGGTTTCGATTCCCGGCCGCGGCGGCCGCTTTTCTGATGGAGGCGAAAAGCAAAAACGCCCGTGTGTACGAGATTTCGGCGCACGATAAAGATCCCCAGGTGGTCAAAATTAATCCGGAGCCCTCCACTACGGCGCGCCTCATCGCCTGCGTTGCGTCGGCGCGTTAAACCCTACAATCAATCAAATCAATCAATCACGGCACGCATCATTGCCTGCGTTGCACCGGCGCGTTAAACCCTGCAATCAATCAATCAATTTGGCTAATGACGGGGCCTAGCATGCGATTACAATAAAAATGAAATTTGTGCGGGGCAACAGCACAAAGCGTGCATGTGCGCCGTTGTCCCAGAGTGGACGCCTTTTTTCCGCCTAATTGAGCCTGGCTATTTGACCATGCTGATTGGTCGTTTTGGGTCATCGTTGTGAAGTCCACCTGCCGCAATTTCTCTGAGCGAATAGTATACCGACCAAGGTAAGCTGTACGTTCACACTTTAGTGTCTAGTTAAGCATGACTGAATTTCAGTAAGAATGTATTTAGTTTGCAGGCACCATCAGGATGTGAACCGCATGCGACGACAGTTTTGAGGGGGACACATCCGCTTTTCTCAACACGATAGCGATGCTACCTGGTATATCATCACAGCAGGTAAACGTCAAACACAGGATTTTATTTTCGGCACACCTTGATGAGGCATATCACAGGACCAACATTAGGCTAAAGTAGTCTTATTTTAAGCATTCAAAGTAGTCCACAATCAACAAACACTCACTGGTTAAACACTTCTTGTTTCGGTATGCAGTGGGCACCACGATCATCTTGAGCACCTTCACCAATGGACATGGACTCACTTCATTCGACGGCACGATCCCCTGGCACAGCGTCGGAAGCCCCACGCCCAGGCACAGAGGAGCGGGAGTGTGAAACAGGCTCGACAGACGAATGGAGGATGGCCGCTGATTATGCTTCTAGACAAGTTCCAAACCGAGTGCCTGATCTTTCTTTCACGCCGTTCTGCTTAGGTCAGCAGACATCACGGATGACGTTCGTACACGAGGATCACTTGTGCGAGGGGAAATGCGGGACGGCGGGCATCATCCCGACCACGGGTCCACTTCCTGTTCCAGTGCAGCATAAACGTGGTCGCCCTCACGCCCAGGACCCTGCAAGGCCTCGGGATGTCGGGGAACACCACTATCAGCGGCGGCATCCTGCACAGTGCGTTCAACATGATGATAAACTTCGCGCGGCAAGGAAGGACGCATAGACGCCACAGCGAGGCGATGATGGAGCCCCAGATTACAATGCACGTGTTCACAGGGAGCAAACACGCAATCTATGTCCCGCAGAGGCACGCGCCGGCTACGAGCCCATCTCACAGCAGTAACCTAACTAAACCGGGTAAAAACCCCCGAAATCAAACAGATAACACGCAAAACGAACAAACGGGGTGAAACATCCCCAAAGCAAGAAAAAAAATACATACCCACCATGCTTATAGCGCGCCACAATATTCCGTTCCAGATAGGTGGTACAAGCCGAGCACTTCCGGTGCAATGCAAGGTATTAATTAAATGGGTTGACATTCCGCGCCCCACCTGTAAACCAACATGAAAGATACCAAACCACTTTTCTTTACGAAAGGAATGCGCGGAATTAAGCTAAGGAAACACACCCGCCGCGGTGGCTGAGTAGCTAAGGCGTTGTGCTGCGGAGCCCAAGGACGCGGGTTCGATGGAGGCGAAAAGCTCAAATGCCCGTGTCTGATTTCGGCGCACGTTAAAAATCACTGCAGGCGACCAAAATTAATCTGGAGCCTAGGGCACGCGCCTCATCGCCTGTGTAGCGTCGGCGCGTTAACACCTCTTAATCACAATCGGCTAGGAGAACACTACGCAAGAAAAATATCACGGGGGTTGAAAAAACTGCGATTCTTCCAAAAATCACGTCTGTACCGCCGGGCTGGTGCGGCAGAACAAGAGAGCGCTTTTAGGAGTTGTATAAAAAAGTTGTAGGAGCGCTTCAAGCGAAGCAGTAGATGGTGGTGGGTGCGCGCAGGAAATGCCATGCTTGTACCCACAAGGGAACGGAATCTCGCAAGCCCGCAGCTAGCGTTCGCTGAGTTAGCTACGGGACAATCGAAGCCAACCTGAAGGAGACACAACCACCGAACATGCAGAAACTGTTATACAAAAAACCAATACCGACAGAACTGGAATAACGTATAAAATATTGAATAAAATTTGCCGAAATTGGCAAAAAGGGACCAAACCAGCACAACGCGAAAAGCGAGAGCTAGAACTGGCATGAAGCGAACAGAGCTATGCGAAATATCATTCATAATTCCCAAAGACGAAATAAATAGATAACACGCGGGATAAAAATTAATCTGTTTCGACTAAAAACTACAAGCCCAATGCTTAGCGGATTTGAGCTTTGATTTGATTGATTGTGGGGTTTAACGCGCCGACGCAGCGCAGGCGATGAGGCGCGCCGTAGTGGAGGGCTCCGGATTAATTTTGACCACCTGGGGATCTTTAACGTGCGCCGAAATCTCGTACACACGGGCGTTTTTGCTTTTCGCCTCCACCAGGGATTTGAGCTTCGCAAGCTTGACAATTAAGCTTGCTTTCTCGAAGCGGAACCTCTACATCCCGAGGTCAGCGGCGCAGAGAAGGGGCGGGAGAGAGAGAGATTGAAAACATTTTAATGATCTCGAAAGCGATAGTGGAACCCTAGTCCGGGTCTCCATGTGCTGCCATAGGCATCTTCGCCCGTCTGGTCCTCCAGTTTACAGCTGGTCAACAGTCTCCCACAGCTCAGGAAGGGAACGTGCGGAGAGGGTCTGTAGGGCTGGCTGGTGATCGCATTCCAGGATTATATGCTGAAGGGTACCTAGCTCTGGACAAAATTTGCATACTGAAGTGTACTGTGAGGGGAAAATAAATACTTTCGGACTGGGCTGAGGACTTTTAAGAGCAGGGCTTTTCAAGCTCGTGGCTTCGCCGTCACTGAACAGAAAACATGATAAAAAGCTGCCGAGCGCACGTGAGCGTGCGTCTCGTAAAGTTACGTGTAACATGGCACGCACCCCCGGGGGGATTGACCAGGAATCGGGCGTAAGGAGGGCTAATGTGCCCGCTGCACAAAATAATCAACGAGAAACTTAAGTCTTTGAGTGAAGAAAGGGCATATAATCACAAGCGAGAATTGGTTGCGCCGTCAATGAACAAAAACGCCCGCGCCACCTTTCGTCTGCTCGTGACATCACATGCCGCACTAATAATGCCGAAACGTCGCTAGTTGTTACCGCCGCCAAGCGGATATCTCTATTTAAAATGCGAGTGGCTCGTTCTGATTAGCTGCTTGGGCCTTCTAAGGGCCTTCTTGGGCCATCTAAGCTGCTTGGGCCTTCTAAGCGGCCTTCTTTCTCAGCTTACTTCTAAGAAGTAGTTGTGCCGGCCTTCAACGGCGAGGGAACACTCGACGAAGACTCCGGCGGCGGCCGACGAAGTGTGCGAGGAGATAATGAACATTACTTTGCGTTCGATTCACTCTTCTGCTGACGAGTGTCATATATACAAAGGGCAAATGGTTGTCTATGACTTATATGGCCGTCGTAGAGTTGAGCTTATTAAGACGAACACAGCTCTCCTGTGATATCTGGCTTGGCTTAGATTTTTTTTCTCTGGCCACCCAGTAAAACTGTGTAATTTCCTGATATGTGAGAGGCAGTGCATCGCTTGCGCAGAGTATAAAAGCGTGCATGCACATCTGTTGCAACCTACCCCAAGACGGCGCAACGTGTCATTCGCCTCTACGGGGTGTGAAATACAAATGCGCTGCCAGGGCCGTGAAAGTTATTCCAGTCCAGTCGGAGCTGGTAAACAGCACATAAACTACAAAAAAAAAACAATAAATCAAGGATGAAGCTGCTATTTATCATATCATCATCATCATAATCATCATCCTGTCTACGCCCACTGCAGGGCAAAAGCCTCTCTCATACATCTATAATTATCCCCGTCATGTGCTAACTGCGGCAATTCACCCCCGCAAACTTCTTGGCCTCATCTGTCCCTCTAACTTTCCGCCGCCACCTGCCCCACTTCCCTTCCCTAGGGATCTCTTCTGTTGCCCTTAATGACCAACGGTTATCTTGCCTTTGCATTATGTGCCCTGCCCATACCAATGTCTTCTTAATTTCTACCATTACGTCCTTAACACGCGGTTGTTCTCTTACCCACTCCCTCTTGTCCCTTAAAGTTACACCTATCATCTTCCGTTCAACTTCTCGCTGACTCCTCCTCAATTTAAGTTGACCCGTTTTAGTGACCCTCCAAGTTTCTGCCCCGTAGGTGAGCACTGCTAAAATGCAGCTGTCATAGATTTCCCTCTCAGGGACAATAGTGCTATTCCACATCAGTGAACGCCGAATTACCTCGACATTATATTATTTCTAACTATCAAAGCGGCCTGACTCAGACACACGGACGCTGGCCAAGGAACAAACCCCCATATTTCTACGACTCTGCTCTACGGAAAGCACGCAGAAAGGTTGCAAAATTTCGTAATCATGGTGACTGCGTGTAGCAGAAATTAACGAAAGAGACACAACACATTGTTATGAAAGGACATTAAAAAAATTGCAGTTACAGCATTAGTCACGCGAATGAATCATTTAAATGTATTCAAATTCCTGGCAAGTTCAAGAACAGTGAGAGTGCTTACCGCGCAGTCATCGAGACGGCGTTGCGAGATGATCCCCGACGAGAAGACCTCTCCGCGCCAGGACGCTGTTGATCCCAGCGGACTCGCGCACCCCTGACTCCCGGCATATGGTCCCGCGACGATGCAGGACGGGAATACTCGTGGAAGGACATCCTGGAAACACGCAGTTGCGTGTGAAAAGGCAGGAGAACTTGGTGGGGCCTTCCAAAAACTCCGATCACAAAAATATATAGAGCGTCGTGTAACATACGCAGTGGACGGCTAAGTGTCGACACGCTGTTCTGAGCTAGCAGCTAACCCTGACTGCCGTTTCTCTGTCCCTGTCCTTCGCTCGTTATCTTTCACTTCATGACACACAACAATCGATCACCTTCCTCAACCAGGCGGAGCGTCAGGAAACGTAGCTTGGTCGCGGTGTGGTTCCAGTGGTTTGCACAGATGCACATCAGCTGCACGTTACGTGCACGACCGGATGCGTGACCTCGCTTGATTGGTCGGTTGATTTAATTGAAAGAATTCATGCATACTCCTGTAGGGGATTGGCCAAAACGATAGGAATAATAAGGCAAACAATTGCTGACCTACTTTTGAGGTGACTGGAAAATCGGAGGGAAAAAATGAAACGCTCAGGAAGCAGAATTATTCTTTCGTATCCTGCGCTCATCGACTAACACGGGGGCCTCGTGAGCTCTCCCATTGCCGTGATGGTGATGCTCCCCGTCTCTTCCTAATTGCGAAAGCGGATGGCCACAAAGAGGGATTGGCCGTGGCTTTGAGAAGAGGGAATTCGGTGAAAGGCCAAGCGCAGAAGCGTAATGGTATAGAAAAAAAAAACTAATTGGTTCCTCACGTACCTCAGGATACAAAAAATGGCGCACTACTATACAAAGAAGACTTACAGTGTCAAAAAGTAGGTCCGGAATGTAGGGTAATCGCTCCTGCGCCACATTCCGTTTACGCATTCGCTTTACCTTCGTCGTCGTTACTGGCGGACTTCCCAAGAGCAGCGCCTTCTCGCATCGCTTCTAAAACTAGCCTAGAAAGGGGCGCTTTCCCGTGTGACCCGAGGGTGTTGTCCCCGACGTTACGCCGTACCAAGACGCCCTGGCATTGGATATCGGTTCACGCTCTCGTATTCAGTAAGATATTTGCGTATTGCTCCAGATGCATCTGGCCTCGAATGAAAAAAAAACTGAGTGCCCTTCCACTCTCGGAAAGACGACCTGCTGAGCTGGGCGCAGTCCCAAAAGTGAACGAAACAGACCCGCTGTTAGTAATTTGCAATTATACTTCCTGGTCAATAAGCCGAATAAAATTTGCGTGGACAGAGCTTTATTCTGGAGGACAAACATAGGGCTATCCGTTTCGCCATCTATACGCCTCGAGCTTCGCGATCGCTGCGCCGCCTGCCGCCGCTTCTCCGCGGCGTTGACGGGATGTGCGCTGCGTGGCTGATAGGGACTCGTGTAGTGTTTTGGTTCTGTTTCACTTCTTTTTGCCTTTCCGCGCCCTAAAGAAAACTTGTTAATGTGACTTATATAAGCACAGAGTACGTTTAGGTCACTTAAAAGGCAGCTGCGTCTTCGTAGAGCACGCGATCGCCTGCAAGAGCTACCCGGGGACGCGGTTCTGCGCGCATCGTCGCCGCTCTTCCGGATGTCGGCGATGGTAGCAGCATATCACCCCTGTCACCTCCAAATACGTCAGGCACAAATTCTACTGTCCCCTCGTTTAGACCTGATACTGGCACAGAGAGAGGTTGGCTTCATTTTACTGCGTGGAAAACGAATGCGGCTTTGTTCCGAATATATACGTCCCAGAAAAATATGTTTCGGGGATGTGATTAGCCAACCCCGGACAATAACTGATGCATTTTATAAGAATATAAGCCATGCCAAAATGTTAAGTATATTTCAATCCTGTACGTCGTTAAATATGTGCCCACACATTCGTTGTAGCAAGAACCAAGGCAATCTAATATGAAACCACGGGAAAATACATGCTGTGCAAGTGCGGAAGAAAAATAATAGCTCTAACAGAAATGAAAAAAAAAAATACAGTGCAGCTTCTCACATGCTAAAGACGTTCGCCAAAACTTAAGCCAGGCAGGGCTTACCGGACCAACTATACGCGAAATGCACCGCTTTTTCGCGAGACATTTGGGGGGGGGGGGGGGGGGGGTAGGGGAGGAGGACGCTGTGTACAAATGCGGAGCGGAATCAAGCAAAGGACGTTTTGGTAATCACACACGCAAATCTCGCGTTCACTGTCGTTTTGGTTTTCGTCTTCAACGAACACCTGATCGTTGGGCGGGCGCATTTTTGGAAGTATACAGGGTAGGCAGTTCGCAAGCGATGAAAGTGTGGGGTATCTGATACGGCCCTCTGATTTCAGTTTCTACTTTATTCTGCAGGCTCCCTGTGCCATGTGACGATATTTCGGCGAAGCGTTTAGTAGCGGACGCTGATTATATACTACGATCGTCTGCGCGCTGCTCGCAGAGGATATATGTAGCAGACGAATGTTTGCGGGCGCTCACCTCACAAGACGATTCTTAGTCGTGCGCTGATCCCCGAGTATAATTCTGCATTATCCGTCGTACTTACGTTGAATATTCCCGAAATTAACACACACTGGCTTTTAAATGGTGGTGACCAATATCTGAGGTATATTATTGGCAAAAGTAACTGGCGTGCTGTCAGGTACTAGTGAGTGCCCCGCTGATTATGTAAGCGCACAAAACCAATTTAAATCGTAGTGTATAGCCGTAGCAAGAACATCTGAGGAACCGGTGGTTACAGAGACACTGCTAGTAAATTCAGGTCAGTGTAACTACAGTCGGCTCCATCATACGCCGGTTCCGCGACGCTGGCCTGTGACACACTGGCGACACACTGTGACACTTACGTGCCTGTGACACATGAGCACGTAACTCGTTATCGGTTTTAGACAGTGCAGAAACCTTTCTAATGTCTAGTTGTCCGGTGCAAAACAGTTACCTTGATCCTGATTCTTTCAATCGCTGTTACGCGATACGTCACAAACGGCAGTCTTCCTTGTTTCACTTGAATGCTCAAAGCCTAAAAAATAAAAAGGATTCTGTTGATATGCTCCTTCAAGAGCTTAATCATAATTTCGATCTGTTAGCTTTTACTGAGACTTGGTTTTTAGATGATTGGGATACTGTGCACTTTACCGGGTACAGATGTGCATCAATGTGTCGGAGCAATATGAGGGGAGGGGGCGTAGCCATTTACGTCAAAGAAAATGTACATTTTACTATTGTCAGAGAATTTTCTACTGTTAATCCTCACTACGAATCTATCATGATCAAATGTTTGAACACTATATTTTTGGTTGTGTACAGACCCCCTTCTGGTACATTGACTGTGTTTTTGGAATTCTTAGAAAATGTTTTGCAATACTGCGAATCTCTCCGTACGCCGGTAATCGTAACTGGGGATTTTAATGTCGATTTATTATCCCGAGACTCTTCTTCACAAAATCTGCTGGACATCTTTCTTCCCTGTGGGTATGAAAACGTCATTGATATCGCGACGCGAGTGACAGCGGTATCTCAGACATTGATTGATTTATGTTTCACGAACTACGAAACAAGCAGTTTGCAAGCAGGTGTAATAATTTCAGATGTTAGTGATCATATGCCAATCTTCCTTTTTTTCACACCATTTTCAAGTCGATACAAACAAACTGCAACAAACACACCCACTATGCAAAGATTAATAAATGATAATAATATTACGATATTTCAGAGATTAATGGCCGTGACCGAATGGGACCCAGTCTTGCTTGCAACCAATCCTGAAGATGCTTACAACATGTTCGCCGACAAAATTCGTTACAATTATAACTTAGCATTTCCAAATGTAGAGTTAAAGAGAAACAAAAAAATAAGGAAACCATGGATTGACCGCAGTATCCTTAAGAGAATCAAAGAAAAAAATAAACTGTTTGCTTCGTTTATAAAAACTAGAAATCATGATGTTTTTACTCAGTTTAAAAAAGTGCGGAACAAATTAAATTCAGATATTAAAAACGCGCGTAATGCATACTTTGAAAATAAATTTGCAGCCATTTATAACGACCCCAGGAAAATCTGGAACAGTATTAATAACCTCATGGCGAAAGGCGAGAGACGAGTTATTTCCGAGATTATTATTGACGGAGAGCAATGCACGGGAAGTTTGCTTGCAGATAAGTTTAACAATCATTTTTTACAATCGGGTGCTGCTACGGTCACACACACAGCTAGTCCTAGTAAAAAACATTGTATTCCATCTAGTACTGCAGGTTCAATATTTTTGTTTCCCGTTACGGAATCAGAAATTCTGAGCTTAATTAAAAAACTAAACAACAGCCGGGCATGTGGGATTGATGAATTTAAAATACAGCCGATAAAAGCAGTCGCGCAATATATATGTCAGCCACTTTCACATATATGCAACCTGATACTCAATTCTGGTGATTTTCCTGATGTTTTGAAAATTGCCAAAGTTTTCGTAATTTTCAAAAGTGGGGATCCAAATGATATGAACAATTACCGACCGATTTCAGTTCTACCCATTTTTTCAAAAGTAATAGAACAGGTAATCAATACTCGAATCTTAAGCTTCTGTAAAACTAACCATATCATCGCCGAACAACAGTATGGCTTCCAAAAACAAAAATCAACTGAAATGGCAATACTAAATATAAAAGATAAAATTATTGATAACATTGAACAAAAATTATTTACTATAGGAGTGTTTCTAGATTTTAAAAAGGCTTTCGATTCTATTAAACACGATATTTTGTTTCAGAAACTTGAGACATACGGAATCAGGGGAACCTGTCTCAGTCTAATCAAGAGTTACTTACATAATCGCCTTCAATACACAGAAATTAGTCACGCCAGGTCCAACTTTGGACAAATTAAGTACGGTGTTCCACAAGGATCTATTCTCGGCCCGCTATTATTTTTATTATATATAAATGACATTGTTAACTTGCCTTTCACCCCGGATATAATACTGTATGCAGATGATACAAACGTCTTTTTTTCTGGCAGAGACCTGGCTCTGCTAGAAAGACAAACAAATTTATGGCTTGAAAATTTGTCAATTTGGCTGAATACAAATAAACTGAATTTAAACACAAGAAAAACAAAATATATGATTTTTCGAGCTTACAACAAACGTTTAGGGCAACAGGTTCTCCTCAATTTCAGAGGCGAATGTATTGAACAAGTTACTTCACACAAATTTCTTGGCATTGTGTTCAATGAAAATTTGAGTTGGTCTCCACATATTGACAAACTTAGAACGGATATATCCCGGTGCATTGGTATTATTTATAAGATGAAATATTTACTACCAGCTTGGTTAAAAAGGCAACTGTACTACAGTCTGGTACATTCTCGCCTTAACTACTGCCTTCTAGTGTGGGGTTCAACAGGGAAAACAAACATAGAAAACCTATACCGGCTCCAAAAAAAAGTCTTACGCATAATTGAAAATGCACCCTACTTCAGCCACATTTCTCCATTATTTAAGAAACATCGGGTATTGACAATTATGAACATTCTAAATAAAAAACTATCTTTAACTATTTATCACCAGATAAAGACAGACTCTAATGACTTTTACAGAAAATACACGTCACGAACACATGAATATGGGTTTAGGCAGGTAATATATACAAAGCCAAAAACTCGCACAAACTACGGGCACCAGAAATTGAGCTACCAGATTCCTAACATTTTAAACAGTCACCCCGCAATTTTAACCATGGCACAAGATGCTAAATCTGAACAAGGATTTAAGAGGAAATTAGACATGTACCTTTTGGAATTGCAGTAAAAAACGTGTATTTCAACTTTTGTTTCTTTTAGAAACTTTGAGGTATTTTTTTTTCCGCTGTATGAAATCTTTTTACTGTATTATTGTTTGTTTATGAAAACTGAGAACTGTCTTTTTTTTGTTCTTTCTTGCTGTGAATTCTTGAATTCTACTCATTGTTTCCTGAAATCCGAGAGCTGATGTGTATGTTTTTTTCCTAGTGGAATTGTCATTGTAATTATTGTCTTTCTGTAAACTGAAAGCTGATTTTCTATGTGTTAGTTGTGTGCATTATTTTGTTAATTTTTATTGTCACAAAGTACGTGCCATTTCCCGCAGAGTCGCGCCAACACGTGGGGGGGGGGGGGGGAGGGGGATGTCACCTTGTCAGGCTTTTTTTTTTTTTTTTCCTGTAGCCTTTTTGACCGTCCCCCTCGACAACTGTATAGCCAGTCTTGTACATGTTGTCGCAATAAACTTTCAACTTTCAACTTATACAGACCGAATATACCACACTAAGATCGCGTCAGAAACATTTACACTCTCGTAAACACATCCTATTTGCGAACAGAGTGACTGCTCCACATAAACATGGATTTCCAACGCCCGCAAACGCTAAATCTCAGTCGTGAACATGCCGCAAAAGCAGCGGCGACAGTGGGGAGCGGGACGGAGACTCCCGCGCCTGCTTTCGAAACGGGCCGCTAGGGGGATTTCAGTGGCGCCCCTAAAGGCCGCGCTCGAGGCGTATAGGGAGACCATGTGTTGACCGCAGACGCAAATTTCACAATACGTACAACTTTACTGTGAACTACGTATTATAAAAAAAGTAGCTGGAGCTGGGCGTAATGCTGTAGTCATGTCAGTGGCTAATTGTCATATAATTTGTTTCGGGACTGTTTCGATGAAACAAGAGTTACAACCGTTTTCTCTAGCCATACTCCCTCTGTAGGCGACCATGCATTGAAAGCAGGTGGGAGTTGTGCAACGTTTCCAACTTCACTGGGAACTAAATATGACCAGTAAATGAAAGTTGTCATAATTGCAAAGTGATCCTCGCACGCAATTCTAGTGTGATTTTCTTTTCCAACATACCTACATTAGATAGGGAGCTACAAAGCGCTTGCTGGAGACTAGCAGGCGACGAGGAGGAAGAAGAGACCGTGAGTTCTTGCATCCGCAGATCGCGCACTGCAGAGCGAGGCCCAGTATCGTCGTCATTGTAAATTGGTCAGTCATCGCCATTAAAAGCGTTCCACCGCGGTGTCTGACTGCTCGGTTCCCTGGCGCCTAAACGGCAACGAGGTCGTCGCTCCGCGACAGCATTCACCGGAAAGTTTGCTCTGCCGGAAGATTCAATTTTGTCAACGCCACGTTTTAGAGCGAAGATTTCAATTCCTTACTGATTGTCTCATACGTCCGAGCAAAACGCAGTGCAGAAGTTAAACTTTCAACGCACTGCCCTCAAGCGATGATGATGATGAAATACAGTGCACAAAAGCCAACTTTGAAGACACTGCAAGAAAGTGATGATGTTGATGATGATGACGTACATTCTCTAAGCAAGGTTGCCCGTTGGCTTTGGACTTTAGCAGCTTTGGGATAGTGGATCTTGGACATCTGCTGTGACTCAGGTTGCATGGGAGAAAGCATCGCCTTTTAACCATTTTTCTCTTAAGAAAGGGGCTTTGATTTTGTCTAGACAACCTGCGACGCACGAAGTTTTGGTCACAACATAGCCTATAACAGCACCGCTGCGAAACACTCATAACAGTTGTATTTGGCCTTTTGAAGAATGTTGAGGAACGGAAGCAGCCTACGAACATACCTGGGACCAACCGCAGCATAAGCCGGTTTTGGTTGCCGCATGAAAATGCGTCGACTTCCGTCACGCGTGGTCATGCTCCCGTTGTGGCTCGGCGCAGCTTTTCTCAGTATACCTCAGACGGTTACGCGACCCGCCTGGGAAATAGGCCGTTTTACCACGCAGCATTATCGTCTAGTTGATTTTATTGTGTGAGCAATAGAGGGGCCATTCGGGCAAACTTTTCGGTGCGATCGGCATCACTCTGTAACAAAACGAGCGACAGAGAAGCGCAGAATGATACACTGCAGCTGCCTTGGAGAGTGGATGTCTTCGCAAGGCTGGCGCCGTTGCCAAGGAGAAGACAAGGTGAAGTAGGGCTCGCAAGCTGATTATATGCCTTAACCGGTCTTGGCTCCCTCTACCGCTTGTACGTGTTGTGTAATCGAGTGGGTAACCAGTGCGCACGGCAAAAGAAAAAGTTCGCAGCGTTAGTGTGCCTTTTCTTGTTTGCATCTAGTGTGCGTGCGGAGTGCTTTTCCTTGGGTTTACACTTGGTTTCACTCGGAAGCCTTCTCAAGAATTCGGGCCATGCGCGCTCGCTGCAGACTCGATTCTACAGCGCGTACAAGCTGTGGCGGGAGTCGCAAGACTTGCCGAAGCAGAGGCAGCTCGCCAGCAGCTCTCCGCCTTGTCGACCCCCTGCCAACGCTCTTTATCCGCGGTCTCTCCAATGTATCATTCTGTGCTCATCTGTCTCTCGCTCTGCTGCAGAGCGACTCGGATCCAGGCGAAAATTCTGCCCACATGTACCTGCTATAGCTGACGCAATAAAATAAAATAAAATAACTAGCCGCTAATGCCGCGGGGTCTACCGCATGTTTGTCCAGGCACGTTGTGTCACCGTCTCAGCGTCTCAGAGAAGAGCCGCGGGCCGAGCAGCAATTGGACGGAAACAGGTTGTGCCGCAAGTGGACGGACGCATTCATGAGTAAGCCCAGACCTTATGTAAAGGACTCGGCTCATACTTGCGGTGGAACCGGTATCTTCATATGCTGCTTGCGTTAGTCACAACCCTTAAAATGCCGTATACAGCTATCCCGACTGTTTTTAAAGCGAAGCTTTATTTTCCTCGCCGATGCCGTTGTATGCCAATACGCCTAGCAGAAAATCCAACTTTCTCTGACGACGATAATGAATGATCGTGGGTGAAGTGAAAGAAAAAAAACGCCTCCCGTGGCCAGAATTGAACCTGGGTCCCTCGTGTTATGGAGCCGGCGTGTATCCAATTGTTCCATTTCGATACCGCGGAAGCGGTTTGGAAAACTCACATGACAACCGAAGACTTCGTCACGAGAAGGATGGCGTTGCTCTGCATTCCGTAAGGCTGCTAGCTACAGGACGTTAGGCGTTACTTGCCGTTTTAAGTTTTAGGACGTTAGGCCTAAAGTCACATCTTGGGGTTTAACGCCTCAAACCAGCACCCGCTCAAAAATGGTTCACTGAACGCCAAGCATGAGGTACCGATTCGCGGCGTGTTGGGACTGTGAACTGCTCTACAGCTCACAGGGTAGAACCTTCCCGCAGGGAGCTGGATGTCGCACAGCGCCTTGAAGTGCCGACGTGAACAGAGGCCGCAGACTAGAGGGTTGGCTGACCTGCATAGCACCCCAAACTCAAATGTTGGGCCTACGCTGTGCACACCCGAGAGTTGCTGCGGGTACTTTAGAAAAGTAGCGCGCACCTCCAGTATAGCACATGCTGACAATGTGAGATTAGCCAACCAAAGAATGCATCACGAGAAGGCTGGATGTCGCACGTCGAGCGACCTTCAACGACGGTTCAACGACGGTTTAACCATCGCTGTCGTTAGACGGAGGGATGCATGAGTTTCATTTGGGGCCAGGCGTAAGTGATAAAATATGCTAATATCTTATTAAATATGCCAGAGCGTACCGATTTTCTATGTCACGGTGTCTCGGCGCCTGTAAATCTTGCATTGTGTACAAACAGTTTTTCCAGGCCTACGGGATACTTCTTTGGAAATATAGAGAACGGGGTGACTTAGATATTAAAAATGCTCAGACAAGTACGCCAAGGTAACGCGACTTCTCTCGTTACATTGGCTTGCAGCTTCTGCCGTCCTCTGGCATAATTGATGAGGAAGGAAGGAAGAATGTAGAAGAAAGGCAGGAAAGTTAACCTGGATAGAGCCTAGTTTGCTATCCTGCACGTGGGAAGGGGGAAATGGGCAAAAAAGAGAGAGGAAAAAAAGAGGAAAAGTTGGACCAGACACGTATGCCCAGCACTGAGGCACTGACAGTGATTGATACTGGAAGCTCTCAGTCTATAGCCTAGTGTTCAAGTTCGTCGCCCGTAGAAAACGTAATAGTTCCTTAGTCGCCTTCTGAGCGGATGACTGAGAAGGCCAGTGGCACAGAATCTTTCCCTCCGAAAATGGCCGCCGAGAGTCCAGGTTCCTCAGCGCTGACGACAGCTTTTTTCTTTCAGCCGAGTAGCGTGGGCACTCGCATAAAACGTGGCGTATCGTCTCCGATGTGCCGCACGTTTCGCACTCCGCCCTTGCTGCCATTCCTATTAAGTACGAGTAAGCATTTGTGAATGCCACCCCCAGCCAGAGACGGCAAAGAAGAGTTGCGTCACACCGTGGGAGGCCTAGTGGAAAAGGACGTTGCAGGTGCGGGAATTATGAGGCAATGCTGCTATACTGTTTCTCGCTGGTAACTTTTCTCCCTTAAGCGCGGCAGTGTACCTTCTCTACAGCACCCTTTAAAGGCAAGGCCCGTCGGCGATGATGATTGCGATGACGACGACGATGATAGTGGCGCGTAGATGAGACGTGGACATGCTGCATGAAGGGCCGACACCTTTTACTGTACAGTCAGCGCTAAGCTGGCGTGCACGCGCGCTCGATGCGGTAACGCGCGGAAAAGCAATCCTACCCTCTCCAATCAATGGTGATGGCTGTCGCCGTTAATACCTCCCACGGAAATGACAGATTATGAGGGGTGAGGCTTGTACCGCTAAGGGGCTTACGGACCAAAACGTACGGTATACCTAGTTTCTTGGCCAATGCCGTTGAGTCGATGAAGACGATGAAGACATTACGACATTCTACGAAATAAGTACGATGGACAATAAGAAATTATACTCAGGGATCCGAACACGACAAAACATTTATTGCTGGTTCGTTTGTCATGAGGTGAGCGCCAGCAAACATAAATCATCTGCTGTATATATCATGCGCGAGCCGCGCGGAGACAGTCTTATACAGTAATCCGGGTCCGCGACTCAACACTTCTTCAAAACACAGTCTCATGACAGAGGTACGTAGTCTGCAGGATCTCGCTGGCACTGAAATAACACGGCTTTACCAGATAGCACACTTTCCCAACGACATCTTTTATCTCCTGTGAACTGCCTATCTTATGCTTCCAAAAACGCGACCGCCCAGTGATCAGCTGTCCATTTTAGCCGAAAAACAAAAATGAGTTGAACGCGCAGCGTCTGTGTGTAATTACTAAAACGTTCAGTTCTTCATTTCACTTCACATTCGCAACCAATGACAAATGAGCGTCACGTCCACCTCCTCCATGTTCTCCGATATAGCAGTGCATTTCGCATCTTATTGCTCTAGTGATTCCTACCTGGCTTACGTTTAGACGAACTTCTTTACCATTTCCGAAGCTTAACTGGGTTTTGGATTACCGTACGAGCTATTCTGTTCATTCCCGACTAGCAGACCATATATTTATTTTTCTATGGTTTTACTAACTTCACTTGGTTCTTTCTATACGGTGAGGGTGCACATACGTAATGACGCAGCTCCTTGAAATATACTTACAATGTTTTTGTAGCTTATATTCCCATAAAAGGCACAAGATAGTGTCAAGTTTTCGGTAATCACATCCACGAAACATATTTTGATACGACGCATATATTTGAAACCAAGCCGCATTTGTGTTCCGCGCTGCAAAACAAAATCAACCTCATACTGTTCCGGTATCAGGTCTAATGGAGGCGGCCATAGAATTCACTTGTGCCTGACGTATTCGGAGGTGACACTGGTGATATGCTGCTGCAGTCACCGACGCCCGTAAGGGCCGCCAAGTAGCCCGCTGAACCGCGCCCCCGGATAGTTGCAGGCGTGCGAGCACTCTACCAAGACGGAACTGTTTTTTGTAGTGCCCTAAACCTACCACTTGCTAAAAGACGTGGTCATAGCAAGTAGTTTGGGAGGCGGAAAGGCAATAAGAATCGAAAGAGAACCGAAACATTGCATGAGCCCCTATCAGCCACGCAGCGCCAATTCCGTAAACGACGCGGAGAAGCGGTGGCAGGTGGCGCCAGGATCGCCAAGCTCCGCCCATCTCGCTTTGGTACACGCTTAAAGGGCTCAAATTCACGCACACAGCTGTCACTCAGCCATTTGCCTAATATTCAATTATGAGCCACCACGTTCGGGTCAAAAGCCTGTGCGCAGGCGAGCAAGCACGCTGCGGTGAGTACACATGACTCCGATGGGTGGGGCGAAATGCAGCGGTGGCGCGCGACAAAGGGATCTCGCGGGAAAGCCGCCGCTGCCGCGTGGACAGACGACGATAATTACCCGTTTGTTGTCCACTACGCGCACGATCCTCGTAACTTGGAGGGGCCGTCTGCCTTCGTAAAGGGGATTATTCGAGCCGTTTTCTCGGCATCAAGACAAGCCATCTCCCGAACGCGCCGTAGCGAATTGACGACGACCACATCGTAGTATTGTCAGGGCCGTGCCTTAGAAGGAGTGGCGCGGATCTATACTTTCACGTGCCAGGCCGGGGCGACTGACCACTGACCGCGTGAGTGGACCTTACAACGCCCATCTGGCAGCGACAGCGATCGAGCGGCACACCGATACCTTGGCGTTTTCGCTCCACCCGCTGACACAACGGGCAACCCCAGACGCCGACCAGCAGGTCCACGTGAATTATAACCTCGAGCACAGTATTCATTGATGGACCCCTGCCCCAGTTTGAGGGGGAAGAGGCGTGGGAGCGCCTCTGTACCCCTCCCCACGAGTTCCCTCCTCTCACCCTCCTCTCCTGCCGGGTGGCCATCGGCCGCGGGACGGGCGAACGTTGTCGGCCGAAGGATGGCGAAGGGTATGTTAAAGGAGCACTGACACCAATTTTCGGCGTTAATATTATTGCACAGTTCGCTTCCTTCACTCAACATAATACCCTGGCTGAAATATGAGCGGCCTGCGACGCGAAGAACGTAGTTCAATTGGATCTCATTTATCGCGCCGACGGAGCAGCGCGCGGAGCGGCACTCAGCAAATGGACATCAGCGTGACGTCAATCCATGAGCGGAAAAGAAGTGACGCGACAGCGCTCGTCAAAAACTGGTGACGTCCCTTCACGCGCGCGACCCCACGAGCGGCGAGCGGGCGCCGGTGACGTCCGCACAAAGCGGTGAGGTCTGTCCGGGAGTCTGTCATATGCGCCGTTCGGGATGAAAGCGCGGGAATTTGAAACAAACGATTTTCAGGCCGTTCAATTTAATTAACTATCGCGCGCTGAAGTATTTAAAGTTCTGTTTCGGGTTCGCCAGACCATTAAGCATCGATAAAAACAATAAAAGTGGAACATGAAATTTTCGTGTCAGTGCTCCTTTAAGAAATAAAGATGGGCAGACAGTAGGAGGAGTCTCTTTTCCCGGGGGACCATATGAACACTCGCGGTCTTCTCTTTTAGCCCTAAGTAACTTTGACCCAGCAAACCAGCAAGCGCTCGATGCCTATGACGCTGGCTATGGACTTGTACTGCCTCGCTCGATTGAAAACGTTCTCTACAGAGATCGACGGCATCCAGACACCCTGCCAAATGCTCCACGGGATCCCCCAGCCGCAAGCATCGCTGCGGTGGAATCATGCACCGCTACGGAAGTCGGACAAGTGGTGGTACTGGGACACGGACTTTGCCACCACCCCTGCTAGTCCCTAACCAACTTGGCGGCGGCGGGAGTATGTTAAGAAATAAAGACGGGCAGGCAGAGGCCGACAGTAGGAGGAGAGGAGGAGGAGGAGGATCGGGGGTGCGCACTGCCTCGCTAATCGACTCCATCACCACATCGGAAGCCAGACGCTTGTCTTCTTTTGCTACAGGGTACGTGAAGCAGTGGGTGGTGGTGCAAGGAAGTCTCGTATTCTATACTCCGGAGGGTCTTGTGTGCGTGCGCTCAAACGATGTGTCTTGGTTTAGCCCTAATGTTAGTAAAAAGGACAGCAGCCGGCGACCGCCGAACAACGCGTTTCCCCACTTAAAATCGTCGGGGCAGTCTGCCGATCGAGCGGCGGGTCTGTAGCAGACGACAAGACAAACGTCGACAAAATTTTTGCAGCGCTTCAACCCCACTTGCTGAAATTGACATCAGAAAGGCGACACCAAAACACAGACAAGCTCGCGCTCCCGGTGCCGAGTTTGCGCTGCCGGTTGCAGCCGGTTCTTGCGCGTGCAACGCGGCCCACTTTGCCACATCTCCGAAAGCATGCGGCGGTCACGTACCACGAGACAGAAGAGATGGACAGACCCATGGCTTTAGGAGCTTCGCCCCTAAGAACATCCCCCTCGCGAGGGGCACGATCAAATGCAGAGCATTTCCGCGGGGGGCGCGCCTGCAAGTCGTATGGATTACGTATTGGTTGTTGTTGTTGTTGTAATTGTTGTCTTCCAGCGTAGACATTGTCGATGAAGTCGATGGTGAAACGTGAAACGTGCCGTGAACCCCCTGCCGCGGCTATGACGCAACACAATCCAACACAATCCACTTTAATCCAATCCAAATCCAAACCAAGCCAAGCCAATCCAAGCCAATCCAATCGAATCCAATCCAATGCCCCTCGCGAGAGAGTGCTATAGCGCCGAAATCGCGCCACCACACGAACGCGTGATGTTGACGTCACGATCACGCCACAGATGTTAGCGACCGGAGAGCGCACGAACGACATAAGTGGTTTAGGCGCGAACCGACCGCGGCGAGAGAACGCGATGCGAGCGCCCCCACCTGTTCTTGCGCGCGAACCGGCTGTTGCTCAGCGCGAACCCAACGCGGCGAGAGAGGGTGTTGCGCACGTCCCCACCTGTTGTGCGCCCGAACCGAACGCGGCGAGAGAGGGTGTTGCGAGCGCAGAGAAGGCGAGGAGGATGCGGGGGAGAGGGCGCACCTGTGGCCGACGGTTGAATGAGTCAAGGATATAAGGCGCGTTCGTAACCTGCCATTCTGTGTCGGCTTTGTGGCGCAGTGGTTAGAGCAACGTGTACCTTGCGTTCCGCCCGCAGAGTCGTGGGATCGAAACCTGGCGTCGGTAAGTATTATTTTTTTATATAGTGTAGGGGGAGCGATGCCGACTACGGACGCCAACGCGGGTGACATCGTGAGTTACTGAAATGCTCTGCATTGAAAAGTACTTTCGAACAACTGTAGTGTGCCTCATTCCTTGGCATGCCATAGAGAGCAGGCCCACAACATGCAGGGCATGGACACTTGCGGAATGGGGAACAGCAGCCGGAGCCCGCAAGGAGCAGTTGTGACCGTGACAGCCCTTGGCTTCGCTGAGCGACGGCGTCTTCGGTAGAAAATCACTTCTCTCAAATGTAAAAATCGATGGCGAGGTCGGTAATCTAACTGCGCTGGTTCCCGTGAGGTTGTTGTCCGGACTCGTGACGTGGGTACCCGAATTGCCGCGTCGGAATTCTCCGAAATATTTTACCCCTTATTGACTGGTTTTATCGTGGGCATGGTTGCGGTACGAGGGTGCAAATATTTTTTCCCTAATCACCTTCAGATTGTACGCTTCCCTTGCGGATCCCGGTGTTTTGCCAAATTGTTTCTAAGTTTTCTGGTTAAAGTATCACGTTTTCATTGAAAATTATATATGTCTGCGAGTAATTCCTGTATCCTAAAACTACCATGTTGTTATTTCAGTGTTCAAAGTTTTGCCTTAGAACCTAAAGCCCTTCAAGAGTTTCGAACACGTGTTAACCACGTTTATGAGATATCTAGCTATAGATTTATTAAAACTGCAATTCCAGAAGTAAAACATTAGCGGTTAGGTTCCTTTTTGTTAGCTGGTCGTGCTGGGGTGGTTTATTATTCGATAGGGGCACTCGTTGGAAAAAAAATGCGTTTTTACCAATTTAGGGTTAAGTAAAAAATTAGGAAAATATTGTCCGAAAGAAATAAAAGGACAGCAGCCGGCGACCGCCGAACAACGCGTTTCCCCACTTAAAATCGTCGGGGCAGTCTGCCGATCGAGCGGCGGGTCTGTAGCAGACGACTAGACAAACGTCGACAAAATTTTTGCAGCGCTTCAACCCCACTTGCTGAAATTGACCCCAGAAAGGCGACACCAAAACACAGACAAGCTCGCGCTCCCGGTGCCGAGTTTGCGATGCCGGTTGCAGCCGGTTCTTGCGCGTGCAACGCGGCCCACTTTGCGACATCTCCGAAAGCATGCGGCGGTCACGTACCACGAGACAGAAGGGATGGACAGACCCATGGCTTTAGGAGCTTCGCCCCTAAAAACATCCCCCTCGCGAGGGGCACGATCAAATGCAGAGCATTTCCGCGGGGAGCGCGCCTGCAAGTCTTATGGATTACGTATTGGTTGTTGTTGTAATTGTTGTCTTCCAGCGTAGACATTGTCGATGAAGTCGATGGTGAAACGTGCCGTGAACCCCCTGCCGCGGCTATGACGCAACGTGGAGCGGCTATGACGCAACACAATCCACTTTAATCCAATCCAAACCAAGCCAAGCCAATCCAATCCAATCCAATCCAATGCCCCTCGCGAGAGAGTGCTATAGCGCCGAAATCACGCCACCACACGAACGCGTGATGTTGACGTCACGATCACGCCACAGATGTTAGCGACCGGAGAGCGCACGAACGACATATGTGGTTTAAGCACGAACCGACGGCGGCGAGAGAGCGCGATGCGAGCGCCCCCACCTGTTCTTGCGCGCGAACCGGCTGTTGCTCAGCGCGAACCCAACGCGGCGAGAGAGGGTGTTGCGCACGTCCCCACCTGTTGTGCGCCCGAACCGAACGCGGCGAGAGAGGGTGCTGCGAGCGCAGAGAAGGCGAGGAGGATGCGGGGGAGAGGGCGCACCTGTGGCCGACGGTTGAATGAGTCAAGGATATAAGGCGCGTTCGTAACCTGCCATTCTGTGTCGGCTTTGTGGCGCAGTGGTTAGAGCGACGTGTACCTTGCGCTCCGCCCGCAGAGTCGTGGAATCGAAACCTGGCGTCGGTAAGTATTATTTTTTATATAGTGTAGGGGGAGCGATGCGGACTACGGACGCCAACGCGGGTGACATCGTGAGTTACTGAAATGCTCTGCATTTAAAAATTAGGAAGTCGTCGGCAGTAACGTACAGCGTTGGTTTTAACAAAATCTCACACTCTGGCGCTAAGGTACATGCTCACGAACTTCAAAAAACGGCGAATGGGGAAAAGCAGCCGCCGGCGGAGCTCACCTTTCCAACGACCGTCTCCGCTGGCCGCCGAACAAGTAGAAACAAGTCGCTGGGCCCCTGCCAGGAGGAGCAACAGCAACGTTGCGGGAGCAAAGGGTGCTGTTAGCCTTTCCGTTGGTCACATTCGTGTCGAGGGTCCAACTTTTGGTCCCTCCATTTTGCACACGGCCCTAATTATGGCGCCTTTGGTCTTTAGGGGTTCTGAGTCCTTCCTCCACTCGAGCTTCCAGTGGAGGAGATCCTGGAAAGCGATTTCCTCATGCATAAGCATTGCGGAATCCTCCCCTCAACCGAGTGGAGGGAGCAAATGGAGTGGAGGAGGGACTCAGAATACGGCCCTAATGTTCTTCGCGAGGCGTAAATGCTGCAGGTCGTCTTATTTTCTCCCATTTTGGCTAACAGTGTGTCGTCGCATGCACTTCACATCCTGATGGTGCCTGCCAACTAAATATAGTCTTACAGAAATTAAGAGACGCTTAACTGGACACTAAAGTGTAAAAGTCCGCTTACCTTTGTCGGTAGACTATGCGCTCTGAGAAACTGCGGCAGGTGGACTTCACCACGACGACCCAAAACGACCAATCAGCATGGCCAAATAGCCAGGCAGAGCATTCAATTAGGCGGAAAAAAGGCATCAACGCTGGGACAACGGCGCACATGCACGCCTTGTGTGGTTGCCCCGCGCAAATTCCACTTTTTATTGTAATCGCATGCTAGGCCCCGTCATTAGCCAAATTGATTGATTGATTGATTGATTGATTGATTGATTGATTGATTGATTGATTGATTGATTGATTGATTGATTGATTGATTGATTGATTGATTGCAGGGATAAGCGCGCCGGCGCAACGCAGGCAATGAGGCGCGCCGTAGTGAAGTGCTCCGGATTGATTTTGACCACCTGGGGATATTTAACGTGCGCTGAAATTTCGTACACACGGGCATTTTTGCTTTGCGCCTTAAACAGAAAAGCGGCCGCCGCGACCTGGAATCGAACCCGCGTCCTCGTGGACAGCAGAACTACGCCTTAGCCACTGAGCCACCGCGGCGGGTCATTCGCCAAATTCGCACGTTTGGCCTCGCTAATTGGTCGTTTTCGGTGGTCGTGATTAAGCCCACCTGTGGCCATGTCTTACACTGTCGCGAATACAAATACTGCGGTCGCAGCAGCAGTTGCTTTTAATGCATAAATTGCCTGAAGCATGATACGAGATATCGCGCCCTCGATTAACTTTCACGCACAATGATCTGTGACGTCACGAACCTTGAATAATGAAACGCAGGATTGGTAGATCTTCCGTAAGGGTCTTTCTGAAACAAACATGGCGGAAGGAACAGGACAGTAGAAATATAATGCCTGCAAGAAGTTTTGTTCGTCATGTGCTTTTCAAAAGACACACTAAACGCAGCTAGCGAAGATTACCAAATAGGATGACCCAGATCAGGTGGATGTATAGATTTAGAGTCAGCAGCATAGATTTCGTTGAAGTGTTTCGCCTTCTGTACAAGCACTGTCAAAAGATGCATGCATGCGAGTGGAGGAGAGAACCTACCGTAATGAACACGGAGTGCGTACATATGCCACATGCAGTGGCAAAATCGCAGATTACGGTCGCTGTTGCATGGAAACGCGACCGTCGACAACTGCTTTGGTTAGGTGCGCGTGGACAAAGGATATGCGAAGGCGAAGCTATGAACTAGGACACAAATCTAAAAACGTACTGTTGGTGGAGTTCCTATAATGGCGCGCTAGTGGATATAATAGGAAAGTTACATTTCCCAACTTTGCTACTGTAATGAATCCACGAGTCAATTTGACATACGTGGTAAGAAATTGCGCTGTTTGTGTTTGGTTTGTATTTTCGTGATCGCGTTTCATTTGTCCAGGTACGTATACCTACATCATAATTTTTTTTTTATTTTAGTAGCATTCTCAGTTTCTCAAGTACAGCAAACTAAAGCAACAGAAAAAAACGTGCCAAACCGCACCTGACTGGGTTCCTGAGAGAGAGAGAGAGAGAGAGAGAGAGAGAGAGAGAGAGAGAGAGAGAGAGAGAGAGAGAGAGAGAGAGAGAGAGAGAGAGAGAGAGAGAGAGAGAGAGAGAGAGAGGGCGCTTTAGTGTGAACTGGTGAGGTCAGCCCTGCTAGGGACAAGGCTTGCTACACCAGATTGCTACACCAACTACATTTATGAGTGGTGAATATTAGACATTAGGTTTACAGCAGGAAGAAGACAAACAAGAAACAGTGAATCCTGCCAGCAGAGTCCGGATATAAAAACACCATTCCAAAACAGAATCGTTAATTTAAATGCTGAAACAAAATGGAAAGTAAATGACGCCAAAAAAAAAGAGTAACAACACCAACCCAAGAAAAATAAATAGATGAAGGCCAGTGACACCAACACAAGCAAAGTAAATAGATGAACACCACAGTGCGAAAGAGTAGATATCGCGACACACTTGCTCTGTCTGTGATCAAGAGAAATTTGTCAAGACTCAATGCACTCTGCATGACGGGGAAACAGAAACAATCTCAATTACAACAGAAACACACAAAGAACGTACACATGGTATCTATCGGTACTGGGGATTATAAAAAATGAATATGAAGTACAAAAACGCGGTTACAGTACAAAACAGATAACCAATCAGCATCAAACAGAAAATAGAAACCCCGTCAATGCTTTCTTGAAACAAATAAGAAATTGGCACTGATCAATTGTGTTCATTAAGTCGTTGTTTTTATTTAAGAGGGTAGGACTTAGGTGCTGTTAACTTTAAAAGCCGTAATTGGTTCAGATCTTCGGCTTTTTGTTCTAAATTCGAAAAACTGGTTCTCGTTAGATAGGCTTGTTCAAAGTTTCGCAGGAAAGCTTCGCGAAGGGCGATCCTTGGTGGTCGTCTTTGTCTGGGCGGCGTCATACCGAAATGGCGTGGAAAAGACCTTTTTTAATTGGCTTTCAATATTTGCCACGGAAGTAAAAGTCAATGAGTTCAGTCAATGTAGCGACGACCGAGGATGCGTCCCACTTTACCCCTTACACGGCTTGATTGCCGTCTTCGCGGAGAGTCCGCCATCTTAATATAGGTTCCAATTCGAACGAAACCGTTAGCGAAGACTGCTTCGCGGAGACAGAGTCCATGTAAACCACGATGCAGGCTACATTCCTACCTGAAATTAAAAAAGTGACACCGGCGCCACCTTTTTTACACGTCAGTGTTGTAAAAAGCTAAATTGTTCTTTTGTAACTCGTTCTTTTACTTCGTATAATTTACTACATACTACATCCTGCATAGTGCGTTCAACAAGGAGGAAACTTCGCGCGGGAAGGAAGGGCACATGGACGCCACAGCGAGGCGATGATGGAGCCCTCTATTACAATGCACGTGTGCAAACGAGCAGCGGCTCAGTCAACTGCACTCCAGTCGGAGTTAGTAAATAAAATATAATAGAAAAACAAACAAATAGAAAAACGGTGATACTAATGCATCAGTGAGATCTTGAACCCTTGACGTTACATAATTTACACCAATTACATATGGCGTGACGTTGACGCGTGGATATTGACAAAGGAACAAATTTCTACATTTCTAAAAATCTACTTATAACCCCAAAAGCAAGCATAATGTTAAGAATGAATCTGATGACTGGGTGTGCCGAAAGTAACGAAAGAAGTACAACACGCTATATTACAAAATAATATTAAATATATTGATACTACAGCATTACAGACGGGAATGAAGTATTCAGACCTATCAGGATTTCTTGAAAAGTCAAGAGTATCTAACAGGCAAATGTCGCGAGACGAACCCAGTCCGAGAAACAATGCTGCGCCAGCATCCGTCCATAAGCTGAGAGCACGTCGAATAAACCGGTGGGCTTACACAGCAACTATAGCTGACGTAGGGCCCAGGAACAAGGCGGTGGGTGCCGCAGATGGCGACGAGAAAACTCGTGGCGGGGCATTGGCGGGGCATTCTGAAGAACACGGTTGCGTCCGTTTCTGCAATGCGACTACTAGAGCCACGGAAGCGCCTGGCGAAAACCTTACGTAACCTCGGATCCCAAAAGTCCGACCAGTGCCATGTCAACTCAGGACTGGATGGCTTAGTCTTTTTGCACGCCGTTCTCAGCAGCTAGCCCTGACTGCCGTTCCACGGTCCCGGTCCTTCCCTCCGCTCGTCATCTTTCAGTGCGGCGGTGTGCCGCTCGATCGCTGTCGCTGCCAGATGGGCGTTGTAAGGTCCACTCACGCGATCAGTGGTCAGTCGCCCCGGCCTGGCGCGTGAAAGTATAGATCCGCGCCACTCCTTCTAAGGCACGGCCCTGACAACACTACGATGTGGTCGTCGTCAATTCGCTACGGCGCGTTCGGGAGATGGCTTGTCTTGATGCCGAGAATGCGGCTGGAATAATCCCCTTCACGAAGGCAGACGGCCCCTCCAAGTTCCGAGGATCGTGCGCGTAGTGGACAACAAACGGGTAATTGTCGTCGTCTGTCCACACGGCAGCGGCGGCTTTACCGTGCCTTTCGGTAGCCGCTGCTTTTCGGACCACCCATCGGAGTCATGTGTACTCACCGCCGCGTTCTTGCTCGCCTGCCCACAGGCTTTTGACCCGAAGGCTGTGGCTGAGTGGCTCATAATTGAATACTCGGCAAATGGCTGAGTGACTGCTGTCTACGTGAATTTGGGTGTACGAAAGCTAGAGGGGCGTTGCCGAGAGAGAGTAATACCGAGGTGTTATACGCCCCGAGCTTCACGATCGCTGCGCCGCCTGCTAGGGGCTCATGCAATAGGGTCGCTGATAAGGGCTCATGCAATGTTTCGGGTCTCTTTCGATTCTTTTTGCCTTTCCGCGTTTTAAACAACTTGCTAAGGCCACGTCTCTTCACAAGTGGTACGTTTAGGGCACTACAAAAAACAGTTGCGTCTTGGTAGAGTGCTCGCACGCCTGCAACTATCCGGGGGCGCGGTTCAGCGGGCTACTTGGCGGCCCTTACGGGCGTCGGTGACTGCAGCAGCATATCACCAGTGTCACCTCCGAATACGCCAGGCACAAGTGAATTCTATTGCCGCCTCGTTTAGACCTGATACCGGCACAGTGAGAGGTTGATTTTGTGTTGCAGCGCGGAACGCAAATGCGGCTTGGTTTCGAATATGTACGTCGTATAAAAATACGTTTCGTGGATGTGATTACCGAAAACTTGACAATATCTTGTGCCTTTTATGGGAATATAAGCTACACAAACATTATAAGTATATTCCTAGGCTCTGCGTCATTACGTATGTGCACACTCACGCCGTAAAGCAAGAAACAAGTAAAGTCAGTGAAACCACAGAAAAATAAATAAATAGCTCGTACGGGAATGCAAAACCCAGTTAAGCTTCGGAAAGGCTAAAGAAGTCCGTCTAAACGTAATCCAGGTAGCAATAACCAGAGCAATAAGATGCGAAATGCACTGCTATATCGGAGAACAAGATGGAGGCGGAGGGGACGCTCAACTATCATTGGATGCGACTGCGTAGCGAAATAAAGAAATGAACGTTTTAGTAATCACACACAGAAGCGGCGCGTTTATTTATTTTTGTTTATCGGCTAAAAGGGACAGCTGATCACTGGGTGGTCGCGTTTGTGGAAGCACAAGGCAGACAGTTCACAAGCGATAAAATTTGTTGTTAGGGAAGTGTGCCATCTGGTAAAGCCCTGTTATTTCAGTTGGAGCAAGATTCTGCAGACTACCTGGGTCGTAAGACTATGTTTTGAAGAAGCGTTGAGTCATGTACCCGGATTACTCTATAAGCCCGTCTCCTCTCTGCTCGCGCATGATATCTGCAGCAGATAATTGATGTTTGCCGGCGCTCACCTCACGATAATCAACAAATCATTAAATGTTTTGTCGTGTGCGGATCCCTGAGTATAATTTTCCATTGTCCATCGTAATTATTTCGTAGAATTTTCGCGAAATGTACGCCACACTGGCTTGCCAATGGTAGTGATCAATATCTGAGGTATGGCATTGGCAAGCGTAATTGGCACGCAGTCAGGTATGGGCGCTCCGCTAGGTTATGTAAGCTCACAAAACAAATTTACACAGTAGTGTGTAGCCGTAGCGCGACATCTATGGAAACGCTGCTTGCGGACGCACCATTAGTCAATTTTAGGACAGTGGAATTACAATCATCTCCATGACATGCCGTTTAGCGACGCCAACCTGTGACACACACCTGGCGCTTGCGCAAACCAAATTAAGCCCACTGAGATCGCGTTAGAAATATTTTTAAATGCTCCTTATTTGCCAACAGAGTGACGGCTCTACATAAAAGTTTTTCCAACGCATACAAACGGCAAATCGCACTCGTGAACATGCCGCAAAAGCACCGGCGACAATGAGGAGCGGCCCAGATCTCCCGCAGCTGCTGTCGGAACGGGCCGCTAAGGGGATTTCAGTGGTGCCCCTACAGGCAGCGCTCGAGGCATATACGGCCGAACTTCGCGTTAAAGAGCGTTCTTCTCTGAACTCTAAGCTAGGCAGTTCCCGGGGAGACAAGGAGTCTCGACCGCTCAATCTAGGTTGGGATTTATGAGCCCCCTAAGCGAGAGGTAGACTTGAGGATCACGTCGGAAGTTAAGGGTACAGCTGTGTACCGGGCAACTAGACGTGTCCCGCGGCGGAAATAGAGTCCCAGCCGTCGTCCTCGCTTGAGCGGTCTGGGTATGCTCAGAGCATAACATAGTTAGACGTAGTTGACGCTCTCGAGTGACTTGTGCACACATGGAGCTATAGCACCTAACTGAACTGTGAAGTTTTCCCTCTTTCTTACTCATGTATCCAGCTACCCTAATGCACATAGTTGTATATGAACTCTTCGTTTCTCTTCATCAAATACAAACGCCTCGAGTTCGCCCATCCGGCCACCCTCTTCGAGAACTTCAATTCCATCGCCCTGCGAGTCTCCTGCCAAATCAAAGGGAGCCTGGGCGATTAATTGGAAGGTGAAGCGGTTTTATAAATAAAAGATAAGTTGACCATCAGGAAGTACACAGTGAATAGTTCCCGTGTACGAATTATTTTCGCAATACATGGAATAGAAGCGATGCAATGCGCAAACAAAAGTGTCCCGATACCCCGCCCCCATCTCGGCGCGCGATGCCGAAAGACCGAACAGCGCAGGCGAAAACCTGTGGGAAAACGTCATACGTGGACTTCCGGCCAGTCGGCCGCCTCTGCCACGCTTTTTTACGTGTTTCCTGCAGAGGCTCGGCACAGGAAGAATGCTGCTTGTTGTTGTTGTTGATGATAGCACTTATGTGTACAATTTTCGTGTTCAAAAAGTGTGCACGAACGCAAAATAAGGCATACATTACCATGCCGTATTCCTAAGCAGGATAATACCAGGACGGGATGTTTTATAATATACGAAATAGATAACCGAGCTGGCTGTGCTTAATGACAGATAATATACTACACTACTACGTTAGATACTTTGTAAAACGCTCGAATGCGTTTTTCCCTATTTTTTTCTTTCTTTTCCTTTTTTGATGCGATGGACATGAATGTTCACATTAAATGCTAGATTGAGGAAGGATGGTGAATACTGCTGTACTATGGCCTGGGATGTTTCGTTCCGTTCCAGAAACAAAGTCATAATTCTTCAGGAAATGCCTGTTTTGTTAAACACGTCGGTTTTCTTTCCCTGTGGACTTAGAACTGTGTTCAAAAACCCAATTTTCGGTGAAAATAAAACAAGGGGCCAATCCTGATAGAAGTTCTCTCCAGGCTAATAGGTGAACAGTATTCCTACAAAGTAAAAGAACCAAGGCCACAACATTACTTATTTTTCAAGTATATATGCCACGATAAGGTAATATTTGTCTGGGACGAAAAAACACCGCTCCGAACCACCACCGTTGCATAATTCCTGTTGACTGCGGGCGCCTAATTCTTTGCCCAAGATTTCGTGTGCCTGCATATTATAACCTGCCAGGCACTTGTTGCCGCTGAACCTCAACTGTGCGCCAGCGGCAGTCGTTGATATATATAACAATGAGACTAAAAAAAGTAGCTTTTTTCCGACTAGCGCGGTAAATGCTTAAATCTAGAAATGCTGAAACAGTCCAACGACTCATTATTACAAACGTTTGGTGATTGTTACCTAAAGTTACGTAACTACAACGTAACTGCCTTGTCCGACTGGTCTGTTGGTGGCCGTATCATTGTAGCGAGGTGGCCCTAACATTGTAGCAGAATGCGCAACGCAAACGCGAAAATCAAGTCTTTCTAGAGCCAATAATGCTGCGGAGGCACCAGTATGCTACAGTGTTTGCAGAATAAATGCAAGTCAAGCAGTAAGACGCCACTCATCGAAGTACAGCTAGCGATCGCGGAGGCGCCTTACTGCCGCTGCGCAAATGGCGCGCGCACGCACGCGCGCTTGTGCGTGTGTGTGTATGGGAATGAGTGAGGGGGTGGGGTGAGCGACAACGAACATAGGAAATTCGGAAGCAGAGTGCGCTTGTTGGTTTATGCGTGTACCGGCAACATATGTCCCGCATATACGTTTACAGCGCATGAATTAACGCTGTTTTTTTCGCGCAGTGTACGTTGTTACGAATCGGCCCGCCGCCGTTCTTTCCCGCATCACTCCTCGGCTGTGCGGCGAAGCCACTGCGTGCGCCTTTGAAAACAGGCCTCATCTTGTCGGTGAACCATACTTTTCATGTCGAGACGCGCCCAAGGACACAGAGGCCCCGCGATCGCAGCGGAGTCTTCCTCTCTCCCCTCTCTCTTGGACTAAAAGTGCGCCTATGCTACCGACTGCTCACGAACTCTGGAAAGAGCGTTGTGTGTGTCTGTGACGTTCGTGGCGTGTTGCCACTTGTTGGCGTTTTGACCGTTACCGTTTTTTGGGTATAAATAGAGCCGCCCAAGCGCTGTAACCCATTATCGTTTGAGCAGTGAATGCATGCTTTCACTCTGCTCGAGTCCTATACTGTTACCTCACCCGTCGGGGCATTGTTCTTTGGCTTCGGCTCCCCTCTCGCTATTAAGTAAACAGTTAAGTTATCCTACGGCTTCTGGACTTCTTCACGGCTGTAACAGCGGCTGGCCGCTCGTCACACCACGCTACCACACGTATGCCGGAGGCGACGGAGCTCGGCACGGGTCGGCCCACCCGGTCGCGACAACTGGTGTCAGCGCTGGGATGACAACGTCGCAACAACTGGTTGGCAGCGGTCGGATGGCAACTTCGTAGCACCTGGAGCCGGCGGTGCGAGATCCAACACCACGGACGTCGAGGCGGCTTAGGACATCGCAGAATTCACGGCGGTCAATGGTGAGTGGAGGACTTTTCTTCACTGAGTTTTACCAGGCTTCTGAGGATAGCTGGTAGGGCGTGTGTTTTCGTGGCGTGGATTATTCACGCAAAACATTTGAGCGGTGGGAAAGCAGTACTCAAGACCGGCCATGAATTTGAAGGCGTAGAAAAAAACCGCAGTTTTCGGAGCTTACAAAAGAGTTGCGCTTGGATGTTACGGACGCGCTGAGAAAGCCAGAGCTGATACAGGCTATACTCGCTGTTGGGGCTGACGATGAGGAGCTGTCTGAGTGCATTGAGCTGATCAATGGCAGGGAGACCGCTCAGCGTCAGGCTGCAGAGGCTGAGCGCCAGCGTGAGGAACGCGAGGAGAAAAATCGAGAACAGGAGCTCGAGAGCGGAAACAGGAACGCGAGGAAAGGAAACAAAAACAGGAACGCAAGGAAAGAATGCGCGATCTGGAACTCAAACACGACGAAAAAAACTCCCACCTGCCCTCGCGGGAACCCCTGTGTAGATGCGACGCATAGGCGGAGCGGCGAAGGGACATAACGTTGAGGGGACTGCGTAAGCCGGTCCCAGTCGATGACGACGCTGGCGTACTTGTAAAGCGGCGTGGACTCTAGGTGTTTGAGCCAAGCGTGGATGTTGCTTCGCCGGAGAACGGCACACCGGTTATATGCGCAGCGCGCCGGAAGGAGAGGAAACCGCGGAAGAGAGAGTACTGCACATGCGCCGGCCCCAGCGCGTCTGCCGCGGCTATGACGCAACGTGCCGTGGCTATGACGCAACACAATCCAACACAATCCACTTTAATCCAATCCAATCCAAATCCAATCCAAGCCAATCCAATCGAATGCAATCTAATGCCCCTCGCGAGAGAGTGTTCGCTGTCGGAGCTGAGAGGGGGTGAGCTGCGGAGAGCGCAGCTGGCGCGGCCAGTAGAATCGGGGAGGGGTGGACAACAACGACGACGACGACGACGACAACGACGACCACGCCGGAGGGACAAGGCGAGGGAATCAGATGCTCTGCATCTAAAAAGGTGCGATGGTACGCCCTCGATATAGAGCGAATCCGAAGGGAAAGAAAGAAGCTCGAAAGAGAGAGACTCCAACGGGAGAACAAGCACCTAGAGCATGAAATTCAACTCGAGCACGAAGAAGTGAAGCCTGAGTTAGAATTATTGCTCGGAAAAGACCTCGGTTGCTAGGAAAGCACCGTGCCAGCGCTGCCAGTAGCAGACATAGGTCGGCGTACTCACTCGTGAGTACACTCATTTGTACTCATTTGTACTCAAACTCACGAGTGAGTACGATGACGAGTGAGTACAGGGGTAAGTCCACCACTCGTGAGTACAGTACTCATGAGTACACTACTCATGAGTATGAGTACTCATGAGTACACCCTGCTAAAAAAATTACATCAAACTTTTGTAACTCATGAGTACAGTATTCATGAGTATGAGTACTCATGAGTTTGAGTACTAATGAGTATGAGTACTCATCAGTGCACAGTACTCATGAGTACACAGTACTCATGAGTACACAGCACTCATGAGTACACAGTATTCATGAGTACAATACTCATGAATACTGGTTTTGCGAGTGCCTGCACTCTTGAGTATTTCACTCGTGAGTACAGTTACTACAGTAGTGCAAACAAGTTTTATCACTAGCTCGAGTCCGGACGCGCGTGTACGAGTCGCAAACAGTTAGCCATGCCGCTCTGCAGCTAAACTGTCAAGGATGGTAAAATGAGACAACGAAAACTGCACCTCACTCCTTTCCCGGGCCCTTTTTGGCGCTGTAAGCGTTTCTCGGCGGTCGCTCGCAAAGGGGTCACGGTGAAGAGGGAAAAACGAGGGTGTGAGGGCGCGGCGGGAAACGCGGCCGCAGTTTCTCTACTCCTGTGGCACTTGTTGACTGCCGCAATTCTTTTCGTTGACGTGGCCTGTGAACGCGTGGTGGCTTCATTGCGCTTGCTCCCTTCCAGTTGTTTTAGGGGAGAGGTGGTGGAGGCTGCTAACAATGCACGCACTAGGCGTACTGAAGTCCTTTTTTTTCGGTCTTCGGAAGTTTCCGTAGACGCATGTCACGCTGTGTAGTCGTTTCGTGAGCCGAACCGCTCATTTCAAGTCTCAGTTAATTTATGTAACTCGCATCAAACCGAGTGCGTGGTTTTGTAACGTTTTGTCCGCACTATTCCGATGTGCGTATTCAAGCGACAATTTGGCTGATGTACGTGCGCCCATCATAGGTCGGCAAAACAGAAAGAACTCACTCAAACTCAATCACATTTTTTTTCATTCACGCTGTACTCAATCAAACTCAGACTCAAAAACTTCGTCTGTTTACAAAATCACTCGTACTCACTCATCAAATACTCATTTGTAATCGTACTCACTTGTACTCAAACTCATTTGTCCTCACGAGTATTCGTACTCAATCTGTACTCATGAGTACTCACTCTGCACTCATGAGTACTCAATCTGTACTCATGAGTACTCAATGAGTACTACTGCTCGTGAGTACTACTCATGAGTACTACTCATTTTTCACTCATGAGTACTACTCATTCTGCACTCATGAGTACTCAATCTGTACTCATGAGTACTCAATTTGTATTACTCACGAATAATCAACTTATCTGCACTGTTAGCTAGGTCGTAGCTCGAATGAAAGACTAAGTAGAAAAAATAAATTATTTAATTGATTAAAAAAACACAGGTTACATATAAATCAGGACAGAGGAAAAAAACGTCTGACGCGGTGCACTGTCGTTGAGCGACTTACTGCGCGAAGGCAAGTACATGTGAGAAAGCGAAACGGAACGTAAGCACTCGCGTTGCGTCTGGCGTCTCCTCTTGTTCTCAGGCCGGGTCGGGCTCAGGGGAGCTCGGGGGTTGTCGGTGCAGCCGTGGCCGTAAACTGCGTTTTTCTGTGTGTCTTCGGGTGGCAGCTTTTGTCGTCCGTTTTCTTGTTTGCACTACTGTACTCAGGAGTGCATATACTCAAGAGTGCAAGCACTCGCAAAAACAGTAATCACGAGTATTGTACTCATGAGTGCTGTGTACTCACGAGTGCTGTGTACTCATGAGTACTGTGTACTCATGAGTACTGATATTCATTAGTACTCAAACTCATGAGTACTCATACTCATGAATACTGTACTCATGAGTACTCATACTCATGAGTAGTGTACTCATGAGTACTTTACTCATGAGTAGTGGACTTACCCCTGTACTCACTCGTCATCATACTCACTGTTTTTTTCTGGGTGTGTGATCACTCATCATCGTACGCACTCGTGAGTTTGAGTACAAATGAGTACAAATGAGTGTACTCACGAGTGAGTACGCCGACCTATGGCGCCCATATAGTTTTAATAGGTTCCCGTTTTGAAACATTTTGCTCAGGTTCGCTAGTAATATGGTCTGGTGTAGTGCCATTTACAAGTGAGCATACAGCCTCACCGTGCAAGCGCGGCGGTGGAATTTGCCCCCGCAATGGAAATAAAATATCCGGGTACACCTAAGCACGTTTGTGAGTTGTGAATCGGACATCATAATATCCAGTTGAACGCGTGCGACGCTTTGTTTATCCTCGCATATTTTGTCGAAGAGCCCTGGCATCTTGCCGCTGGAGGAGCGTTTTGCTTTCGAATGGCTTTACTTTCGAGTGGAAAGCCCATTCGCCGCTTCTCATTTATGCCACCGTGTAATGAGGGCGCTAACGATGACGGTGAATTTCGCTGGTTGTTATTCCCCTACCTTCACTACTGTTTACAGGCGGGGCGACCACCCCTCGCTAGCAAGTACTGCTGAGTTTAAGCTCGCACTGTGGGAGGCCTCGTGAAGGAATCGTTTTGAAATGATGAACACGAACGCCAGACGCCGGGATTGTCGCTTATGCTCGGGTCTTGGAACGTCTCGTAAAACATGTGGATTGCACATAACGACGCCACCGCACTTTTTGATCGACCGCTGTCAGCTTCATCCGCGCTGCTCGAGATAAGAGCTGCAGATTTCCACTGTGCAACCAACCCACCAACACGACAATACAGTGACGTCAGTGCAAGCTATCACACCTCCGAAAAACGCGTCTGCAAACTTTGTTCTCGAGTACACGAAGCACGGCAGAGCAGTTCGACACTGCTGTAATGGCTGCCAAGCACCGGCAGCAACTGGGTGACCTGCGGCCCTCGACTGCGAGCGATACTCTCTCCATTGCCTCCCTCCCCCCCCCCCCCCCGAACACACACACACACTGTTGGGACTGGGCCATTCCAGCTCAGTCACTACTGTTGCGACGTTGCCCTGCTGAGTCCGCCATCGACGCGGCGCAGAGCAGAGCGATGAAGTTGTCGAGCCGAAGGTGATTTTAGCTGCATTTATATGCAATATATACAAAGGTAGCAAGAGCGTTACATGGCTCGCACAAAGGCGATAGCACTTTTCAACTCAGTGCCTCCGATGAAATACCGCCGCAGAGCCGCTGCTTCAGGGCTGGTTTTATACCGCCGGGGTTCCGCCGCAACCGCGTGCAGTCCGAATCTTTCCCATCAGGACTATCATTGGCCGCAGTTTGAAGGCGAAGTGATTGCGTCAGCCGAGCCACGACAGGAAAGGGAAGGCGACTCAGCGGCGCCGTCTCCAGGGTCTACTCGCTGCGTGTCTTTTTCGGGCTGGTCGTCCCAGGCATGATTTGGTGCGGCCGTCTCGATGGGAAAAGGAGAGTAGACTCGGCGGCGCCGTGTGCTGCCAAGTTGCGGCACGTCTGCCGCGGGCTGTTTGACCGAGACGTGAATCCGGGCCCACCATCGGCGCGTCGCCAGGTGCAGCAAATTTGTGTCGGGCGCTCTGGTTAACCGCACACGCACGCACACTAAAATTAGTGATTAAGGTCAGACCCGTGTGGGTTTTGACCGTGCTGTTAACGGAAATAGACACAACGACGCGAAGCGCCCCTGTCCTGTCCCTTTCTCGCGGCGGGACCTCCCTCTTTGGCTTTTCGCGCGGTAGCCGGTTTTTGTCTTTCTGTTTATCTCTTACTTTCCGGGCTGACGGAGGTTGCGAGTGGTACGGTTGCGCAATGTTCGCAGGATGCGAAACATTGGCGGCAGCCCGCTTTCCAGCTGGTTTTAAAGATGATAGCCTTTCTTTGGCCACTTGAGCGCGACAATGTTGGCGTGTCAGTCTGTCTGTCTGCATCCGTCATAAAGATAATTTATTATTGCAACTTAATATCACGCCCCGCTGTATACGTGGGAGCTACTACTGAGGTCGCCGTTAACTCTTTCGCTACCGCGCCTATCAAAATCGATCAATTTGATCGATACTTTTGGGAGCGCCTTTTCATAGCGTTCCAGGCGTTTCTCGAACAAGTAAAGCTGTTCGGAGTTAGATCAGAAAATGGCCTTTCAAAATCAGTTTTGTTTTTATTTTTGCAACGGAAACGTGATTTTTGACACGCTTTTGAATCACCTGGTTGCGGAAAAGGGGCGTGGTCATCGCGCCTCAAGGCTACCAACGAAGAATGCGTGCAACTCGTAATTACTCTGCACCAGCGCTTGTTTTTTGCTATCAGGGCGTGAATGGGGAACTAGCAAACGATTTTCAATCGTCAGGTTCACGCTCTGACAGTAATAATCCCAGAAATCGGCTGAAAATGTCAAGCAGTGCCTGGTTGCAAAGCTACTTTATGATTTTAGGCAGTTTTATTGCCTTTGCGCAAGTTGTCCTATGTACTCTGGTAGTTCTACTTACCCCAGGACCATTCCCAAACAGTTTACAACAGTTTCGGTTTCGTTTCTGCATCGCGAAATTCATATTTAGCGCAACTACGCAGTTACCCAACTTCAAGGCTAACTGCCATGGCGCCTGAAGCGTCCGCGACTGATCCTCGAACAAAGCACGCCGCTCCTCATTTCCCCCCACCCTAACCCGATTTCTGCGATAAGAACTTCAGATGCAAGTCAAAAGGTCACACCCAGTCGCCAGATATCTGTTCCGCCGAGGACAGCGCTTCAAACCGGCCTTACACTGCCAGCTGTTCGCCTTCCAGTTTCGTTTTCATGCGAGGGTATATCCGGGTGTCTAATGCTGCTGCTTAGTTGAACTGTCTATTCGGACGAAGTCTCTGATAAGTTTTTGTACTGTTTCATTTGAAAAATGTTAGGTGGCGCTGCAATAGAGGAGGCTCGTTGTGCTGATCTTTTTTAGCGCGCGACTGCTACTCGGCCAAAGATCGCAGGAGACGATTCTAGCTCATCGTACCTCATTTTTGCGAGCAAGGCTACAATTGCGAGTAAGAAGATGATAATAAAGCTCAGCTTTATGTTTTGAGAGATAACTGACCGTGAACGACAACAAACATCAGCCACGGCGTTCCGTTTTCAACTTCATGCATGTTTTTTTCTGCATCGCGTGCTTGTCCCAAATATTGTGCTCGCTGTAAATGCAAAGTCAGCCATTAACAAGATGTTTTTACGTTATGTGGGGGCAAATTGGTGCCTCTGATAACGTCAAACCGCCAGATTTATTCCAAGGAACCACCCAAAATTGCACAGTTGGAATTAGAGGTTGGGCTTCACCGCATGACACGAGCACCGTGCGTGCTAACATTTTTTTTTTATATCTGAAAAACTGTTCCGCGCAAGTCGACATTTTTTTTAGGGTGTGTTTTTGAAATGTTTCCCTGCAAAATGTATATTCTAATTTTTTTCTACTACCGGTGGTTTGATTTACACAACTCCTTTTTTATCATTTTTTTCGACAACTTGACAAAACTTTTGATTTTGATATTTTTTTTCACAACTATGATATATGAAAACCTTTAAAAAACTGGTGTTATTGGAAAGGCCGTTAAATAATCTGCATTTTGTGCTCCTGCAATTAGTGCCTAAATAATTTTTTAGCAGAAAAAAAAATGTTTTCTTGGACCCCCCAAAATTGGTCAATTTTCTGCGGTAGCGAAAGAGTTAAGTAGCTTTATGTACATAATGTGCCCTCTCTACAACTGGCCAACTGCCCCGCGATTCAGCCGCTCGGCCAAAAGTTAAAATTATCCTTGATCGAGAGCTTCATATTGGCAAAATATTCCCTGGCTACTAAAGCTGGTACCATGCTTCCTATTTATATATGAGCGTTGTTCAACAAAACTAACATTAGGGATATTTGATTAGGGACAAACAAATGAAACATTAGGGATATTTGAACCCAAACATAAAAAAATTGGCCGCGTATCTGCTCCTTTCGTTGCAAATGCTGTCAAAAGACGATAGTCTTTACCCGCTTTTGCGAAGTAAATGCCTCCCTTCGCTTTCTCGCTCACCTCTCATGTTGTCCCTCTTGCGTCGCACTCCTCCCAAGGTGAAGACGCCAATGGTTTGCTTAAATCATTTTAAATTACCCGCGTTCCACTGCTCCAAACCGGGTGTCTCGATGCGAACGCTGCCGTACGGCGAAGACGAGCGTTAATCGAGGTGCCCTACTTCAACGTTTATAGAACCGCGTTTCCCTACTCCACGTGCGTTGCAAGCAGAACGTGGAACCTATGTAGTGGAACCTTGCGTAACTGTTGCCGGTTGATTTCTTAAAGGGGCCCTGAAAGGCATTTTGAGCACACTAAATGAACTAGCGCAACCGTTAGATTGGGTCGTCAACGTCCTCTGTGCAAGTATTACTCTTTTAGGCGCAGCGGAAAGCTCACACTTTTGTTGCACAGTTTGTCGTTTTTTTCTCACCCTTCCCTTCGTGTTTTTGGACGCCACCATCTTCACATGTCTACATCATCGATTCCCAGATGTTCGTCATAAGCTAGACATCCTGCTATTGGGCGGCTTTTCACGCACTTCCGGCAAAGAGATGAGTCGTCTGCTCACCGTCGGCTCGCCGGCTGATCTGCCAGCGGAGTGCCGGCGTGCTTGGGCATTTTACGAGAAACGAAACAAGTGTAAAACAAACGCTTAACCGCTTGTATTGAATGCAACACGGCCATAACACGACATGCATATTCTGTTACCTGAGTACGTTCCATAAAGAAAGCGTTGAAGCCCCGTGGCACTTCTTTCGTGCAATCGCAGAGAACGCCCTGAGCCGAATTCCCGGGTTTGACGCATACATTTTATTCAACTTCACAACAATCCAGAGATGCGTTTCTAACGAACACAACGTCACAACATGCGTTGAAAGTCTAAACAACGATTGACAGAGGATGGGTTGCCTCCTGCCCGTCGTAAATTCGGCACTCACCTCGCGCGCGCTTTGCGGGGACGAACAGCAAGTCACTTAACTCTGGCGCACAAGCCGAGATGGCTTTTAGCCACGCACACTGCACATACCCCATGCGAGGTTGAGTCATACGCCGCTCGAGAAAGATAATCCAGACCATGGGAAGCGCTATCCACCCGCAGAAGCACAACGTGGCATTTCATCGCGAAACAAAGGCGACAAAGGCGTCCACAACACACACACCATCGCCTCCTGTAATGCCAAACGCAACTCGCACATCCAAATGGGAGTGAATAGTATGCCTGCAGTGCCCATATGTCGCGAGGTGTCGCCCCAAGCTGAACCGGGATCACGCAACCGTAACTGACTTCTAGAGCGGTTTGTGCCTTGTTGCCAGGGGAACCGATGTTTCATATTGTCAAAGAAATGGTGCTCGCTCCAGCGCTAGAAATCTCAGAGCCGCGGCGGAGCATGTTTTGCCAACGTTGCCGCTCTCCACCACGCGTCGCCCCAAGCTGAACTGGCGTTTTGTGCACGGGTTCAGTATCGGCTTAAAATGGCTTTTTCACATGCCGCCGGCAGGAATTACCACCGCCACAAAATAAGACCCGGCACCAGCGGGGCCACATCTGATACGGCGCTTTTTGGATAAACAGTGCGCGGTGCATCAAGGGAACGAGCGCACGACCCTCCCCGTGCGGCTGCGAGTTCGCCGCCGATAAAAAGTTATGTGCCGCCAGCAACGTACACCGCGAAAGCGCAAGGCCAGGCCGCCGCATACTTGCGGCCAGATTTTTCGTTCGCTTTTTCAGCCTTGAGCGGAGTGTGGGATTCATGGTGTCAACAAAGCTTGCCGGTAGCAGATGACAGTCTGAGCAGCGCAATAGCGGAAGTACGTCACCGCTGCGGAGCGCAGCATCATGCGAGGCAAAGCTCGCGCGCCGTCAACAGCGGAGAGTAAGTCGAAAGGAGGAGGAAACGCGGAGCGACGATAATGCGCGGTTTTTGACTTACGATTTCTCAGCTAATACTCATCGCTTTAACAAAATTCTTGCGGGAGGAGATTGCAAATACATTGCTTTATTTGGGTACATGTACATCCATGCATCGGCGGAAGGTATTTCAGGACCCCTTTAAAATGGCGCCAGAAGCTATAGTGGCGCGGGCGGCAGCAGGCGACGGCGGAGTGAATTCTTTTTCTGCAGTTGATGAAGTATTTAATTCCGCAAAAGTCAAGCATGTTTGATTTTTTATAAAGAAACACTGCAAATATCACTTCTTTATGGATTTGTTGTCTCATATTGGCGTAATGTCTTGTTCTTCTTCAAGGAGCCATGAAGAGAAAACACAAGTTTGGTTCATTCGAAAGATTGCCTCGTTAGAACCATAACGACACCACTTATAACGCAAACTTCGCTCAAATAAGCTACATAATTAGGAAAAAAGGAAATGACCATGCGACCCACCAGCTCATTTTCCGCAACAGAACCTGTGATGTCACTTGGGAATGCTCTGCGATTGGCGGAGGCCGGCAAAAGCAAACGCATGTTAGGCAGGGCTTACAGTTTGCATAGCGAGCTAAATGCCCGTGAAACATACTGCACATTCTTTTTATGACAAAGAACGGTGGAGTAAACGGTTGAAGGTCCGAACAAACACACAAGCGTGTGCGCCAATGCATACGAAACTAGCGCCGGCCGAGCTCGACATCTCGCCGTCGCGCAGACGAATTTCCGGGTTCGAGGCTCTTCGGGGCCAACGAACCGTTCCAGCACGCACAGCCGCGACCTTGCTTCGTATCGTAATCCCTTCACAGGAGGTTGGCCGTCATATCGCCAACCAGCAAAGGTAAAAATAGAAACGAGGGGAGTAAGGAACAGCAAGAAGCGACGAGATAGTGCCAGTCGTCGCGTAAGTTTCGAATGGTGTTGGCTTGCTGCTGTCGTTACGAGCTCGTTTCCAGTTTACAACCACTGAAAACTTCAGTTTGTTCGAGTACTTTACAATGAAATTTCGTTGCTGCGTTTTGAAATGCCCATGTAGTACGGGCAAATCGTCGAGGGAGTGCGACATCCCCGCCGGTGAGGAGATCTCCTTTCATGTGCTGCCCAACGACGAACCTAGGCGAAGCAAGTGGCTACGTTTTGTGAACTTTGCAAAAGGAGGAGAAAGAGAGCTAAAGGAAGTACGAGTGTGCTCGTTTCATTTCCGAGGAAGTGATTACGGCAGGGACCCTTACGTTAGCTCACTCCTGGGACATGCTGGCGCTCGTCGCCGACTTCGTCAAATCGCTCTGACCTTGGGGAAAAAAATGCTGTACACAGCGCGCATTGACGCGATCGTATCTTTCTGGTCGGAGCAGAGAGCTCGCGCGAACGGCTTTCCATACACGACACCGGCCAACTGGCATAAGTAATACTGCTACTGAAATTGAACTATTATTAACCGTAATCAAAATATGGCACATACGTACCAGTCTATATTCGTCCGTCGCGACGGGGATGACGAGGCAGCGGTGCCGACGGCTGGGCGTTCGTCTGTTGTGGCTATCGCGGAATGGTCGCTTTCCCGTCCACCGCGTATCCCACAACTCTTGCCGCTCGTGCACTTAGATGCATTGAGCGTTTTTGTGGTGTGAGGTTGTTAAATGCAAGCCCGAGCTCCTCGGCGAGAGTTTTGTTCTCCGGATCAGGCGATTCCATGACTAGGGCTGCGGGTGCACTAGGTTTTACTAGTATTTTTAAAATGGCCGCCGTCTCGATCGACTCCCGCGTGTGGGTGCTATATGGAGTCGACATACTAAGTATCTGTTTCATGGACCGGCTCTATGACGCCATTGTACACGTCACGGAATGTTCAATTTTAGCGGGAGATTTAAAATTTTGGCTTAAATTGCCTTATTTCTCAGTGAATAAAGCATCATTTGCTTCCGGGAAAGCGCTTGGGGTACTATGAAACACCTAATCTTTCGAATAAAACAAACTTTTGTTTTCTCTTCATGGCTCCTTTCAACAATGTTGACAAGTATGAACATTACACCGGACATAGACGGGTAGATTTAGCTGTGACTATATAAGACAATTGCGCAGGCATTGTTTTGCTTTGGCCGGGTGGCAAAATCCTCCCTGTTCTGTGGGGTGGCTGAATCGAGTCACAGACAGACAGACGGACAGACAGACAGACATACAGACATACAGACAGACCAAAATTTCTGGGTTTAAGTAGCCCAAGAAAGACTATCGTCTTTAATACGAAAGTGATATGAAAGTGAGAGTCTCAGGCTACAGCACCCCGAGCGCTTCGAAGACACATGGAGTCTCGGGAGTTCTTATTTACAGACATGAATTATACAGGGAACCGTAGCCATACAAGCTTGGCTAACAGCCGTGAGCTTTCTGACGCTACCGGCGTCGACAGTGCATCATTTATATCTACAGTGGAGGACACAACGATTAAAACGTTGCCGCGCTTTCGAGCTATTACGGAAACCGTACGTCATGAAAGTAAGAATAAACAATCCAAGCCAATCCAATCGAATCCAATCCAATGCCCCTCGCAAAAGAGTGCTATAGCGCCGAAATCGCGCCACCACACGAACGCGTAATGTTGACGTCACGATCACGCCACAGATGTTAGCGACCGGAGAGTGCACGAACGACATATGTGGTTTAAGCACGAACCGACGGCGGCGAGAGAGCGCGATGCGAGCGCCCCCACCTGTTCTTGCGCGCGAACCAGCTGTTGCTCAGCGCGAACCCAACGCGGCGAGAGAGGGTGTTGCGCATGTCCCCACCTGTTGTGCGCCCGAACCGAACGCGGCGAGAGAGGGTGCTGCGAGCGCAGAGAAGGCGAGGAGGATGCGGGGGAGAGGGCGCACCTGTGGCCGACGGTTTAATGAGTCAAGGATATAAGGCGCGTTCGTAACGTGCCATTCTGTGTCGGCTTTGTGGCGCAGTGGTTGGAGCGACGTGTACCTTGCGTTCCGCCCGCAGAGTCGTGGGATCGAAACCTGGCGTTGGTAAGTGTTATTTTTTATACAGGGTGTTGCGGCGATAACTGGAACACTTTAAAAAATTTTCCTGAGCGATCCGCCGCTCGGTTCGCGCTCAAACTTCACACAAAGGTCGCATTTTGTGGTCTATTTTGTTTGACACCGGGAACAACAACGGTACTTACCTGTTTATTCTGAAAATAAATAAAAACGATTTTCGCCTATGGGAAAATGGCCGCTGATTTGGACGTGCGAGCCAGCGCAAGTTGATGTTGGAACGACGGAACCACCTGCAGAGTGAAACGCATGTTTGGGATTCACGTACGGAGCCAAATGGTGCAGCAGACGATCAGAAAATGCACCTAGAAATGAGCTAACAGACGATCAGAAAACCCGGTTTTCGGGCTCGCACGTCCAAATCGCCGCCATTTTCCCATAGGCGAAAATCGTTTTTATTTATTTTCAGAATAAACAGGTAACTACCGTTGTTGTTCCCGGTGTCAAACAAAATAGACCACAAAATGCGACCTTTGTGTGAAGTTTGAGCGCGAACAGAGCGGCCGATCGCTCAGGAAAAATTTTTAAAGTGTTCCAGTTATCGTCGCAACACACTGTATAGTGTAGGGGGAGCGATGCGGACTACGGACGCCAACGCTGGTGACATCGTGAGTTACTGAAATGCTCTGCATTTAAAAAAAACACCAGAGCGCGGCGTCAGAAATGCATCAGAAGGGCGATTTTTTTCCCCTCTTCGCTGAGACGCCTCGCCTTGCTGGCACGCCGGCACCGGGAGCACGAGCGTGAAAGTAAAAAGAAAGAGCGTGCAACCGACGGCACAAGGCGGCGAAAAATCCGCTTTTTTGTTTGTTTGTTTTGCTGACCTCGGTTAACCCACGCCATCGACCAATGAGAGGCATCCCATTGCTGTTGCCCTCAGCTCCTTTCCTAGCCCCGTGATAGCGTCCCTGGAGAAACAGAAAGAAGCGGCGCGCCACCTTGACGCCCTGCGCCCCGTTAGGAGCAGGCAAGCCTTAGGCAAGAGGTAAACACATAAGGGAGGGAGAACTTGTGGCGGTTGCGCGGTGAAACTTGAAACTTCGCGCTGCGTAGCGCGAGGTATTGCAGTCGCCCGTTCCTCTTTCGTAATAAACCAAAGCGTGACAGCAACACCGGCCCGATAAGAAGGCCAATCAAGTAATGAACGTAAAACCATAGCGGAGCTGATACATACTTTGCATTTCAGCACCTTGCAATCCGCGCGTGACGGGTTGCAAGCTTATTTGTTACTGATATTAAATTGCAGAGTCATATCATTAAATAATTGGGGTTTTACACCTAAGGGGTGGCGCTTGAAAGACGACTGGGAAACACCAGCGGCCGCGGCCGGCGTTCTCTTCCGACGCGGTGGAATGGACGAGCGAAATAGGAGTAACGTCGACGGGATCTGTTGTCTTTGTGAAGGTAGATACTGCCGCCCTTTATCGACCCATTTCGAAATACCTCTATCTTGCTTCGTTGTGCTTCAGGCTGTGCGTTTATGATGAAGGAAGAGAAGCAACCTCTCGATTCGACAAACTGGAAGCGGCTAATTATTTCTCAGTTTGCGATTTCTGTGCCGTCGCCCTGCCCGGACGCTGCGCTGGAGGTCAACATCCTGGGCTTGCAGCTGCGCGGGTACCTCAAAATATGCTTACAAGAGGTTGTTGGGCTGCCGTTGTATTTTCGTACAGAAGATATGTTTTGTGCGGTAATCGTTACTGGTGTGTCTGATGCTTGTGGCGGGCTGTTGTGGCGTTCGACCGAAAATAAGTGATACGAGTGCTACCTTAAAAGGGCACTGACACAAACATTTTGCATCTCGGTTTTTTTGTTCCGATGAGCAGCTATATAATGACCTACTTATCACGTGTGGAAACCTAATTTGCTCAGAGCGTGCGGCGGTTGTTTATTAGAGGCGTTTTCAATGCGGCCAGCGGCCGCCGCGAAATGCGAGATTTTGTGTAAACAATGCTGACCAAGTGACGCTCGGACAGATATCACAGAGCATATCTGCCGTAGCACTGTCGAATCGGCGTCGCCGGCACTTTCTGCAAATGCCCCCACGCACTGACCTCGTGACGCGCTTAATTAAAAAGCGACCGTGGACGTGACGCAGGCGCTACGAGTGCAAATTGCGGCCGCGGCTACACTCTTAGTCAATTCCTGGTTATACGACCCGCATGCAGGCGGCCCGCCGCGTCAATTTAAAGCCGCTTATAAAGCGTGATTCAGGCGGCCTCAGCGCAAGCGGCCCGCCAAACACGTGGCCCACCGAACTCGTGGCCCGGCGTTTAAGCGGCCCTCTTGAGGGCTGCCTAACCAGAGGGCCACCTAAACGCCGGGCCGTGTGTTCGGCGGGCTGCTGGCCGTAATTTTTCTACGCGGCCCCTTATGCTAATCTATTCCCGCTTACGAAGCGGCTCCAACATCATACGGCCCCTCAAATAAGCGGCCTTTTTGCTTTTCACCAAAAAAAGAAAAAAATCCGCGTGGACAGAATTGATTTCATACTTTTTCTTTTTTCGCTCGCAAAGACAGGTCAACGTCATCACCCCGTGACGAATGCTCTAACACATGTTACATCATCCGAGACATGTAAGCACATAAACGTAACCCTACGGAGAATCGAACCTGGGTCTACTACAACACATCAAAAGCCTGATATCATAACCACTGCACCACGACCCACGGGCTGCTCGGAAGTGCAAACATGGGCTTATAAGTATTCTACATGCTGTGGCACGTCAAGCAGGAATCTTAAATAACACATTCGGCGGTGAGTGGCTTTCTTTACGACCACCGTTTTTGATTCACTCTACCAAAGAGGCATAATACTACGGTTTGCGAGAATTTAAGTACACTGGTACGAGCGGAAACCTTTTGCCATGCTGTGTGCCCGTTCCAACATGCGCCGTGCGGGGATTTGTTCCATCGATGCAAACGGAATTGATAACAGTTATTCTGTCTTGTTACCGAACGTATTCTTGGCCATTGGTGGAAAGTGCCCCCATGACAATACTTGCAATTAACTAACACGTAAGGCGCACTGTTGCACTGAAAGTAAGAGCTGTCTCGTCACGAGTAGCAAGTATACCAAACCTGAAATGGTTTACGGAATTTTTTCTGCTCGTCGTAGCTCTTCTGATGGTGTGGTTACATGCCTTGACCTTTGTTTTTGTAATAGGGGGGCGGTAGTAAAATACGGATCTGGTGATGTAATGAACCAATATTAAATCACTCACCCTACCTACCATTGTGTCGCGACGCCTGCAGAATTGCTGCGTAAAGAGATAAAGAGCCGTTGGAAGGCCAGATAATGCGTTTTCTTTTATGGATCGCTAGCGCACAAAGAATCTCTTAGCGTTTTCTCGCGCAGACCGGATAAGCGCTCGACCGTGTAACTTGTAACGCCCTGCCTTTCCAGGGAAATTCAGGTTTCGCGGAAGTTCCGCCTTTAATCGTTATAATATCGTAAATGAAGATCATTGGTCAAACAACGTTTAAAACAAGTAAAAATTAAGACAAATATAAAAAAATGACGGAAAATGGCGAACCGTATAATGCCCTGCATTTCCACAATAATGCAGATTTTGCGGAAATTCCACTTGTAATCGTTATTATAGCGTAGATGGAGATAATTGGTCGAACAGAATTTTGAACAACTAAAGAACAAGAAAAATATAACATTACGGAAAATGTTAAGCCTTGTAACGCCCTTCATTTAAAAAAAATGCAGATTTGGCGCAAGTAACACCTGTGATCGTTATAATAAGGTAAATGGAGATAATTGAACGGACAGGACTTAGTAAAACCAAGAAAATTTTCTCTAAAAGACTCCCACTCAAGAAGAGCGCTATAAGAATGCTGCGCTTTAATAGACATTTCTCTGAATTTATGCAATTTTTTTAAGTGGTCTCGTTTCATTCGCGCTTCCGTTATTATCGAGTTATTATTGTACGCAGAAGCGCAAGGTCGCGGTTCAGCATTTTCAACATTTTCAAGGCACTTCACCAAAACCATAGCACTTGGGCATGAACGCACCCTTGTGTCGAAAGTTTAGGCCATATAAACCAATGCCACAAATAAATGGGTTACAATGGCTGCAATTACCCCAAAACATTTTTAATTTGTGCCCTTCTGGAACATCTTCATGACCTCAGTTTTCAGTCAATGAGGTTCTACCTTCATAATCTCGGTGTTTTGTCACCTGATTTATCAGGCCTCAATGCTCATACCACGAAATAAAAAGCTCACTATATTCATAATGCCATGTTACAAGCAAAGCTGTAAAGCAAGTATCTGTATACCGTAAACATATCCGGATCTTGAAGGGGTAGTCTACTCATACAAGCTTGGGACACGAACAGAGAACTGATTGATTGATTGATTGATTGATTGTGGGTTTTAACGCGCCGACGCAACGAAGGCGATGAGGCGCGCCGTAGTGGAGGGCTCCGGATTAATTTTCACCACCTGGGGATCAACGTGCGCCGAAATTGCGTACACACGGGCGTTTTTGATTTTCGCCTCCATCAGAAAAGCGGCCGCCGCGGCCGGAAATCGAACCCGTGACCTCGTGCTCAGCAGTTCAACGCCTTAGCCACTGAGGAACAGAGAACTGAGTTGGGTATGTAAATGTTAAGTATTTTGTCATTCTCGAATTTATGAGCATGCACAAGTGTGAGATGAAAATTACATAAATGACACCATGTCCAAGGAACGATGTTTTCTTTTTATTTGATATCCAAGATACAAATGTGAACACAAAAGACTTAGTGAAATAATAAATACAAATATTAGCAGATTGCCGTTATGGAACACACAAATGAAAATATTTTTTGTGATAGAGCAAATGATGACCTGTCCAGATAAAATTATTGTTTTAATTTAAAGAATTTTCAACAGCTTTCTGCTTACAAAACAGGGAGGAAACTCGTATTTTTTGCTGGCTACTGACTGTATAACGCCCAACGTTTGGCTTAAAGCTGACGGTTATCTCCTGTCCTTAATGTAATATATTACCAAACAAAGAAAAAGTACATTCTCCGGGCTTCAATTATGGTCCAGGTACACCACTTCCGATGATGTAGATGGCCTTTGTAGAATTGCCCCAAGCAATCTTTGGCCCGGCAGCTGCTGCTTCTGGAATTTCGTCGCACCATTGTAAACATTTCAAAAATGTTGAGTCACGGGCAGCAATCTGTTGTGTGGGCACTGCGTGAGGAAAAGAAACGGCAGGTGAATAAGTGCCCAGGTGAAAAAGGGTGGTGTTATTTATCGGCAGTAAAACAGTATAGCCTGAAGGGGCACAGCAGAAGTATCACCAACGCGTTAGCAGATATGTGAAAATATAAATCAGGTAAGTGTATCGCTGTAGTTTAGGCAATTATTTCTTTCTTACTGCTTGTAGATTCAAACGCTCTCAAAAGGACGTTTTCTTCATATACATAGGAAGACTGAGCGCTTTTTCAGTGCAAAGGCGTGCGAGAAAACGTTGCCATAATTTTATTTGACGGGGACACATCAATTGCCCGTCGAAAAGAAACTCTGTTCGCTGTCACACGCGGAAGGTAATGTGCCCTAGTTTCTTTTTATGAAACAAGTTCCACCAATAGACTGGCGCAAATAATTTTGTTAAAGATGGAACAAAATTGCTAGCAATATCTTTTGCTAAAGCATAGGTAAACTGCGCGCACCGAGCAACAGCCAGCGCATCTGTAACAACATTAGAAGCCACCGCTTCCAGCGACCTTCACGCCGGCGACGCGCCGCGTTTGCGCTGCCAATGCTATCATGTTTCTGCAAACCGCGAGTTGACACTCCAGACAGACGACAGCTGTGGCGTACACAGCAAGATGGGGGCTGGTGTTAGTCATGAATGCTGCTTCATGTGAAAAGTTTACCAGTTAAGCGCACCGTGATGAAGTTTACAAATCGCCACAGAATACAGACTACTCAAAGCGCGAGAAAAGTCACTAGCCGAAACGACGTCGCGAAAACCTAGTTACGAAAAAAAGTTACATAACTTTTTGGTACGCCTACCGAAAATGACAAGCAGAGGCCATGGAATATTGGAAAATACAAAATTCAAACTGGGTTTTATGTGCCTTGACCTGTACAATTAAACGCGTGGAAAAAATGCAATTTCTTTATGAAACCACGGTACTCATTACGGCAACGGAAGCACCTGACATGTGCAAGCGTTTTCATTTTTCGCCTGGATCCCAAAACGGCCGCCGCACAGGAAAACCGAATCCTCTATATATAAATCACGTCAAATTTACCGTACGGCCCCGGGTATCGCAGAACGGTTTTGGCGCGGGCTTCTTACAACGACGAAAAAGGCATAATTTCATGGCCTTTACTAGTTGTCTGCAAACACAAATTCTTACAGTCTGCGCCTCCACCCCTCGATAAAAAAAAAAAAAGAAATCCAGGGACTTACCTATCCTTTCGTATTCAACCGGGCTATGCCCGCAATAGACACACCAGCCGGCTAGACATGGCGCCGCCGCCTGGCTTGTGTGACCGGTGGCCCTAATAAACCAATCGCATTTGCAGTTATTTCCACGGTTACACTGACCTCGAAGCACACATTTGATGTCAGCGGAAGCGAACGTGGTCAAGAAAGTGTGAACGCTCGGAACTAAGTATGAACTACACAGAGCAAGGGCCAAAGCGGGGGCCTCCAACTTGCTCCTCGGTGAAATTTGTCGCACGTACGCGATAGAGACAGATCGCCGTATCACAACTCGCCGCGCGTGAACTTTTTTCCACTACTACTGCGCATGTGCGCGCGAGATATTTTTGGATGTTTTTCGGCTTTCGCCGCGCCGTCGGGCGCGCGTGGTCGGCCACCGCAAAAGAAGCTCGCGGGCTATTTAGTGAGCAGGAATACGCGCATGCGCCGCAAGCCACACATATCGCTCGAAGCTTCACGATTGCCCCCCTTTTTTATTTTATTCCTGGCGTCAGGCTGTCTGCTAGTTTATAGCCGTGACACGGGCCGTTGGCGCAGCTTATAAGCGTGATGCAACTACCTGAGGTTTGTCACGGAAAAGAAGTCTGTCAGGGCCTCTTATATTACGGTATTGAGACTGCCCACCGCATATAAATAGGACGCCATCCGGGACGCGACTAAGAGTGTAGGAACCACGCGCGACGCTCGAGACAGTGGATGGGAAGATAGCGCTGTGAGCAGCCGGCCGGTCTGCCTACAGGTGCGCCTACAGATGCATTCGGCTTAGCACTGCGGCGGATATTCGATTGCCGCTCTCCTATGCGGTGCAGACGACGGTTGTTAATGCAACCCGCCGTCGAATCATTAACTCCTTTCTCATATGTGCTGCCATGTTCGGGACTTGGATCCCATTTAGTGCAGCATTAACAAGCTATCGCTCGAGCTACCTGCAGCGGCCTGCACCACTTCGCAGCCGTTGCCGCCGCCTTCAAGCTACCCCTCTATAATATATCAGTTAATTATTGTTCACATCCATTCATCCGCCCGCGCAGCGACAGTGCGGCTCGCTCAGTGCGCTTTAGGTGTCCTCGGCGTGTTTTCGCGTCCAGTCCAATAAAAAGCAATAAAAATGGAGTGAGTGGAATCACTGTAGAACTTAGATCGCGGCCATCTGCCCGATGAGCCGACGAAATCACCGCGCCCCTGCCGCCAACGATTGGGTAATTCGTTGCTCGAGAGCAGAAGCTCCGACCTCCGATTGGAGCAGCGAGCCGGCGAGAAACACCGGCAGTGCGGAAGCGGCCAACACAAACTAGTGACGTGTATTGATGGTGTTTATTTAGAAAATATCGAGGCAATGTCGATTGCGGGAGGTCCTCCGCTGGCTGCTCGGTTGCGTTTCGCCCACTTTAAAATTGATTTTAAATTTGTTCTAGGCTGTATTTGCCGCTGATATTTTGCAGATGATGCATGTGTGTTTACACCAATCTCCATATCAGCGGTGGTCGACACACTGCTGACTTCAACGGAACGCTACGTCATATGCTCTGCGAAGAAACAGCAGTTGGTGAGCGCACTACGATTACGAGGGCTACCCTGCTCTTGCCGTAAGGACGACATCGTCTTCCGTCTTCTACAGGACAACGGAGAACGTTGCCATCTCTCCAAACGAACGAAGATGCCAACGCTACATCAGGCTGCCTCCGACAACAAACGGCACAGGACCCTGCAAGCGGCGCTGCTTGAGAGCAGGATCGCGAGGCTGCGTGATGAATGAGAAAGTTTTCAGAGACATGGCGAGAGTCGGCGGCACGTTTCCAACGGTGCCTGGACTGCACGAGATCCGGACACAGGCAGAATGCACGACGGCACGCACACGAACGATACGACGCATGCAAAATTGTGATTGCGTGCTCACCGGACCTCTCCCTAATAATCGCCAGGATCACGGAAACGCACCGAAAGTCAGTGCATTTCTGGCGAGATCACGAACACACGTTGCTCTGCTACGTCGCCCACGCGCAGGTCATTCCAGCAACGAGCAACGAGACGCGCAACGTACGCAGCGTGCACGAGCCAGAAGGCACCACGTTCCTGGCACCCGCTCTTCCGGTACAGACGTACACAAACGGATCGCTGAGAGCACGGAACGCAACGGAGCCAGTACGTGCAGTTTTCGCACATCCTGTCCCGGCGCCGACGCAGCCAACGACACCACATCCGCATTGGTGGCTATGGCCACGACAAGCGAGAAAGACGCACGGCGGCCGAACTTCACCATACGTGGCCAACGACCGCACACCAATTATAAGGGAGTTTCCGAGACACACAGCACACGAAACGCACCAGAGGCGACGAACGACATCTAACTTGAACCAGTGGAGCTGACCACGGCGAACGAAATGCACAGCGCACGGAACGCCACCAAGCCAGCACACACAGAGGAAACTGCTATTCGCGACATCCTCCGCTCCCACTGCTGCTATCCGGACTTGGCCAGCGAATGTTACGACCGCAGATATGACCTGGCCACATGCAACAAAAGAGCGAGCGCACGCGGTTCAAACGTACCGGAAAGTACGAGCTCTCCGACGTCCGCTGCTCCAGCCCGATGTCCAGCGGATGAACGACATAGCACTCGTGGAGGTAGGTCCGTCAACGAGCAACGACACGGCCAGCGCATGCGGCATGTCCGAGCTAGAACGAACAAGATCCCCTGAACCCGCGCTCCGACCGAGACTCACACGACAAACACTATTTCGTACAAGAGGAAGCAACCGCGAGCAAGCGGACTCGGGACGAATGGAGCCTGCTTGTATGGGAGAGATAGCGATTATAGTATTCTCGAGACAACAAGCAACCGACGAGGGCTTGAGTGACGACACGGACACGGCAAGAACGGCAACAAATGAATCCGATGCAGACGAAGGCATCGAATGCTTTCGATGCCTTCGTCTAACGATGAAGTCATGCTTGCGACGCCAACGAATGTAGGACCGAACGGACGGCACGAACTACGCCCGCTTCCCCACCACAACGGTTTCACTTCCGAAACAACCACGGCGACTGCGAGCATGGAGCCGCAACGACTTTGACCGATCAGCCATGCCACCCTATGAAAACGCCACGCTACCCCACACTAAATGAAAAGCCAAACAGCTCCCGCACCATACGCAGCGCACACGTCACTTCAAGCAACGTCCTCAACGCGCCGAACTATGCCATCCCTACACAGCGCAGCTCGACACCGGACAAACCGGACGTCTACGCCCCCACATGCATCAAGCACGCGACGAGCTACACGAACACAATCGCCGACGGAAGCGGCGCGGCTAACGCAACGCCGTAAACACTGTCAAGTTCAGGTCTGACGAAGTGAATCCCATGGCACGCACACAATAAAATCAAGCAGATTTGAAATTCACCGAAACTCAACGAGACGAACACCCTCTTAAGGAAGTTTATAGTATCCGGAACAACAAAAAACAACCCCCAGCATCGAGCATCTGTGAATAAGCAGACAGTGATTTGGGTACGAGCGGACGTCAACCTACGCGAACACTTCATTGTGCCTCGGGGCAGGCACAATTCGGATTCGGAGCACGATTACGAGAGTATCACCGCGCCCGGAAACGAAAACGGACGACAAAAGCTGCCACCCGAAGACACGGAGAAAACCGCAGTTTACGGCCACGACCGCAACAACAAGCCCTGAGCTCCCCTGAGCTCGACCCTGCCCACACTTCGCTCCTTTATTCCCGAGAACAAGAGGAAACGCCAGACGCAACGCGAGTGCTTACGTTTTGTTTCGCTCTCTCAAATGTACATACGTGCCTTCGCGCAGTAAGTCGCCCTACGACAGTGCACCGCGTCAGACGTTTTCTTCCACTGTCCTGATATGTAACCTGTGTTTTGCTAATCAATTAAACATTTTATTTTTTTTATTTATTCTTCCATTCAAGATAGGACCTAGCTAACAGTGCAGATAAGTTGATTATTCGTGAGTAATACAAATTGAGTACTCATGAGTGCAAAATGAGTAGTACTCATGAGTGCAGAATTAGTAGTACTCATGAGTGCAGAATGAGTAGTGCTCATGAGTACAGAAGATTGAGTGCTCATGAGTGCTCATGAGTACAGATTGAGTACTCATGAGTACAGAGTGAGTACTCATGAATACAGAGTGAGTACTCATGAGTACAGATTAGATTGAGTACGAATACTCGTGAGGACAAATGAGTTTGAGTACAAGTGAGTATGATTACAAATGAGTATTTGATGAGTGAGTACGAGTAATTTTTTGAACAGACGAGCTTTTTGAGTCTGAGTTTGATTGAGTACAGCGCGAATGAAAAAAATTGTGATTGAGTTTGAGTAAGTTCTTTCTGTTTTGCCGACCTATGGTAGCAGATGCTCGGGAGCGCGAGTCGGAAGCGACCGTTGAGAGCCAGCAGCGCGACAAGGTTGCTGAGAGAGATAACAAAGGCGCATTAGCTCAGACTGTGGGCAGAGGCGGCAGAGGGCAGTGCGTTTCCACTGAGTGCGATAATTTGTCGGCGTTTGTTTTGGAGATATCGGCAGAGTGTCCGGACGGTTCAAATTCGTGGGAGGCCTTGGGAACGGCTACCGACTTGAACGTGTACATTTCGCGAGATAGCGACGTTTCGCAGGAATGCGGAAACGATGAGATTACCGAGAGGCCGCACGAGTCCGCTGAAACGGAGGTTGTTCCTTCGGACGGTAGTGCAGAAACGAGCGACGTGGTGGGAAAGCCTGCAGTCGAGGCAGCAAACGGTTTGCACGGATCATTTGGGAGTCATGACGATCTCGCAACTGAGAAAGCCAATTCCGTCCTGCCACCAGCTCAGGTAGCTGACCTCGAGCAACGGCCAGCCTAGCTCGTAGTCTCGGGCGGCTGAGTGTCAGGTTCGGGGGGCAATAATAAATAGAAGAAGAAACTTTAGAAACGAGACTTTTGTTTAAATAACCATAATCCCCAAATCAAAATCACCCAACAGACAGAGATACACTAAAGAATAGTAGCGAACAATATAAACCTAGACAGCAAGGCAGAAACTAGCGAAAACGCGGCACAGCAAACGGGCTTGTTCAACAAACAGGAAACAGTCGAGGTCGGGAATTGGAAAAAGTCACAATACGTGTTCCCTGCTCAAACGGGGTTGTCCCACACGTTGGAGAAGCAGCGCCGTGGTGTTGCGGTGTTGCGCGGTCCAGGCGATGTGTCGCGGCCCAGCGGCAGATCGCGCTCCGAGCTCCCGTAGCGTAGACCAGGTCTGCCAGTTTGCGAAGCCACTTTTCTCCTAGCTGAGATAAAAAAAATTCCCGTGATTTCCCTAGATTTTTGCTTAATTCGGTTATCAGGTGTTTTCTCTCAGATATTGGGTTCTAGTTATGCGATATAACTGCCGAATTTACTTTTAAGGCAGAATTATGAATTCGTTTGAAAGCATTTTTGAAGTAACGTAGATGAAAGTGAAAAAATGTTGCAGCACAATTTGTGATGCTTCAAATATTTTATTTCATCAAACCACAAAAGCAATAGAGGGTCTTTACGTGGAGGGGGGGACATGTAATAGTGAATAATACATACAAAAATTACCTAGAAAGTAAAAGCAATCGCTCGGCGCACACACAATGGTACCACATTCCAAGAAGCCCTACGTGTTACAGCGCCTTGTATATAAGCCGAAGACGTGTTAAATTATAAAAATAACATAATCAAGAACACCGCAATTCAATGCAAAACACAAACATCTTTTACTACGACACAGAGCACTTGTAACAGCATCCAAGTATATATGAAAGAAGGATAATAGGAACGAGCACAGACGATGCGCAGTGCATGAGATATTCGAGCGAGCAAGTTTATCAACTTCATCAATCATGTTCTTTTGCTATTTAAACCATCTGTCTCAAACGTAGGAGCGATAGCTGCGCTCGATGCACATTAATGGGAAAGAGATATCTGCGCTTCATTGAGAAACTGAAATGCATAGTACATAAAAAATATTAAATGTTAAACTAACAAAGAACACAATTACACGACTGAAAGCATAAGCCCATGTGGACGCAAATATTTCCCTAGATTCTGACAAATTTCCCTTTTTCTCTAAAGACAACCCAAATCCCTAGATCTAGGGAAATTTCCCCAGAGTTGGCACCCCTGTAGCAGACGCAGCTCTCTTGGGGCGTCGCGTTCCTCTACCGCTGTCTGAAGACCCGACCCGCTTGTTGAGAAGATGTCTTGGAGATTGCTCTCTTGGAGAACCTCTTGGGTCACGGCTCGGGTCCGGTCGCCCGACCGCTGGGCACCCCGGTCACGCTCCACTTTTCTTTTTCTGTGTTCTATCTCTACGAGATTCCCTCCTGCCGCCGGCCTCTACTGCTGGATGCTTCCGATTGGCCGGCGGCCGGCGCCGCTCGTGCTCCGGTCTCGAGAGGCTCGGTGTCGTAGCTCGTGTCGATGACCTTGGCGGCGCGTGCCTTGTGTCGTCTTCTTTCTCGTCACTTCATGACACTGAGCCGTCTTTTGAGACAGGGCAGCTTGGATGTAGTGTAGTCCTGGCAGTGAGAAAGGAGAACGAGAACACGCTTCGGTCTTCGGGAAGCAGAGGCTGCCGCCGAAAGCGCGAGGGACGACGAGGTAGTGACTGTAAGGAACTACAAGCATTACAAGGTGTCTAAAGAGTTCCTCGTGCCCTTGTCACTACCAGCTGATGCTCCCGATGATAGGCTAACATCGGCTGAGCTAGTTGAGAATCCGGTGTCGCCTACGGCTGAGCCGAAGTCGGGAACCAACCAGCCTAGACAAGAGAATATAAACGCGCTCCGGTGTTGGCTTGCCGAACGCGTTCGCGAAAAGGTGAGCAGTGAGGAGAGAGGGAAAATTTCTCCGCATAATTGCGGCGCTTTTTTCAGTGCCGGCACTCCAAGGGGTAAAGCCGTGAGCTCGCATCGCCCCAAGGGAACGCCGCCTCCAAGAAGGAGTGCGCGCCTAGCGCTTAACGTATGAACGGTGGAAAATCCCGCTCGCTCCTCCACGCGCTCGGCCTTTGTCGAAAACAACGGCCGGTGTCCTTTCACGCCGTCGCTGCAGCTTTCAGAGAACGAGCGCACCTAAAGTGCGATTTAAATTGGGGAAAGCTCAGGGCAATGACGCGAGCTCAAATGGCAGCTCTCTGCGCGAGAAGTGGCCTGTAAACGCCTGAATTTCTCAATGCTATTGTTTTTCCTGGAGCAGGTTTCGCCCTTTACGATTACGTTTTTTTTGTGTGTGTGGGACATTTCTAATCACGCGAAATGTCACCTTTCAAGTTTGTGCACTTGTCTAAAGTACTCCTGGGCTAAAATATAACTAGAGTAGTTATTTTTAGCGTATTTTTTCGCAACTAAAAGCCTGGTAGGGCTTCAGTGTGGATTTGTCTTCGCACTTGCCGGCGATGCGGTTGTGTCTTCCTTTGTTGTTCCGTTGCTTGCCTAACAAAGCCAGAGACGTTTTTGGGGAGCCTCTACTCGTCCAGTGATCGGCCCGGTGAAGCTCCAGAATGGTGTCGTACAGTCCAGGCCTGGAGTCGAGCGTCTGCCGAGCACTTCCCTTCGAAAGCATCCCTCCGCACAACGGTTGAAGACCCTTATCCATCGGGATCTCGGACCCCCGGCGGAGAAGCTGTTACGAATCGGCCCGCCACCGTACTTTCCCGCATCACTCCTCGGCTGTACGGTGAAACTGCGTGCGCCTTTGAAAACAGGCCCCATCTTGTCGGTGAATCATACTTTCATGTCGAGACGCGCCCAAGGACACAGAGGCCCCGTGATTGCAGCGGAGCCATCCTCTCTCCCCTCTCTCTCGGACTCACAGTGCGCCAATGCTACCGACTGCTCACGAATTCTGGAAAGATCGTTGTGTGTGTCTGTGACGTTCGTGAAGTGTTGCCGCTTGTTGGCGTTTTGACCATTGCCGCTTTTCGGTATAAATAGAGCCGCCCAAGCGCTGTAACCCATTGCTGTTTGAGCAGTGAAGCCATGCTGTCACTCTGCTTGAGTCCTATACTGTTACCTCGCCCGTCGGAGCAATGTTCTTTGGCTTCGGCTCACCTCTCGCTATGAAGTAAACAGTTATGATAGCCTAGGGCTTCTGGACTTCTTCACGACTGCAACAGCGGCTGGCCGCTCGTCACACCACGCTAGCACACGTATGCCGGAGGCGACGGAGCTCGGCTCGGGTCGGCCCACATGGTCACAACCGGTGTCAGCGCTGGGATGACAACGTCGCAACAACGTACTATCGCGGTCACACTTAGTAGGAACACGGGAGCGCGTGGCGCGAGCTACTAGAGCTTCCTAACGGCGCCACGCGGAAGCAGCACGCATGCGCGTTGTGAGGGTCCGGAGAGTACAGAGCTCATCTCGCGCATCGCGTCACCGGGCGGAAGCACGTCGTCTGCTACATGCGAGCTGCCGGCTCTAAACGAGCAGCAGACGTTGCCAGCGGCCGTGAACCGCATTTGCAGATACGCAGCAGTTTGTTGCTGGAAATCAAGATCACTTCGCGGTTGGTTCCTCAGATGCGCACCGCTATTCTGCCGCCTTGGCGTTCACAAGCAAGCATTGTCACCGCGAGCTGATGAATCTTTGATGCGTGACCACACTGGCTATGCACGGCCACTGCCCGCATCTTCTGTGGGGGTGTCATCTTTAAGGGATATTTTATCTTCGTGGGCGTAAATATGCCCGAACCGCCGGTCATGTTGAAATACGTTTTACGCCAGTGATGTAGGGATCCACGCAAATATATCTTTTGTGCGTGGTTTTACTTCATCAACAAACTGCCACCGCTTTCCGGAAGTTCTTTGGGTTAAGAGACGCTATAAAATGCGCACGAAATCGCGCCAGTGACAGAAGGGCCGTAGAATCTCAACATGTCAAGAGTTCCTGAAGAAGACAGGCGCCGGATGGTCGAAGAAGGGCTACTCCCAGAGACAAATTAGGGAACTCGTGAGTAGGCCCCTGCGTACGGTGAATAGGATTGTCCAAGAATACCGCTACGAAGGCCGAATCTGGGACGCACCTCGAGGCCACCCTGCCTGGGGCCTGGCCCTGGCCCCCGTCCATACGGCCCGCCCCGTGCAGGCACACCTTCAGCAGACCGCCATCGAGCAGCTGACATGGGGGCCGAAGGGAGCCGGCCTCAACACCATCGAGAATGTGTGGGTTCGCAAGAAAGTGGCACTGAACCGGACCCCCATGCCTTCGGCCAAGGAGGACGAGCTGTGGGCCGCAGTGCTCGCCGAATGGCAGCGGCTGGCAAGCGACACCTCACTTGTGACAGCGCTCTACGAATCGCTTCCGTAAAGAATGTCTGCTGTCGTCGAAGTGAACGACGACATCACGCAATAGTAAGGGCGTCTCAACTCGTTCTTTGTTATTTTTCAACTGCCCAGACCACCGCCTTTCATCAAAAACACTTGAAATAAAGTGTTTCTCTTTGCCATTTATTGTACAGCACCTTTGTTACTGGCATTACCATGACGAATAATTTGCGCGCTCCCGTCAGCGATAAGCACGTCGCTGATACCTTTTCGCATTGGAAAGCTTACAAAATGTATTTACCTTCAAACAAAGTTCGTAAAGTTATGATTCTGCCTATTGCGGAGCTCACGATGACAATTCTATCTGCAAAAAAAAAAAATCCCAGACGTCTGCAGTTGTTTGTTACTGCGGTTCACGGCCGCGGCAACGTCTGCTGCTCGTTTAGCGCCGGCAGCTCGCATCTAGCAGACGACGCGCTGCCGCCCGGTGACACGATGCGGGCGATGAGCTCTCTACTCTCCAGACCCTCACAACGCGCATGCGTGCTTTTTCCGCGCGGCGCCGCTAGGAAGCTCTAGTAGTAGCTCGGGCCACGCGCTCCCGTGTTCCCACTAAGTGTGACCGGGATAGTACATGCTTTTCGCTGGTAGATAGTTCATAAAACACCGCTTAATCTTGGGCATAAATGGTTTCTTATATAGCAGTTTAGGCAGAACCTAATATTAACACAAGGAATAGTAACCCCCTATGCGGGATGCCTACACTCTTAACAAAAAAGGTCGTAAAAAGGTAGTAACGGCCGTATTTACTAACTTCTTACGAACCTTACTACTTGTCGGCACTACTCGAGGACCGTACGACGTACTCCAAAGCTACAAAAGATCCCACCTCGAGAATTCAAAAGGATTTGCAGAAATTGCTCTCCGAGATATTCAGTGGCTTATCCCCGTGAAAGAAAAGCCTATACTATCGCCTTCTCTGCACGAACGGGTCTGCGCCTGCAATTTATGGACTTCCCAAGATTCACAAGGATGGAACCCCGTTACGTCCAATTGTGGATTTTACACGTTCGCCGCTCCTCCGGTTGTCCCGCTACCTGCACAAGGTCCTTGCACCGCTGGTGGGGGATACAGGTACGCATTTACGAAACTCGGAAGACTTTATTGGCAAGTTGAAGGGTATAGTTCTGGAAGATGACGACGTCCTGGTTTCTTTCGATGTGTGTTCACTGTTCACAAGCATTCCTGTCGAACTGGCAGTCGAAACCTGCAGAAAACGTTTGGAATTGGGCGAAAGGCTTCCGGACCGCACTCCGTTTGATGCCGCCGAGCTTTGCAAGCTCCTTCATTTTTGCCTAAGCAATACGTATTTTACGTATAACGGCGACATCTACAAGCAGACGTTTGGGACGGCCATGGGGGCATCGATCTCGGTCACAACCGCAAATTTGACGATGGAAGCGATTGAGGAAAGAGCATTGGAATCATTTCAACCACAGCCGAAGCTCTTCGTACGGTACGTCGACGATTGCTTCTGCGTCATGGACAAGCAGCATGTTCGACGCTTCCTACAGCATCTGAATGATACAGAGGCTTCAATCAACTTTACTGTGGAAGAGGAATCCAATGGCTCTATTCCTTTTCTGGACACGCTCGTAAAACGCTCCCCGAGTGGACTATCATTCAGCGTATACAGGAAACCTACGCACTCCGGAAGGTACCTGAGCTTCCATTCGGCGCACCCCATGTCCCATAAACGTTCAGTGGTGACGTCACTTGTGAACAGAGCAAAACGGACGTGCTCTGAACCGGAAAGCCTGAAAGAAGAAATGAAGAAGATCGAAAGAGACCTGCAACGGAATGGCTACCCAAAACACTTTATCCGAAAACAGGCAAAGAGGGCGACGAACACAACTATGCATCAAGGTGAGCAAGCAGAAGCGTCCACAAGAAGCGCGCCAAAGCGTGCTGCGGTTCCCTACGTCCCACATATCAGTGAAGCTCTCGCACGCATTTTCAAGACCACCGACTCAGTCCGACACCCGGACTACGAGGGCGCAGACAACCCCGAGTTGGATGCAGAGCTGGAGGAATGGGAGATCCGCCGTGCGATTCAAGAGCTAAATTGCAAATCGGCGGCGGGACCAGACCTAGTGCACAACAAAATCCTACGTAACCTAAACGACACTGCAGTCACAGCCCTAACGAACTACTACAACGAGTGCTGGCGCACTGGGATCATACCCAAGCAATGGCGCACAGCAAGAACGGTACTCATACCCAAACCAAACAAGCCTCCGAACATAGGAAACCTCCGCCCAATCTCCCTGACTTCTTGCGCCGGGAAAGTACTTGAACACGTGCTCAACAATCGGTGGCAGCGATACCTAGAAGAGCACAACATCTACCCTGACACAATGCTAGGATTCCGGGCCCGCCTGAGCACACAAGACGCAATGCTGCTCATCCAACAAGACCTGCTCGAGAACCCCAGCAAGGTAGACTGCAGAGCGATTCTTGCACTGGACATCAAGAGTGCATTCGACAACGTTTCGCATGCCGCTATACTATCACAAGTCGAACAGCTCGGACTGGGAAAACGCACCTACAATTACGTACGAGCATTCCTCACCGACAGAACAGCAAGTCTCCACGTTGGGCACCTCCAACTAGAAGAACGGAAGCTGGGAAGTACCGGCGCACCGCAAGGAGCCGTTATTTCCCCTTTCTTATTTAACCTCGTGATGATGCCGGTGGCCAAGCGACTATCCCGCCTTCCACACGTCCGACACACGATCTATGCGGACGATATAACGCTATGGATGGCGGGGGGCACCACTGGTCACATAGAAGCGTCGCTACAGGAAGCGATACAACAAATCGAAGAAGGCCTGCGGGGGACGGGACTTCGATGCTCGCCACAAAAATCTGAGCTTCTGATCCTCCCACCTCTCGGATACTGGCGTAAACCGTCCGCTGCAGATGCAGTCAATGTAACGCTGCAAACAGAGGACGGCTCTCATATCCCCCACGTCAAGAGCACCAGAGTGCTAGGCATGCACATTGATGCGAGCAACGACAACCACACCGCCCTAGATCGACTGTTGACGAAGACGGGAATCGCCACCCGCCTGATCAAGCAGGTCTCTACGAGGAAACATGGAATGAGAGAGGCCAACCTCCTCCGTCTCGTACAGTCATTTGTGGTAAGCCACATATCCTATGTAGGCGCTTTTCACAAGTGGAGACGACATGAAAGGGACAGGATAAACGCGGCGATCAGAAAAGCATACAAGGCGGCACTAGGTCTACTCGGCAGCACTAGTACCGACGCACTTGCACGACTGGGAGTACATAACACGCTGGAAGAGATAAGCGAAGCACAGCGAACGGCGCAACTCAACCGGCTAGCTACCACCAATGCTGGCAGGGAGATCCTCCGAAAGATCGGTCTACGACCGCCACAAGCCGAATCCTACGGACTAGAAACTCCCGCGCACGAACGAATCAACAAAGAGGTAGTACGTAAGCTGGTCATACTACCGCTACCACGCAACGTACACCCAGTACGCAACGAGGAACGCAGACGGGCCAGAGCCAAGGTCCTGATCGAAACTCACGCAGACGACTCGCAAGCAGTCTATGTCGACGCAGCCAAACACCACTGCAAACCGGATATATTTGTCCTGGCAATTATCCGGGCAACGGACGGCCAGACGATCAACGCGTGCAGCATACGTGCCACGTCGGCGGAGCAGGCGGAGGAAGCCGCCATCGCCTTGGCTCTCAGATGCCGACCGGAAGTAACCACGATACTCAGCGATTCTCGCTCAGCCATCACCCACTACAGCAGAGGGTACACTGGAGCCCCGGCTGCCAAGATACTACCCAATGTCAAAACCACCACCACACACCTAAGATGGTTTCCAGCCCACACGGGGACCGTCTCTGGACGCTTCGCCAACCGTAACGAGGAAGCGGACGCCGTCGCGCGTGAGCTCGCGTGCCGCACGACGCCCCCCCGCCCCTCGGAAGCGGAAGAAACGACCACAGCTAACTTCGAACCACTCATGGAATTCGGAGAGATACTCGGCTGGTACCGGGAGACCCGCCGACAACTACCCACGCCTCATCCAGGTTTAAGCAGAAGAGAAGGTGTCCTTCTACGACAACTACAAACCAGGACTGTCCTCACACCGGCACTCGCTCGACATGTGAACCCCGGATTGTTTGCGAGTGTAATGTGCAGTGCGTGCGGGGACGGACCGGCTACCTTAGCCCACTTGATGTGGGGGTGTGGTGTTCCCGTGCAGGGGAATACCTGGGACTCGTTTCCACCGGACATTGAACAGTGCGTCACGTCGCCCCATCAGGCGATGCAACTCCAAGCTATCCAGCGGCTCGATGCTGCGTTGGCCCGGCAGAGGCGAACGGAGACTACTCCTAGTAGCCAATGATGAGTCAGGCAACATAGAGGTCTAGCGAGACAGAGGGGTGGCGAAGCCCTGCGCGGCATGACCCACTCCCTCACACGCCGGATAGTGATAATAAAGTCTTGTTCTCTCTCTCTCAAGAAACGCGGTGTGCACATCGCGCACGTGCCAACTAGCAAACTGCGTTCTGACCTCGTCAACGTAAAAGACCCCCTCTCACGCCTTAGTTCCCAGGTGTTGTTTACAAGATTCCGTGCGCCGATTGCAAATCAGTGTACATTGGCGAAACGGGCAATCTTCACAGAAGATTAACGCAGCACCGGAACGACGTAAACAAGGGCCATGCAAGAACAAGCGCACTGGCGGAGCACTGTGAGAAAACGGGACACGTGGTCGACTGGGACGAGGCGAAAGTTCTGACAACCGAGCGCAATCTGTCTTCCCGATTGCTGCTCGAATCCCTCATCATTCAGACGACGGCCGACACTATCAACAGAACAGACGGCAATCTGCACCGTATCTATGCCACCTCATTGCGACGCCTCATGCCCAATACATAGCTTCGTTTTCCACGCACATGGTCATTGTGATCAAGGTACCCGTAGGGGTACCGAAACGTCAAACCACTTCTTTGACTTGGTCAGTGACCTAATTTTCATCGTCACAACCAGGCTGGAGATATGAATGCGTCGGTCCACTTGCGGCACAACTTGGTTTCGTCCAATTGCTTCTCGGCCCGCGGCTGTTCTCTGAGACCCTGAGACGGTTACAAAACGTGCCTGGGCAATCATGCTGTAGACCACGCGGCATTAGCGGATAGTTTATTTTTATTTTCTTTTATATCGTCAGCAAGAGCTGGGACATGCGGGCAGAATTTTCGCCTGGATCAGAGTCGCTCTGCAGCAGAGCGAGAGACAGATGACCACATAATGATACACTGGAGAGACCGCGGATAAAGAGTGTTGCCAGGGGGACGACAAGGCGGAGAGCGGCTCGCGAACTGCCTCTGCCTCGGCAGGTCTTGCGACTCCCGCCACTGCTTGTACGTGCTGTAGAATAGAATCTGCAGCGAGCGCGCACGGCGCGAATCCTTGAGAAACCTTCCGAGTGAAAGCAAGTGTGAATCCAATGAAAAGCACTCAGCACGCACACAAGATGCACGCAAACAAACACAGAAGAACGCTGCTCACTTCTTCTTTGTCGTGCGCGCTGGTTACCGACTCGATTACACAACTTGTACAAGCGGTGACCCGTTAAGGCATATAATCAGCTTGCGAGCCCTACTTCGCCTTGTCTTCTCCTTGGCAACGGCGCCAGCCTTGCGAAGACATCTACTCTCGAAGGCAGCTGCAGTGTATCATTCTGCGCTCCTCGGTCGCTCGTTTTGTTACAGAGTGACGCCGATCGCAGCGAAAATTTTGCCCAAATGGCGCCTCTATTACTCACACCATAAAATAAACTAGACAATGATGCTGAGTGGTAAAACGGCCTGTTTCCCAGGCGGGTCGCGTAACCGTCTCAGGTATACTGATAGAAGCGGTGCCGAGCCACAACGGGAGCATGACCACGCGTGACGGAAGTCGACGCGTGGTCATGCGCCCACGAGAACCGGCTTATGCTGCGGTTGGTCCCAGGTATGTTCGTAGGCTGCTTCCGTTCCTCAACATTCTTCAAAAGGCCAAATACAACTGTTGTGAGTTTTTTGCAGCGGTGCTGTTATAGGCAATGTTATGAGCAAAACTGCGTGCGTCGCATGTTGTCTAGATGAAATCAAAGCCCCTTTCTTAAGATAAAAATGGTTAAAAGGCGATGCTTTCTCCCATGCAACCTGAGTCGCAGAAAAAGTCCAAAATCCACTATCCCAAAGCCCGAAATTCAAACTGCTTCAAAAATTCCAAAATTCAAAATCCAAAGCATAATACCAACTCTGCTTAGAGATTGTACGTCATCATCATCACATCATCAACAGCTTCACTTTCTTGCAGTGTCTTTAAACTTGGAATTTGTGCAGTGTATTTCATCATCGTCGTCACTTTAGGGCAGTGCGATGAAAGTTTACTTCTGCGCTGCGCTTTGCTCGGACGCACGAGACCTTCAGTAACGAATTGAAATCTTCGCTCTAAAAAGCGGCGTTGACAAAATTGAATTTTCTGGCAAAGCAAACTTTCTAATGAATGCTGCCGCGGAGCGATCACCTCGTCGCGGTCTAGCCGCCCGGGAACCGAGCCGTCAGACACCGGGGTGGAACGCTTTTATTGGCGATGACTGACTAATTTACAATGACGATTATACTGGGCCTCGCTCTGCAGGGCGCGATCTGCGGATGCAAGAACTCACGGTCTCTTCTTCCTCACGTCGCCTGCTAGTCTCCAGCAAGCGCTTTGTAGCTCCCTATCTAATGTAGGTATGTTGGAAAAGAAAATCACACTAGAATTGCGTGCGAGGATCACTTTGCCATTATGACAACTTTCATTTACTGGTCATAATTAGTTCCCAGTGAAGTTGGAAACGTTGCACAACTCCCACCTGCTTTCAATGCATGGTCGCCTACAGAGGGAGTATGGCTAGAGAAAACGGTTGTAACTCTTGTTTCATCGAAACAGACCCGAAACAAATTACATGGCAATTAGCCACTGACATGACTACAACATTACGCCCAGCCCCAGCTACATTTTTATATTACGTAGTTCACAGTAAAGTTGTACATATTGTGGAATTAGCGTCCGCTGTCAACACATGGTCTTCCTATAGATGGGGAAACGGATAGCCCTATGTTTTCTTTCCAGAATAAAGCTCTGTCCACGCACATTTTATTCAGCTTATTGACCAGGAAGTATAATGGCTAATTACAAACAGTGAGTCTGTTTCGGGCACTTTTGGGACTGCGCCCAGCTCAGCACGTCATCCTTGCCAGCGTGGAAGGGCACTCAGTTCTTTAAAGACGATTGTCTTTCTTGGGCTACTTAAACCCAGAAATTTTGGTCTGTCCGTCTGTCTGTCTGTGACCCGATTCAGCCACCCGGCCAAAGCACAACAATGCCTGCGCAATAGTCTTATATAGTCACAGCTAAATCTACCCGTCTAGGTCCGGTGGAATGCTCATACTTGTCAACATTGTTGAAGAAGAACAAGACATTACGCAAATATGAGACAACAAATCAATAAAGAAGTGATATTTGCAGTGTTCCTTTATAAAAAAATCAAACATGCTTGAATTTGCGAAATTAAATACTCCATCAACTGCAGAAAAAGAATTCACTCCGCCGTCGCCTGCTGTCGCTCGCGCCACTATAGCTTCTGGGGCCATTTTAAGAAATCAACCGGCAACAGTTACGCAAGGTTCCACTAGGTAGGTTCCACGTTCTGCTTGCAACGCACGTGGAGTAGGGAAACGCGGTTCTATAAACGCTGAAGTAGGGCGCCTGGATTAACGCGCGTATTCGCCGTACGGCAGCGTTCGCATCGAGACACCCGGTTTGGAGCAGTGGAAAGCGGGAAATTTAAAATGGTTTAAGCAAACCTTTGGCGTCTTTACCTTGGGAGGAGCGCGACGCAAGAGGAACAACATGAGAGGTGAGCGGGAAAGCGAAGGGAGGCATTTACTTCGCAAAAGCCGATAAAGGCTATCGTCTTTTGATGGCATTTGCAACTAAAGGAGCAGAACTTTCATGCGGTAGTAGCCGCACCTCCCGCACCGCCTGTACAACCCTTAAACATTATTGAGCTCCTGTGCTCACCCCCCCTCCTTAATTAGCAAACAAGGTCAATCACTGCGATCAAAGTGGAAAATAGTCCAATGACGACAGCCAGCACCAGATCAGGGGCGGCATTCTCGTGTTTGTTCGTTTTTAAAACGTCCGTTTTGCGTACGTTTTATTGTGACGCACTTCCAGTTCGCTTTGGGTTCACTTTAGCGCTTCTGTTATGGTAAACACATTTTAAACGGCTAAGCCTATTTTAAACTGTCTTTTATATGGTTATTGTTCCACCAGCGAACCAACAACAAGCCACCGAAAAATCGTCTGCTCCGTGAAGCCGCGGCTCAACCCAACAGGTAAACCTTTTCACGAAACAATGTTCCTTCTGGCAGAAAAGCGTTCTAAAGGGAAATGTATTGAACGTCTTTACTGTCCCACTCGGACGACCTTTTTGTCTTAAAGCGTCGCGAAGGATACCGATAGTCCTGGGCGAAGCATTTATCCCACCGTAGCTTCATCCTGTCTGTACAGCGTAAGATTTTATTCTTGAAATCCAGGATTATTTTTTTCTCCCTCCTTTCCGCTTGGTTCTCAAGTCTTGCGCCATAGTGCAGAGCCTTGTCTTATATTTTGCAGAATACATTACCCGGAACGCCTCTTTCGAAAGGCTCAATATGGTTTGCAGCCGAGGTCACTTTTTTAGGCAATCTCAATTTCTGGCCTTTAGAGCTGGAGCAATACGCAAAGATCTTACTAAATACGAGAGCGCGAACCGATTTCCAATGCCAGGGCGTCTTAGCACGGCATAACGTCGAGGACAACACCCTGTGAAACAGTCCACCGCACTGAAAACGACACCGCTTTAAAAATATATCATTATCCAGCATTAATTATTTAAACAGGCGTGTGATCGCTGGAGCGTATCAGGTAAGGAGCTAGAGCGAGGTTACGACTGATAAAAGCCTTTCTGCTCTTTCCTTGGTCCAAAGGGTCAATTGGTGACCACCGTAAAGTTCTGTGAGAATGCCCACCCCCGAGTCATTGCCCTCACTTCCCCCCCCCCCCCCCCCTCGAAAACAACGTCCCGCAGCCGCGAACGCCACCGATGTCTCCTTTTCTAACAACAGAGACACAACCTAGCTGTCCTACTTTTTTACATGATATCTCCGCAGTTTTGGTTGGCGGTACGGTACAGCCACTTTTTTGTAGTTCTTCGCACACGACCCGAAAGTACGCCCATCTAGTATTTTTAACTCCATAACTCTATAGTTTGGGTTGGCGTTCTTTCTGAACTTTACGGTACACATGCCCCTGCGTCCAAGGACGACTCTGCAATTACGCCAAGTTTCATCTAGTTGTCATAATTAGTCAATCCCCTACAGGAGTATGCACCAACTCGTTTTATTAAATCAACCGGCCAGTCAAGCGAGGCAGTGTTCTGTCATGGTCACTGCACGCTTCTACTACAGGTCGCAGAATGAGTCAACAATTATGGTGTTCTTGGGAACCACAGGGTCACACGGGAAAGCGCCCCTTCCTAGGCTAGTTTTATAGCGCTTTCTATTGGGCGAACAGGAGCACTTCTAACTGCACCCAAAGTGCTCTCGCGAGTTCTGGCGTCTTCCAGTGGTCGGGCAGGAGCAGGGGCGTTGTGTTTCATTGGTCGATGAGGAGCACTTTTTGGGTGCCGAGAGCAGCCGAGAGCAGTTCTCGGTGCTCCGTCGCCAGCGGCGGAGTAACAGGGAACGCCGAGGAAGTCACATGACCTCTTTTGCGTCACTTCTGGTTTTATCCCTGGGTGGCGGAGGAAAAATGACGGAATCCAGCAGCCGCAGTAGTCGCTCAGTGCGTACGGCAGCAGCTAAGCGCGGCCGTCTCGACAAGGAATTGCTGCTACTTTTAGATGATGAAAGCACCACAGCGCAAGCTCATTATCGGACAGCAGCAGCAGCAGCGACGACGACGACGATTTGACATTGCATGAGTTCATGTTTGAGCACCTGTTCACCCCGCCGGAGCAGCGACCGAAGGTAGAGTCGTATCTGGAAAAGACGGTGGACGCTGTTATCGTTCGCAGCTAATTTTTGGGAGACACGATGGTGACCCCTTTATCATGAACATGAACATCCGCTCGGCTTCTTCATTCGTCGCCATGCGGAAGGCAGACAAAACCACCGGCACGCATCTGGCAAAACTGGCGAGGAATAACTGGGTGCGGACATCACGAGCGCGCGAAATGCTCCGGGAAGCGAGCGCGGGAAACGTTTGGTCACATGACTCTTGACATCTCGCCCTCCCCCTCTTTTCACTGCTCCCGGAGCAGCGCGAATGTTTCATTCGCGGAACGAAAGCACACGTCCCCGTTACTCCCGTGTGCTGCTCTGGCTGCTCGCTTGTACGTACTGCCCCGGTGTGACCTCGTCTCCACCCAGCATCCTGTGAAGGTACTCCTGTATCTTATCGAGTCTCGCATTCACGTTCGCCTCGAAAGCGTCCATCCGCTTTTCCAGCCTGCTGATGCGTCCGGCGCACCTCCTTAGGCGTAGCTCCCAGCTCACGAGCCTCTGCTTCTGCGCCCCTTGTATTCCTTCTTCCCCGCAAGGCGGGTCCTGATCTTCGTCCATCTCGGTTTCCGTTTCGACCGCGTCGCTCTGACCTTCGCGCTTCTGCAGCGCCTTCATCTTCGTCGGAGGCTCCGCCTCTTCTTCCTTTTGCGCCGGCCTCGCTGGCTGGCGCGAGGGAAGACTGCCGAGGCAGTGGAAGGCGGCCAAGACAATACTGATACCCAAGCCGGGTAAGCCGCCCGGTATCGAGAACATGCGGCCGATTTCCCTCACGTCGTGCGTCGGGAAAGTCCTGGAGCACGTGTTGAACAACAGATGGCAGCGGTATCTGGAAGAGAAGGGCCTCTACCCGGACTCGATGCTAGGGTTCCGAGAGAGGCTCAGCACGCAGGACGCAATGATACAACTGCAGCACGAGATACTAGAGCGTCCGACAACGTCGCAGGACAACAGAGCCGTGCTGGGCCTGGACCTGCAGAGTGCTTTCGATAAAGTCAGGCACTCGGCCATATTGGCGCAGGTTTCGGAACTGGGTCTGGGCAAGAGGTCCCACGACTACATCCGCGACTTTCTGTCGCACCGGACGGTGGAACTACAAGCGGGGGACCTGGAGCTGCCGGAGAGAGAGCTGGGCAGCGTGGGTACCCCCCAGGGAGCGGTGATCTCGCCGGTGCTGTTCAACCTGGTGATGATCGGTGTGGCCAAACGCCTCTCGGAGATCCCGCAGGTTCGACACACGATATATGCAGACGACATTACGCTGTGCGTCCCCGGGGGGAGCGACGGCCACATCGAGAGTTCGCTGCAGGAGGCGATAGCGGCGATCGAACAGCAGCTGGCGGGCACCGGACTAAAGTGCTCCCCGCAAAAGTCCGAGTTGCTGGTGATTCCACCGCCGGGCAGGTACCGCAAGAGAGCCGAGGAAGAGGCGAGTAAGATCAAGTTGTTCACGTGCGATGGGACGGAGATCCCCAGAGTCAGCAAGCTGCGAGTGCTCGGGATGCTGCTGGAGGCGAACGGCGGCAACGGAGCCACGGTGGAGAGAGTAATCACAAAGATGGGAATGGCCACCAAACTGATCAAGCGGGTGGCCAACAGATACAACGGCATGAAGGAGGAGAGCCTGTTGCGGTTGGTGCGGTCCTTCGCCACGAGCCACGTTGCCTACGTGGGCGCCTTTCACCCGTGGAAGCGCAACGAGAGGGACCGCATCAACGCGGCGATCCGCAAGACGTACAAGGCGGCGCTGGGGCTCCTGAACAGCGCCAGCACGCAGAAGCTGCTGGAGCTGGGCGTCCACAACACGCTAGAGGAGATCGGGGAGTCCCAGCGAGCGTCTCAGCTGGAAAGACTGCAGACCACGCGGACCGGAAGAAATATCCTGAAAAGCTTGGGCCTGGGTCAGAGCAGAAGACTACAGGAGAAGAACGGCCTGCCGGAGGAGGTGCGGAAAAGAGTGCGGGTGCTGCCGCTGCCGCGGAACGTACACCCCGACAGCAACCGAGAACGGCGGGCGGCCAGGGCCAAGGCGCTGGCCGAGATCTACAACGACGACGCCGGGGCCACTTACGTGGACGCGGCGAGGTGCCCGGACCGCCCGAACACGTACGTGACCGTAGCGGTGTCGGCCAGGACCGGAGAGACGCGCAGCGCCTGCAGCGTGAGGGTCTCGACCGCCGCGCAGGCGGAAGAGGTCGCGATCGCGCTGGCGCTGGCGGATCCGGAATGTACCACGATCTTGAGTGACTCTAGGACAGCCATATCGGGATATGCGAAGAACGCGGTGTGCGCGCAGGCCGCGAAGATAGCTGGTGGTGCCCGTGCGGGGGGCACGTGCGAGCAGGTCACTTACGTCCGGTGGTTCCCGGCGCACTCGGGGACCGCGACGGGAGCGTACCCGAACCGCAACGAGACTGCGGACGCCGTCGCGCGTGAACTTTCCGGTCGCGCGGCGCCACCCCGCGTCTCACGCACGGAGGGTGAAGAGGCAACGGAGCAAGAACCTCTACTCAACGGTGGAGAAATCCTGCAGTGGTACAGGCTCGGCAGGAGGGAGCGGCCGCCGCCGCACCCGAGGCTCACCCGAGCCGAAGCCGTCCTGTATAGACAATTGCAGACCGACTCGGTACTGACTCCGGTGTTGGCGCGATACGTGTGCCCCGAGGTATACGTGGACGCAAAGTGTAGTGAGTGTGTGTGTGCGAATGCGACGGTGGCCCACTTGCTGTGGGGTTGTGCGGAACACAGTGCGCGGGGGTATGACGAGAGTCTGCCCCAGGAAGCCACGGACTCGATCAACTCTCACGAGTACAAAACACAGCGAAGGACAATCCAGCGGCTCGAGGCGGCTCTCGGCCGGCAGAAGCGCAGGGAGGCGCAGGCGAGGGGAACGGGGGGTGACCCCCAGAGACCTTTGTGGCGCCGCCCGCGCGGAAGCCCGGGCCGAGGCATCGTCGCGAGGACGACAGTATAGTCGGGGTGGGGGTGCCCTGCGTCGCACTTGAACCCACCTCCGCAGGATATTTATTTCACAATAAAGTCATTTTCTCTCTCTCTCTCTGGCTGCTCGCTCCACTTGCTCCTGTTGCCCAATGGAATTCGCCATTAGAAGCGATGCGAGAAGGCGCAGCTCTTGGGAAGTCCGCCAGTAACGACGACGAAGGTAAAGCCAATGCGTAAACGGAATGTGGTGCAGGAGCTATTACACTACATTCGGGACTTCATTTTTGACACTGTAAGTCTTCTTTGTATACAGTGCGTCATTTTTTGCATCCTGAGGTACGTGCGGAAAAAATTAGTTTTTTTTTCTATACCATTAAGCTTCTGCGCTTGGCCTTTCAGCGTAATACTTTTTTTCAAAGCCACAGCCAATCACTCCTCGAGGGTACCCGCTTTCGCAATGAGGAAGAGACGGAGAGCATCATCATCACGGCAATGAGAGAGCTCACGAGGCATCCCTGTTAGTCGATGAGCGCAGGACACGAAAGCAATAATTCTGCTTCCTGAGCTTTTCATTTTTTCCCTCCGATTTTCCAATCACCTCAAGAGTAGGTCAACAATTGTTTGCCTTATTATTCCTAGCGTCTTGGCCAATCCCCTACAGGAGTATGTACGAATTCTTTCAATAAAATCAACCAACCAATCAAGCGAGGTCACGCATCCAGTCGTGCACGTAACGTGCACCTGATGTGCATCTGTGCAAACCACTGGAACCACACCGCGACCAGGCTACGTTCCCTGACGCTCCGCCGGGTTCCCGAAGGTGATCGACTGTTGTGTGTCATGAAGTGAAAGATAACGAGCGAAGGACATGGACAGAGAAACGGCAGTCAGGGTTTGCTGCTAGCTCAGAACAGCGTGTCGACACAGCCGTCCACTGCGGAGGTTACATGACGCTCTTTGTATTTTTGTGATCAGAGTTTTCGGAAGGTCCCGCCAAGTTCTCCTGCCTTGTAACGCAACTGTGTGTTTCCAGGATGTCCTTCCACGAGTATTCCCGTCCTGCATCGTCACGGGACCATATGCCGGGAGTCGGGGGTGCGCGAGTCCGCCGGGATCGTCGGCGTCCTGGCGCGGAGAGGTCTTCTCGTCGGGGATCATCACGCAACGCCGCCTCCATGACTGCGCGGTAAACACTCTCACTGTTCTTGAACTTGCCAAGAATTCAAATACATTTAAGTGATTCATTCACGTCACTAATGCTGCAACTGCAATATTTTTAAGGTCCTTCCATAACAATGTGTTGTCTCTCTTTCGTTAATTTCTGCTACACGCAGTCAACAGTATTACGAACTTTTCTCAAACTTTCTGCGTGCTTTCCGTAGAGCAGAGTCGTAGAAATATGGGGGTTGGTTCCTTGGTCAGCGTCCATGTGTCTGAGTCAGTCCGCTTTGATTGTTAAAAATTATATAATGTCGAGGTAATTCAGAGTTCACTGGTGTATTACCTGTAATAGCACCATTGTCCTTGAGGTGGAAAGTGTATGACAGCTGCATTTTAGCGGTGCTCACCTACGGGGCAGAAACTTGGAGGGTACCTAAAATGGGTCAACTTAAATTGAGGAGGAGTCAGCGAGAAGTTGAACGGAAGATGATAGGTGTAACTTTAAGGGACAAGAGGGAGTGGGTAAGAGAACAACCGCGTGTTAAGGACGTAATGGTAGAAATTAAGAAGACATTGGTATGGGCAGGGCACATAATGCAAAGGCAAGATAACCGTTGGTCATTAAGGACAACAGAAGAGATCCCTAGGGAAGGGAAGTGGGGCAGGTGGCGGCGGAAAGTTAGAGGGACAGATGAGGCCAAGAAGTTTGCGGGGTGAATTGCCGCAGTTAGCTGGAATAACTTGCACGGCCCTGGCAGCGGATTTGTATTTCACATCCTGTAGAGGCGAATGACACATTGCGCCGTCTTGGGAACGTTGTAACAGATGTCCAGGCGCGTTTTATGTTCTGCGCAAGCCATGCACTCCTCGCTCCTATCAAGAAATTACAGTTTTCCTGGGCGACCAGAGAAAAAACTCGAAGCCAAGCCGGATGTCACAGTAGAGCTGTGTTCGTCTCGATAAGCTCAACTCTACGACCGCCATATAATTCATAGAGAACCATTTGCCCTTTGTATATATGTCACTCGTCAGCAGAAGAGTGAATCGAACGCAAAGTATGTTCCTTATCTCCTCGCACACTTCATCGGCCGCCGCCGCAGTCTTCGTCGAGTGCTCCCTCGCCGTTGAAGGCCTGCACTACTACTTCTTAGAAGGAAGATGATGATGATGATGTCCTCAAATATTTTGGCACGTACCCACAAGGGGGGATTGGCCAAGCTGAGAAAGAATGCCGCTTAGAAGGAAGAAGAAACCCAAACAGCTAATCGTGCCCAGCCGCTCGCATTTTAAATAGAAATATCGGTGGAAAGAAAAGTAATTTAGAACATATGCTCTGGGGATGCCCCTAGTTACAGAAAGGCCCGAATAGCTGCACCGAAGAAGAGTGGAGCTCTGCGCTACGAAGCTCCGAGTTTTCATGTCAGTTATGGGCTGTCCAGAGAGCCCATGATGCGGCGGTGAAGCTTGGACTTCCCGTCCCAACGTGGGAGCGACCCGCGGCTTCATCACTCCCTTGAAAAGGGGGAATCGGAGTCTCTCAGGACCACCAATAAAGTTCTTTGTCTGTCTGTCTTGGTGGCGGTACCAACTATCGAGGTTTCAGCATTATTAGTGTGGCATGTGATGTCACGAGCAGACGACAGGTGGCGCGCGCGTTTCTGTTCATGGACGGCGCAACCAATTCTCGCTTCTGATTATATGCCCTTTCTTCACTCAAAGGCTTAAGTTTCTCGTTGATTATTTTGTGCAGCGGGCACATTAGCCCTCCTTACGGCCGATTCCTGGCCAATCCCTCCCCCCCCCCCCCCCCGGGGGTGCGTGCCGGGTAACACGCAACACCACGAGACGCACGCTCACGTGTGCTCGGCAGCTTCTTAGTATGTTTTTTGTTCATTGACAGCGAAGCCAAGAGCTTGAAAAGCCCTGCTGTTAAAAGTCCCCTGCCCTGTCCGAATGCATTTATTTTCCCCACACAATACACTTCAGTATGCAATTTTGCCCAGTGCTAGGCACCCTCCAGCATATAATTCTGGAATGCGCTCACAACCCAGCCCTACCGACCCTCTCCGCACGCGCGCTTCCTGAGCTGTGGGAGACTGTTGACCAGCTGTAAACTGGAGGACAAGACCGGCGAAGACGGCTATGGCAACACATTGAGACCCGGACTAGGGTTCTACTATCGCTTTCGAGATCATTAAAATCTTTTCTCTCTCTCTCTCTCTCTCTCTCTCTCTCTCTCTCTCTCTCTCTCTCTCTCTCTCTCTCTCTCTCTCTCTCTCTCTCTCTCTCTCTCTCTCTCTCTCTCTCTCTCCCTCCCTCCCTCTCCCTCTCTCTCTTCTCTCTCTCTCTCTCTCTCTCTCTCCACTTCCCTGGGCCGCTGACCTCATGATGTAGACGTTCCGCTTCGTGAAAGCAAGCTTAATTGTCAAGCTTGCAAAGTTCAAATCCGCTAAGCGTTGGGCTTGTTGTTTTTGCTCTAAACTGATTTATTTTTATCCCGCGTGTTATCTATTTATTTCGGCTTTGGAAATTGTGAATGATATTTCGCATAGCTTTGTTCGCTTCATGCCAGTCCGAGCTCTCGTCTTTGCGCGTTGTGCTGGTTTGGTCCCTTTTTGCCAATTTCGACAACTTTTATTGAATATTTTCCATGGTATTCCAGTTCTATCGGTGTTGGTTTTTTTTTGTAGTTTACAGTTGCTGAACGTTTGGTAGTTGTGTCTCTATAGGTTGGCTTCGATTGTCCCACAGCTAGCTTAGCGAAGGCTAGCTGCGGCCTTGCGAGATTCCGTTCCCTTGTGGGTACAAGCCTGGCATTTCCTGCGCGCACCCAGCGTCATCTACGGCTTCGCTTGAAACGCTCCTACAATTCTTTTATGCAACTCCTAAAGGCGCTGTCTTGTACTGCCGCACTAGCCCACTGGTAGAGGCATGATTTTTGGAACAATCGCAGTTTTTTCAACCCCCGTGATATTTTTCTTGCGTAGTGTTCCCTTAGCTGATTATGATTTTGAGGTTTTAAAGCGCCGAGGCTACGCAGGTGATGAGGCGCGCGCCCTAGGCTCCGGATAAATTTTGGCCGCCTGCAGTGATTTTTAACGTGCGCCGAAATCAGACACGGGCATTTTAGCTTTTCACCTCCATCGAACCCGCGTCCTTGGGCTCCGCAGCACAACGCCTTAGCTACTCAGCCACCGCGGCGGGTGTGTTTCCAAAGCTTAATTCCGCGCATTCCTTTCGTAAAGAAAAGTGGTTTGGTATCTTTCATGTTGGTTTACAGGTGGGGCGCGGAATGTCAACCCCTTTAATTAATACCTTGCATTGCACCGGAAGTGCTCGGCTTGTACCACCTATCTGCAACGGAATATTGTGGCGCGCTATAAGCATGGTGGGTATGTATTTTTTTCTTGCTTTGGGGATGTTTCGCCCCGTTTGTTCGTTTTGCGTGTTATCTGTTTGATTTCGGGGGTTTTTACCCGGTTTAGTTAGGTTACTGCTGTGAGATGGGCTCGTAGCCGGCGCGTGCCTCTTCGGGACATAGATTGCGTGTTTGCTCCCTGTGAACACGTGCATTGTAATCTGGGGCTCCATCATCGCCTCGCTGTGGCGTCTATGCGTTCTTCCTGCCCGCGCGAAGTTTATCATCATGTTGAACGCACTGTGCAGGATGCCGCCGCTGATAGTGGTGTTCCCCGACATCCTGAGGCCTTGCAGGGTCCTGGGCGTGAGGGCGACCACGTTTATGCTGCACTGGAACAGGAAGTGGACCCGTGGTCGGGATGATGCCCGCCGTCCCGCATTTCCCCTCGCACAAGTGATCCTCGTGTACGAACGTCATCCGTGATGTCTGCTGACCTAAGCAGAACGGCGTGAAAGAAAGATCAGGCACTCGGTTTGGAACTTGTCTAGAAGCATAATCAGCGGCCATCCTCCATTCGTCTGTCGAGCCTGTTTCACACTCCCGCTCCTCTGTGCCTGGGCGTGGGGCTTTCGACGCTGTGCCAGGGGATCGTGCCGTCGAATGAAGTGAGTCCATGTCCATTGGTGAAGGTGCTCAAGATGATCGTGGTGCCCACTGCATACCGAAACAAGAAGTGTTTAACCAGTGAGTGTTTGTTGATTGTGGACTACTTTGAATGCTTAAAATAAGACTACTTTAGCCTAATCTTGGTCCTGTGATATGCCTCATCAAGGTGTGCCGAAAATAAAATCCTGTGTTTGACGTTTACCTGCTGTGATGATATACCAGGTAGCATCGCTATCGTGTTGAGAAAAGCGGATGTGTCCCCCTCAAAACTGTCGTCGCATGCGGTTCACATCCTGATGGTGCCTTCAAACTAAATACGTTCTTAATGAAAATCAGAGACGCTGAAATGGACACTAAAGTGTACACGTTAGCTGACCTGTGTAGGTAGAGTATAGTGTCTGGAAGGCGAAGATAGCCCTCGCCGAATCCAGAGTCTATGGCACACAAAATGGCTGTTAGATGGTAGGAAAAATGGCCGACTCATCAAAGTGCAATAAGGAAGCCAATGGGTGCTCTAAATTACGCCACACTTCTCAGGAAAGCTCATATAAACAAACATAACAATTTGGTGACATCGTTCAGTGAGTGTTGTGCTGGTTGGGATTCGAATCACGGCTCTACGGATTAGGAGACGCCCACGTTTAGACCATCGCTGCTCAATATTTCCAGGTGGCTAAAAGTGAAACTAGCGGAAGGATTCTGGCCGTCGAGTGGGAAATGTGTTAGGGACAGGGACAGAGGGACAGAGACAGAGTCAGGGACGGAGTACTACGGGATCAATCTGAGAACAATAAGCACAGAATAAGCAATTCGGTGAGAAGAAAAGCACGTTACCTCTAATAGCGTGTATGCACACGGCTAGCAACGGTGATTGGCCAACCCTGTAACCGGGCGACAAAGACAACGTCGCCAAGGATAAAGGGTGGTGATGATAATGACAGGACACATGCGTACCACTGGGTAAAGCCCCCCTCCCGTCCTCCCCCCTTCCTGCAGTTACCAGGTCATTGCCGTGCAATGAATGAACGCTCTACCTAACAAGGGACACTTTATCTACAAATTTCTTCTCTGCAGTGTATGTGGCGATGGGCTGTGATGGGGCTACTTTGAAAAGTCAATGAAGACAAAATACAATTTTTTTTTCATTTGAATAATCTAGCCTTTGGTAAGTCACTCAGCTCCATTTCCCACCACGAAATACATTTTCTTAACCGCTAAAAAAGGCAAAAATATTGGCAAACTCAAATTTCGCTTTCCAGTGACGTACTAAAGGAAGGAGTGAGGTAATATTGTTCGGAACTGAAAACATACGTGATATATTTATCAGAAACAACTAAAATGTCATTGCAGAAGCACGTACGGTATTGGAAGTATCAAATCCTGTACGGGTGTGCCATACTTATCCGTATTTTGAAGCCTGTAAAGGTGTGCTAACGTTAGCTATGCTCCACTTGAAATTTAATCCCACAGTGAAGGTGCACTCGAGAACCACACCTGAAGCCTTTTACCTTTAAAAATTAGCCCGACTTTTGTAAATCTACTTGGAGTTCACGAAACATTGGAACAACGTATGAGGAGATTTGTTTTCGAAGTGAGCAAAATCCAGAAACCGAAACTTAACCAAATAAAACTGCAGTGACTAGAAAAAATCGGCAACTTTCCCCTAGAAACAGCGTGCAACAAAATAGGTCAGGTAACGCCAGGGAACCGGTATGGAGATCGTATTTCGTATCGAAAATGAGCCAGATCCGGTTATGGCACGGGTCAAAATGACCCAAATCCATTTTCCCATTGCGAGTGCGCTTTTGGTTTGACGTGGTATAACAAATATGGCAGCTTCTTCATGAGTTACCGCATAACAGCTCGGTTTGTCGTGCGTAATGAATTAATTATTTAAGATAATAACCAATTAATAATTGAAAAGTTGAACGGGTTAATTAGCCACCTACTTTTTAATTACTTGTGGGCGTATACTTCCCCTACCTGAAGTGTCGCTTATATCACATAATAGCATTGACAGCGTTGTTATTCTGTATACAAACACACGCACACTGCCTTGTGCGCATTTTTCTTCGTTTATAGCTGCGTCTGATGTGTACCCTAACCGTCGCGTGGGGAAGGATTTGATTACCCCGCTCATTCCGACTCAGTGGTGGGCCATACTGCCGAAAGGATCACATCGGTGGTCCCACTCCACGCTGCAAACAATGACTCAGACGTGCGTATGTAGGGACATCTAGTTATTTAGCTCAAGGACTCTAATCACGCTTCCAGCTTTAAAACTAACCGACTTCGGATACGGTCTCCCCCGCACTCGCCAACCCCCCCCACCTTCCTTGTTCAATTCCTCTGAAAGAATACAAAAAAAACGGAACTTTTTTTACTGACGAGCGGCCAATCTGGTTTCTGCGGCTACGATGTTATTGGGTTATCAACGACAAGCATTGTTATTTTCAGTGCAACAGTGTTGTCCCTTATTTGGAGCTCGCAATTTTGAGCGATGCTGGAAGTAACCGAACCACCACTATTTCTTCTGTTCTTTTTTTCCCTGTTTTTTTTTCATCCGACCTTAATTTACGTCAATAAGTTTTTACTACTGCCAGCACAACGACGGCCACTAAAAAGTAGGGCGTAGCGGCTAGTCGATATGTCGCCTCGATATATCAAAAGTGCCGCGGAGCAAAGAAGGTTTAACAGTGCAAGTCCCTTTGTTTACGTTTCTGCGTTCAGCGTGTTCAGGAAAACAAGTATTGTCCTTGAAATCTCATCAGGAAATACAAATCCCTGCTTCCTTTCCCTGGGCTCACAAACCACGGGGAAAAATTGTTACACAATAAAAACCGTGCAGGCAGAACACGTAGTTGGATCAACAATGTCAAGCCAATTTGTGGACTTGCGGCTAGATACGTTCAGCGCTTGCTTTTTTTTTTCTTCTTAGTATTTGTTCTTTTTTTTCTTCGTCTTACCATTTTGTACGACCCTGGCCGGGCCGTGCAGTCACCGCGGGTAACGCGGTTGCCGGAACGGAGTAACCCGCTTGCGACCCTTTCGCTTCTGGATGTTTACATATACTGCGCCACAAAATCTGCGAGAAAGTCTCGGACGCCAAACCATGGCTGAACCATGGCTGAAACCACGTTTTCTTTCCTGTGTACTCGGGTTGAGACCCGTCTCTGCTGGTGGCTGCCGTTTTAAATTTCTCTATTCCATGTATGCTCTTTTTGGGCAGCGTGTCCGCCGCTCTTATGAGCCTCGTGGTCAGGTGATGGTGCGGAAATAAGTGCAGGAGTTGAGTGAGCGACTTTTGTGGAACGGGTGTGTTGAGCATGTGTCCTCTGCTGGTCGTGTGGACGTATCTGAGTACGCGCGGAGCGTTGCCAGCATGGGACATAGCTTTTTGGCGCACATATAACCAAGTTGATATTTAACTATCTTGCCTTTACTTTTCTTTAAAATCATGTTTTAGTTGCTACCTAGTGAGACTCACTCATTTGACAGAAGAAGAAAAAGGAAAACGACCTTATAAAAAAAATCTTTACCGTCCCTTCCTAAAGGAAGTTGAAAGAAGCCTGGAAGCTTTCTGACATCAAAAGTGCGTCAAATGTGCGCCAAAACCTTTGCTGAAAGTGCATCCAACCTTCGCTTAAAGTGCGTCCAATCGATCGTCAAATATCCAAAGAAACAAATCGCAAACGAAGAACCAACCCCTGCGACGAATTTTCTCGCAATAAGTAAACACATCTATGAACGACCTAAATAAATACCAATACGCGGTTTGTGAGATGAAGGTATACTATTGTACGCCTTCTCCATGATCGATGCGTGCACTGTCTTATCTCTTGAACCGTGCCTTTTCGCGACTTTGAAGTGACCGTTTTGGCACAATGGAAGCCGGCTTCACGCACTCGCCGTGTGTCCAGAGATCTTGTCAGAGCTTTTAAGTCAACCAACCGGTCGTGGGGAAATGCATCAGTTGTGTGACTGGACGCCATCGGACCTACTAAGAAAGCTTGCGCTTTATTAAAATTATGGCGTTATTTTGAGGAGATAATGTGCTGGGGTGTTGACAGCGCGTCTCAAATGTCAGCTCAACCAGCCAACGGGCCCGATCCGTAAGCGACTTTATGTGGGTCCTTCATCAAATATTATTTAATATTTTAAAACGTCGCCTGCCTCAGCCAGTGCAGTCATGTTCGATTTATTCCAAGTATATTGCTTGTTCTGTATTTCGTGCAACAGGTGAAGAAGGCAGCTGGACTTTTAGCAAAACAAAATAAGGTACAGTCTTTGTTGAAATTTTTTAGGCCAAGCCGAAAGTGCCCAGGACGCCAAAAATTCAACGTAGAAGCTTACGTACCGAGCGAGGCGGAAACGTTTTATGCCGGAAAGCTGGATAAAACATTTTTCTTTCTTACTGTCATAAAATAATTTTCTCGTACCTAAAGTTAGAGCTTATTCTTTGAATTTTGTGTGTTCCAAAACGCTTAGGATTGCCCTAGAAAATTTTGGCAAAGGGTGTGCAGTGCGGCGTAGGAACAATTACAAAGATCACCGATGTCAGCCAGCCGGGTATACGATAGCACGTATATTATAATCCAGATATGAACATTTCGTGGAGCACCTATATGTGAACTCCTTTTCTTTTTCCCTTTGTTACCAACATTCCTCCAACATGTTGCCTACACGCAGATTTTTTCTCGGTAAATAAAGTGTTTCAACCTATGTTTTAGGCACTTCTGGTTTTTGAAAATTTGGAAAGACGCCTAAGACTGCTTATTAGGTTGCGGGACTGCGAAATCGCTACATTATATTACAAGCGGGCGATATTGTGCGCCTAATGGTAGGTATGTCGTGATTATGTCACCTTCTGTCGACACAATGACTTCATCATCAGAGGGATATTTGTTTGCCGTGCAATCTTCGTGCCCTAGCGTCTGCAGTGCCATTGGGATGGCGCCGCTGCTGGCTTGGCGCATGCGCTCTTCGCAGCTGGTTCGCGACTGACCATGGGACTCGCCGCGTGCATGCGAGCTTGAGCTCAGCCATGAATGAGAGCGAGGCTGGGCCGTTTTCTCCGAGCGTTGCGCGGTAGCCGGAAGCATTGAGCCGTCGGCGGTAATCGGCGTTGTCCACACCGCAGATATCACCCGGCGAGCCGCTCGGCTCGGAAAACGCCGAAAGCGGGACCCTAGCCACAAGCTTTGGACGAATGGTCTAATAATTGCAGCTAAATCAAAGGCTTGCTGCACATCAAAAGATGTGCAGCAAGTTAGGGGTGCTTAGATGTTACGAAAGAGCGTACACTGACGGCAAAATTGAGGAAGAATAGCAGAAAGGAAATGCGTAGTATGTGCCGTCTTCATACTCAAAGTGTAAAAAAATAAAATAGAAAACGACGGCGCCAGTACTGCTCGGGACTTTCGCCTACACGAGTTGCACTGCATCATCGATATAAGGTTATTGATTTCGCGAGGGCGGCATAACTCCATTCGCCCTCCTATGCTTCGTATGAGCACATTCTACCGAACGAAATGCTTCTCGATCATTGCTCGCCCACGCCAAATTTTATTCGGTGCGGAACAGCTTACAAGCGCAGTCTTGAAAATACAGCTAGGACATTATTTACTGTATAATGGATGCACGACGCCATCGGCAAAACCAGCGAAGCAGCGGCGTAGGGGAAGACGATTTCTGCCACGAAGTGCTCTTTCAGCGAGATCACCGAAAGGGCTATCAGTGGCTGAGTATTTGTGTGTGTGAGTGTGTGTGTGCGTGCGTAGAGAAAAACTCATTGCAATAGTGGTGTGAGAAAAAAAAGTAACTGCCACAGGCGCTTTCGATTGGCCCCCGGCCTTCAGTTAACGGCAGACTGAAGCTAACCCAATGCAACAGCCGCCCGTGTAATTGTGCTGAAATTGTAAGTGCTCTTTTCGTTCCAGCGAACAGGCGGTTGTGGCGCATTTTGTTTTCCGGCATCGGCCTCACTGCAGGCGTCTTTCGGGGCATAAGAGGCGTGCGGTGGCCCCGGTGGCCAGTCACTACCAAGCGGTCTGCCCATAGCGTTCTCTATCCTTGGGGCGAAGTTGGAGCCTCCTACACAGAAAGTCGTTCAAATTCCGTTTTAAAGCGGGTATTTTTCAAACGGTGGATAAAACGCACCATGAATTGGCTTGAGAATATCTTTGAAATCTTCCGCACTGCCATGGGAATTTCGGTGCTGTCGCAACGACTTCAAGAACAATGAGTCAGAAACTAATTGCATGCTGCGTGACAAATCAATCTGGAGCGCCCCCTCCGGCAGTTATTAGAGCGCGGGCTTTTCGCGATCGTTCCCTAGACAAGCAGATTTCCGCACTATCGGAGTGATGCCAAAGGAACTAGATAAATTCTACGCGCTCGGCTCGATGGGCGATCGGTCAATGAAAGGCGCGCCAATTCCAAACCCTGACGTCAGTTTATTCCAGCGCCGGTGTGTGGTCATGAAATGTCCTTGAAGAAAAGATACGCACCTTTGAAGCAGGGTCCACAGAAAAACCGCCGTAAAGATGGCGAATATCAGCGGCAAGCGAGGTAGGGACCTCTCAAGCTAGTGACGAATTGCGTTCAAATCGAAAATTAAATAGCAGGGACACGAATTTGAGACGGAAACAAGTGGCAGGTCTGCAAAGCCGTGCGTAATGCACTAAAATGCCCACATTTCTAAGTTTGGCCGCCTTGGCTTGTCGTTCTTCAGCTCAAACCGTCGTTTTATCCTCCAACGCCTCATATCCATGCACGACATGACTAATTTGACATTTCCGGCGATCGCCAACGGACGTCCTGTAGTAATTCACACTAAACTTTTTTACACCCTTTTAGCCAAAAAGGGCGTAGCATAGGTGGAAAAAGGGTGTTGGGAGGCCTTTACACCCTTTTTCTTCAGTCTCAACACCCTTTTTCTAGCTCTACGCCCTTTTTGTTTGAAAATAAGGGTGTTGATCAACTTCAACACCCTTGGTTTTTCTTAGGGTGTTGAAAGGGTGTGGAAAAGGTGTTCAGCTGTTCATTGAATAAGGCCATGTTCGGATGCATAATAGCACTGTAAAGAAGAAGACATCCCCTCATATACTCCTCTACTCGCAAGAAATTTCCAAACGCAAAAAAAAAATAATTGCTCTTATGCAATGATCGCTCGTTTCCTTATTGGGTGCACCTGATGCCCCAAGTTTAGCTTTGGCACGTGAAACACCAATTTGAACCTTCAAAATTAAGAAGACTATACTCGGATACAAGTCAAGAAAAAAGGGGCGTCGCCTAATCCCCCACTTCCACCACCCCCTTCCAGCCAATAGTGTCGCTCTATCAAGGTGACGTCGTGGCCGACCGCATTGCACCTGCGGGCAGCACTCGGAGCCACGCTTTCCTTAATGCGTCCGTGCCGAAAAGTAGTTCGTAAGGGCGCCTTCACTTTGAGCGGAGATAAAAACCTTAGCTAAAATTTTTTATGTGCCCGTTTTAATGCAATGCGTGAAAGAATTTATCGTCAGCTGCAGTAGCGAGTTTCAATTATATTCCTGATGGTGAATTTCTGCTCTTCCGGGTTTTCCCTCAGCCGCTTGCTTCTGGCAGCTTCTGGTTTTATGCATTGCCGGCCCCATTTCCCGCCATGGATCCCGAAGAAGTCGCATCTGAATGTGCTTCATCGTTCTCGACTGAGAATTGTGGTGCGTTGCCATCTACGCCACGCCGATGGTACAAGAAAAACAAAAGCGGCCGTGTCATCTGCAGCTGCGGACGGGAGATGATCCGGAACGCGTACGTTCGTTTGCGGCATCTTCACCCAGAGCGCAGCGTTGAAGAAACGGCCGCGACCGTGAGCGATCTTCTTGGAGTCAGCGTGAGCTTGGTGATGGACGTGAAGAAGGAGATGAAAAATAACGACGGAAATGTTGCGACGCCCTCCCGAAAGCGCCCGCGAAGCGCCGGAAAGAGACGACGCACAGAAGTGTACGACGACTTCACGAAGTGCGCATTGCGGTCGTCCGTGCATCGTTTTTTTCGCAGCAATGAGATTCCGACAGTGAAGGCAATTGCTGCGGATTTCAACGCTAGCGGCGATGTTACTCCTCTCAAGCCATGGACTGTGCGCCGCCTGCTGAATGACATCGGGTTCAGGTATGAGAAGAGGGGCCGGAACTCGCTGCTGATCGAGCGGGACGACATTGTCGCGTGGCAGCAGAAGTACCTCTACGACGTCGCCAGGTACAGGATGGAAGGTCGAAAAATCTTCTACTTTGATGAAACCTGGGTGAATGCGGGACACACGCTATCGACTGTTTGGACGGACACGACGGTTGCTTCCCACCACGACGCCTTCATGCGTGGTCTGACGACAGGTTTGAAGCAGCCGTCAGGGAAAGGACAGCGCCTGATTGTAACGCACATCGGCAGCGAGGACGGCTTCGTCAGTGGTTGCCTGGATATCTTTCGGGGTACGAAGACCGGTGACTACCACGAGGAGATGGACGGCACCCGCTTTGAAAGGTGGTTTGGCGCCGTTTTGCCGCAACTGCCACAAGGTAGTGTAATTGTCATGGACAATGCCTCGTACCACTCGCGGCTGGAAGAAGCAGTGCCTACGACGTCTTCGCGCAAACAGGTCGTTCAGGACTGGCTGACGTCCAAAGGACTTGCTTGGGATGAAAAAATGCTTAAAAAGGAGCTCCTCAGCCTTGTGACCTCTGTAAAGACACGGTACATCAAATATCGTGTTGACGGTGCAGCTGAAAGGGCAGGATGTATTGTGCTTAGGCTCCCACCCTACCATTGTGAGCTCAATCCCATTGAGCTCATATGGGCGCAGATGAAACGAGGTGTCGCAGCCAGAAATGCCACAGTTAAGCTGGCAGATGTAGAGGTGCTCCTGAGGGAAGAAGCTGCCAAGGTAACAGCTCAACACTGGGCAAACGCAATTCAGCATGTGATCAGCATTGAAACAAAGTTCAGGGGAGACGGTGGAGCAAGTGCGCATGTTCAACCTATGGTTCCATGCATCAACTCAACCGACATGTCATCAATCAGTGCAGATCACCACGTAACCCTTCAAACAGACTTCATTGCCTGTGTTATGAAGTGGGCATCAATTCATGTTCTGTCATTGTGATTTACACTCCTAATATATGTGTAGACAGTGCACGAGTTGAGTTGCGAACAGTCCTCTGGCAAGCAGCAGCTTGCTATTTGACTTGGAGCAGCGAGCTTCTCGCTCCAGCGGCCACTTGTGACGCAACAGTGAGAATGGATGAAATGCTGAGCTGTTTTCCACCCTGAATGCTCTATTTTGAATTTAGAGCACGTGCATGCAGATGACCATTGCAGCAGCAGCTTCTTACTTAAGAGACAAACACAAGGCGGGCAGTGTCTATATAGCTACAATAATGCACATCTCATGCAAGAATTTGATTTGGTGAACAATATGCATGCGCATGTGTAGAAAAAGCTGAAAGGTGGTTTATTTGATTTCAGTGCTGCGTTTCATGTCTTCACATGCATTGTTGCAGCTGGTCATACCGGTGAAATCTAGCTAATGCAATGTCACTATCGCGAACCACAGCTCATTCACAAAGCATAAACGGGACAATGAAATTGAACTTACAGTGGTAACACTCCTGTGGAATCTTAATTATCATAGACAATGCAAACTCAAAGCAGATGCCTATTCGTATTTAATTCACAAAGGTTTTTGTCCGAAACAACAACTTAAGGCACTCCAACAAAAAACAGGCGACAAAAACATACTTGTGGCAATTAACACATTTAACAATGGTATCTCAGCGTAACCGAGAAAAAAAATAGAAAAGGTGGCATATTAAATCCCATCACGTAGCTAAGCTACAGCTCGTACGCATTCACGGTCAAAAAGTGCGAAAATTCTGCTTCTTGTATTTGGCAACTTGATCACAATTTGGGCGAATACGCTTGCGCCCGACATGGACTTGGGACACACGGCTCGACATATATGCTTTAACGAAATGCAGCGCGGCCCGTCGCGTGGCTTGCGTTTCGCCCCGTGCGTACTGTCCATGGCGTTAATAACTTGCTGGCGTAATCTACGAGAAATAAACAAGGAGTTATCGCCCCCTGTCGCAGACACTGGTGCGATAACGTGGGTAGCACTGACACAGGAGGTACTAAACGGTAGAACGGTACTTCACGCTCAAGGCCAAACGCCCGCACAGGATGACGACGACAGCTTCGTATCATACAGCGTACTGCAGTAACTGCAGCGGCGGCTGCTTACACGCAACGAGAGCGCTCACAAAGCAGAAGAAAAAACACCGTAGCGATTGTCATTACCGAGCATGTTAAGAACACTGCACACAACACGCAAACAATGAATACGACTGAACTGCACTAAAAATTGTCCTCAGAGAGCCCGACGACGCCGACGGTTTGACGCGAACAGCGGAGGCGGCCATTTTGGTAGAAGTCCGGAAGCGCGGAAGAACATGTTTTGTGATTTCTTCCGTGAGCGAGGCGTGGAGGCGGTCTACCGCGACGTCACATTGATACGGCGACACCATTGGCTGGAAGGGGGTCCTTTGATGAGGAAAAGCCGCACTTTTCTTGAGTTGTATCCGAGTATAGTCGTGTGGCGAACAGGATGTTTACGAACTGCAACACGCTTGGCTTTCTGTAGGTTGTTGAAACGGTGTGAAATAGGTGTTCAGTTGCAAAAAAAGAACAGCGGAGCTGGGGGTCGACCTAGGTTCTTCCGGTGTTGCTAGGTATTGTTATGTTTGGTAAGGTTTACAATGTTCTTGCTAAGCCAGGATGACCGCTCAGGGATGAGGCCAAATTTAACCGGATTTTACAAGGCTGTTCCAGTGTGCCCGCCTTCCCCCCCCCCTCCCCATTTCCAGGAGATTCAAGAGGGAAACAAGGTAGGTCGGCCCCCAGCGTTGCTGTTTCTCCAGCCTTGCACCACTATTGCAAGCTGCCCGAATTTTTTTACCTTTTACAATCCAAAAAAGACTAGTACCTTTGAAATGGTACAGTAAGAGGTGCGGATACGCATACGTCCCTTGTGCTCACACTCTAACAAGCTCGAAAGCCGACTTCACTGTCATAATACCCTATCTGCAGTGGTGCACCCTTTACAGGCGCCCCAGTTTTTTCTTTGTATTTTTTTGGTAATGCTGCCGAAACTACCTCCTGAAGCTTAAAGAGCTTCACTGGTAATAAATTATGCCAATTCATATTGCTGTAAACATCCTGAGGCACAACCCCCCCCCCCCCCGCCCGCTTGTAGAGAATGTTCAGTCCACCTGTGTAAACAGGTACAAAATGCCTCCAAAATTGGAGGTCTCTCCACCTTTTTTCTTCGTTGGCAGTCTTTTCTTACACCCTTTTTTTCTTTACACCTTGTTCCTTAGTTTCGAACACCCTAATTTGTAGCTTTACACCCTTCTGGGAAAAAGGGTGTTGAAATAATGAACACCCTTTGTGAAGGGTGTTGAGGTGGCAGGGAAGATTTGTATGGTATTTAATAAAATTCTTTAAGTTACGGATCAGAAAAACTACCGCGTAATTAAAAAGTTTTTACAAATCCACGTGCTGATTTGTATATTCTCGTAGTAAAATCCATACTTCCAAAATCAGCGCTAAAATATCAGTTTTTTGCGACAAGCCAACCGACTCCATCTGGGGGCTTTCCTCTGCTGGGTATAAAAGCAAGAACAGCACATGTATTGCTAAGTAAGTATGCACGCCCTGTACCGCTTGCATCCCGTGTTCCAACTGTAACTTGTACGTATTGGCTGTTTGTGTTGAATGCTGCGCGCTCCGCCGTTTGACATTGCCTCTGCGCATGCCATCACCTCAGAAAAAGGGTGTGAGACTCAACACCCTTTTTTGGGGTGTTGAGCATCCTCAACACCCTTTTTTAAAGGTTTTGAGCTCAACACCCTTTTTTCATCCATACACCCTTTTTTGCCAAAACACCTTTTCAGGGTGTTAGCCATGGGACAAGATTTTTACACCCTTTTCGGCCCAAAAGGGTGTAAAAAAGTTCAGTGTGTAAGCATTGCCGTGTCTTAGCGTCACAGCTAGAGTTGAAAATCGCCGTGTAGGACTATATTCGCGGGGATATTTTATTGCTAATCGTCCTTTTGTCATTTTTATTCCCTTTCAAAGCGCGCCTTCCGAGCTGCGACGCACCCGGCCGCAACACGGGCGGCATCTCACAAGGCCGGCCTCCACCGGCGACCTCTGCAATCGTACGCAGTGCAAGCAGCCAAACCCGTATTGAACGAGATCGCTGAGCATCCCGGCGATTCGTTACGAAAGAAAATGCTGCAGAGTAGCGATCAACAGTACTTGAGGCTTAATTTATTATGGAAATTTCATAGTGATTGTGCTTGACATGTCAAACGTTCTCAGCGTGTGCGCTGCTGCTTGTTGCTTCTTGTCGTTTCGTCTTTGGCTTGGCGTGGCTTGTTGTTTCGAGTGCTGTTATCGAGCTGCATACAACATGAGAACGTTCCATGGCTAACTCACAATTGCTCAGCTATTTGCGTAAAAAATACTTTGTTTTTGCGGCAATGAAATAAAAGCAACATGCGTAGTGTAAGTGTCTTCTCTATATTCGGTTCCACTACAGAGCGTTTCGTGTTGAAGGCGGCAAGCAGACGAAGTAGTTGAATAAATTTGGTTAATGAAAAAAGCCGCTTTTTCAACCATCTAGGTATTAAGAAAAATCAATGGAGGAGTGGCGACTCGTCCGCCACTTTCTCGCTGGTACCTTACGGCTACCAAAGGCACGGACAACAGAACATTTCAAGCTCTTGGGAGATCCTTATCATCAGCCATCCGTCACAAAGCTACTTTGGAGGCAACTTTGCTGTACCGCCTCCGATCGGGCTCAGCGAAGACAACAGAATGGCGATTCAAGGTGTACCTCGTGCAATCCGTCTTTGTGTTTGTCACGTGCAGTGGTAGAGGATATACACCACTACGTAATGCATTTTCCAGAGCATGATGTCGAGCGGACTGCAATGCTCTAAGCGATTCGAAATATGGCAGCCCCACACAATACTCTGGACCACATCGCCTTCCCAGGGGGACATTGGATGCTGCGCAGATGCGTATAACGCCTTCTACAAAGCTTCCTTCAGGAGACGGAACTGGCAGACTCGTGTTGAAAGGGCCCTAACATTGATAGGCTGAGCTCGGGCGGAGCAATTGCCGATATATCCATCCAGGCATACACCGCCTCATCCCACACAACCACAACCACCACCACCCAAAACCCCCTGTTTCGTCGTCACTCTGACATCCCGTAGAGCGAGAGTTAAAAATTTTCAATATAGCTATTTTTTCCTGCGTTAATGCCAGTTCTTTCCATTCAAACAAGGTTAGTTTTACAACTCCGAGGAGGCACTTTTCATGGTTTGTGCCATGCGTGAGCATTCACGTTCAGTTGGACATCTGAGACATTTTGCTTCCGCCTCGCACTTTCGATGGGCTTCGCTCTCTTGCCTCTTGAGACACTCTTTCGCAATCCGCTTCCGCCTTAACCCTTCCGAATGGCTTCGATCTGTATCTTACGCGTTGCGCCGATGCTCGTTCCTGTCGCCGTGTAATGGGAGACTTGATCGACGATGCTTAATTTCTCTTCCTGTCTGTCCGCTCGTTTGGATGCGTTCTTCCGTTCGGTTAGTTCATCTGCAGCGAAGTATTCGGAGGGGGGGGGGGCATCTTTTTCTACTGCTGAGTTAAAACTCCCTATGGAACACTTCCCAAGCACGGGGCTTAGAAATTGTTTCACGGCTTTCGACGCCGACGCCTACCCCGACTTTATCGCCCAACGGGTCATTTAATCCTTCCGGCCTAAAAGAAGCTTCCCTCGCACGATAGAGCTTGTACAACTCTATGCATGTCAACCATGCAGGCGCAGCGAACATGTTCAAAGCTGACGCGTGGATTGGGTCTGTTACGACCGATGCCACTGCTGTGGTCGCGCTTCGACGAAATTATTTGGCTAGCGTTTTATAACCCTCGTTGTTTCGAGTCATCTGGTCAAATTTGATGCTTTCCAGGATTGTGTAACTTCTTTACGTAGATCTGAGCTACAAAACACGGCAAACTTAAACGACTTCTCTGGCTCCATTTTATATACCGCGTTCTTCGAAGGTCAACTGCTGTTACCCGACGCGCATCGGGCGTAATACTGCCACTCATAAAGTTAGATTCCTAAGTGCTTTCTCGATTGTAACAGTGGAACTCGAAAAATCTAACGACGGGGCAAATCCTCTCTTTTTTCTCGTTCACATCAGAAAGGCAACGTTGCTTATAAAGTTGAAAAGTGTACTGCGCGATCTACGGAGATCTAGGGACACAGCAGTCAGCTTGCAGCAAAAAGATTTTAGGTGAGGTGGTGTATTTACAGCAGTAAAAATTTCATTTTTCTTATTTTGTGTGCGTCGCTTTCTTGTTTACTTCGTAGCATTTCTAACAGTCGATATTGCCTCCGAGATTTAAGTTTACCGGCGTGTCTTTTAAACGACAAACTGGGCAAATGTTTTGACTGAAATAGTAAATCGTGTTTAACAGCAGTGACAACGTTAGTGTGACCTGTTTTGCAGTACCCGCGAATATTCTACTCTTGTGCTTGACAGTATTTGGAGTTTAGTGAGACGGCTGACTGAAGGAACCATCTGTTCTCATGTTCTCTGACTTATCTGGATGTTGTTTCCTTTCAAACGCGCTGCGACGTGAATCAACGTTTCATGGACGCAACCAGGGGTAGCGTGCGTAAAAGAAAGAAAGAAGGAAAGAAAGAAAGAAAGAAAGAAAGATAGATAGATAGATAGATAGATAGATAGATAGATAGATAGATAGATAGATAGATAGATAGATAGATAGATAGATAGATAGATAGATAGATAGATAGATAGATAGATAGATAGATAGATAGATAGATAGATAGATAGATAGATAGATAGATAGATAGATAGATAGATAGATAGATAGATAGATAGATAGATAGATGGGTGGATGGATGGATGGATGGATGGATGGATGGATGGATGGATGGATGGATGGATAGATAGATAGATAGATAGATAGATAGATAGATAGATAGATAGATAGATAGATAGATAGATAGATAGATAGATAGATAGATAGATAGATAGATAGATAGATAGATAGATAGATAGATAGATAGACAGACATACAGACAGACAGACAGACAGACAGGCGGACGGACGGACGAACGGACGGACGGACAGATAAATAGATAGATAGATAGATAGATAGATAGATAGATAGATAGATAGATAGATAGATAGATAGATAGATAGATAGATAGATAGATAGATAGATAGATAGATAGATAGATAGATAGATAGATAGATAGATAGATAGATAGATAGCATTTTATTGGGCCTCGAGAGTGATAGAGGAAGTCCATCATATCTTGCCCGAGTTGTCCTAGCCCGGGTCACCAGAAAAGGCTGGTCCCCCTGTCTACAGCTGGTCAACAAATACTGCACAGCTAGGAGGTGGGGGAAGGGAGGATGGTTAGGCTGAGGTGGGTGAGCATTCGTAATTAAACTTGTTTTTTCTCCCTCCCTCTCTTCCTCTTCTTTTCTTTCTCTCTCTCTCTCTCTCTCGCTCTCTCCGGAATCATGTGTTGTGGTTGTACTTGCACGTTCACAAAATTTGCAATGATCTGTGTACTGCGTTGGGAAATATACACGTATTTGGGCTAGTTGTACGAACGTGCCCATTTGTAATTATCAGTGTGGGATGGGATTTTTGCCGTGGGCAGAGTGAGGACATGTGAATGTTTGTATAGTAGTCTTTCATAATTGGGTAGAGCCCTGGTGTGGGAGAAGCATGGATAGGCTCAGGAGATGAGCGGGTCAGTTTTGAGCCGGTTAATAGATGACGTTGTTGCCCGTTAGGCAGTAATGTGCAGGTGCTCCCACGAAGACGATGCAGTGAGTACGTTGAAGTAGTTTATTCATTTATTTAAACATACTGCCAATCCCTCCCCGGGTTCTCGCAGGAAGGGCATGTACAGAATACATGCACGGCCGCTCGATTGAAACAAGGTCCGTCCAGTCGTATGAGCTTCTCCGTCGCTGTCAGCGCTAGTTTCATTTTCAGCCGCAGCGTCGGCATTAGAACTGGTCATCGGTGAAAGAACCGCGGTGGCGGCCGGCCGCGCAAGGTGCTGCGAAGCGGTGCTACCCGCGTAGAGCAACGGCTGTAATTGATTACATCGTATTTTTTTAATTATGCGGTGACTCGTGAACGTTGCAAAGTGATGGACATTTGCAGAGTAGTCACAGAGTCAGTTTTTAAGTGCTATAGATCAGAGCGCTTCGTTTCTTGTCCTCGCAGCGCGACTTAGCAGCATGCGGCGTAATAAAACCGTACCGCTCGAGGCGGCTCATTTCTTCAGCGTTTTTGGAAAGTGGCTATTGGAGCAGTTACGTATCACCACGCCCGGCGGGAAGCCAGAGCCGCCAGAAGATCTTGCTGCAGACATGAGAGCAAAAATCACCATCAGTCGAATACCTACGGATATGCATCCCATACATAACGCCGAGAGAAGAAGAGCCAGGGCCGAGTCCCTGGGGCGACTACGGGACAGCAACCGGAACACCCAATATGTGGACGCCGCCGGACCTTAAAAGGGCAAGGTGGTAGCGGTAGTTACAACACCGGATGGAAGGGGTGTAAATTCGGCTACCCTAAAGACAAAAATCGCCACCCAGGGGGAAGAAGTAGCCATCGCCCTAGCTATCGCTTACAACCCCAGGGCAATAATTTTAACTGATTCGCCAGAGGCCTGCAGAAACTTTATACTGGGCAATGTCTTCAAAATCACTCACCAAATTCTTCGTAAACGCCCACCGGAAACTGTGCTCATCATATGAACGCCAGGACACACGGGTCACAAGGGGAATGAGGCTGCCGATGCCACAGCCCGAGGTCTCTTATCCCGGCAGCCTTGTACCAAGCCCCATCCTTGTACATGGTGAGTGTAACCTTCACCGAATATTTGAGCATATTGAGACTCAACAGAAGAACATTTCCACCTCCGGACAAAAGCCTCACTAAAGAAGAAGAGCACATTCTCAGGAGATTACAGACAGACACATGACCCACCCTGGCTAGTCTACACTGCTGGTACCCCACGTTATATTCACCTTTTTGCCCACACTGCCGGGAGAGGGCGGACGCGTACCACACAGTGGGGGAATGCCAGTACATACCAACAGTACACCCACTCACAAACACGTCAAGGGAGCAGTCGGAGGCCACCCTGCGCAGCGATGACCCTGCCTGCTAGCGATGGCTGGTAGGGAGAGCCATAGTGGCGATGGAGGCCAGTGGAATCCCGGAATTGGGATAGCCACCTCCTTTACTTCCTCTTTTATTTCTTTTTTTATGAATAAAGATATTTTCAAAAAAAGATTGTGCATGTGATGCTTGGCGCGTCATGGTGTTGTTTTCATTAGAACTAGGTTGCACCATTCTTCTGTTGATATTTCGATTTAACACACTGCTTTCTCATCAAACAACGAACAGGAGGACAACAGCCGCTTTGTTACTTGCGATGTAAAACAGAAAAATGTTGGATTCTGTGACGAGCCGCCAACTTTGTATAGCACGTTTTACAATTGTGACCATATTTTTCCTCTTCTTCCTTCATTCGCGTTTTTACAAATTTCGCTAATAGCCCCTGGGATTTTTTCTAGATTCTTCGGTTGATTACCGAAAATTAAGAAGCAAGATATTTCATCAGCGTTCAACTGCGGCAAATTATTAACGGGTAAAAATAAGGTAACATTTTAAAAGAGCTCCATGCTTGCTATATTGTTTTATACAGTAATATCTCTTTAAGCCACTACCTGAGGCATTTGGACGGATTGATACCGGTCTGGTGCGATGACCACTACGCTACCGGCAGGGCTGTTTTCTCCTCCCCTCTCTGGGGTATTTATGTTAAGGTACTTTTGTTTCCTGCGCTTGGGGGTGGTAGCCAGCGCCACTCGGACTACTCGGGGTGAAGGGGACCTTCTTTTTGATTCCCTGGCCGTGACTCGAGTCTCTACATGGCGAGAGTGGTCGACCAGCCTTGAACCCTTTTAAGCTCCCTATGGCACCAAGACTGCCACAACAGAGGCCCTCGCTATGCATGTTGCGAATCAGAATAGGAAATGAGGGGCTCGTTGAAAATAACACAGAACTAAGGGTTGGCAGTCAAGAAAACCTCGGAAAGCAAAGGGGGGGATGTGGTAGGTCATTGAAACACATAAAGCATTTGAAAAGACAGAGACAAACTGGAGAAAAAATGCCAGCCGGGTGGGGTCCGAACCCACGACCTCCACGACATAAATACCCCAGAAAGTGGAGGGGGAAATAGCCCCGCCGGTAGCGTAGTGGTCATCGCACCAGACGGGTATTCTGGAGGTCGTGGGTTCGGAGACAATTAAATAAATTGTCTAATTAACTTTTTAATTAGCGAAGGCGCTTATTGCTAATGGCGAGTCTGTAGCCACGGAGACGATGATAACCGATCAGGTTTTAAAGCAAAGAAAAAAGGACTTTGCAGATCCCTGCAGCCCGCAAAAATCAAGTACTTTTCGCGCATGAAACCGAAACGCACCGCACATGGTGCGCCAGAACTCTAGTGCAAACGCCACATCCGTTAATGACGTGTTACACTGACTGTACCGCCCAACTCAAGAAGGCTCTGTTGATTCTTCACGCCAGGATATCAGCTGATATCAACGCCATCACCTCCTGTATTTTTTCAATGATCAACGCTACCACGGCAAGCGTTATCTTTTCTTTCGTTGGTAGGCGCAATAGAGAGGCTAGCCATCGCCCACTACACGGTCGCCCGTTTCGGGAGCCCTAGTTGGCGTTGGCGACGGTTTCGCTCTTCTTTTAAAGCAAAGCTTTCTACCTCTACCCCCAAGGGCTCTTTTGCAACCATTGGGACCAACAAAAAACTCCCACGAAGAAATAAAAGAATTTACTGGCACCGCCAGGCATCGAACCTGGAACTAATAGAGTACTGAAGTGAGAGCCCGTGGTCTTACCGACTTAGCTACGAGCCCGCGCGGAGGCGGGGATGGCAAGGGGTGTACTCACCGAGCGCAGCTACGGGTTTACCCCCTGCATTCTCGCTGAATGCCACGTGATAGCGTCACGCGACCTCCCGCGCCGCTGTGCGCTCCGCCCACGGCACGTCTAACGGCCCTGCGCGCACCTTCGGGTGAGCTAGAAATTATAAAAATTAAAAGACGCCCACACCAACGCATAGCATTTCACTTCTAGTACGCAAATGTCCTAAAGCCCGTGGCCTCCAGTGTTTACGTAAAAAATCACAGCTCCTTGTCGTCCACCCTCACACCAAACGACACATCAAGGAACACATTCAAATACTCCTTCAGCCATCGTCTTGGCTCTCAGCCAGCCATCGTCTTAGGCAGCCGTCGTCTTAGCTCTCAGTCAACCAGGGGTTCGTAAGGTAGTCACCGATTTCCAACAAGCCTACCAGAATTACCAGCCGGGTTTGTGTCCCGACCTGCACAGCGTGGGGTAAAAAACCACTCCCCAAATGGTTTTATTCAGCTGATCTGGACAACCGCTTACGCTCCCATGGAGGGCAACGAATCCTCCCACCAAACCTGCACGTTTATCCCCCGTGCTATGGAGCTGCACGATGGAAGTCATCCGCTTGTCTCATTCAGAGACGTATCCCAGCCTTATCGCCTTCTGAGGCAGACCCTACCTTCGCCTTGCTCCGAACTTTCGACAGAACAAACTACCCTACGGCTCATACAATCCGGCTCCTTCCCACGCCCGACGCGTCTTTACTTAATGCACCCGAATCGCTACGACGTTGAATGTAAATTTTGCTCAGAAGTAGGAACACTCCGCCATTTTACCGGGGTGTGCGACTTTAGCCCTGAGCACCCTCCTCTCTTTCCGCCAACTACCAAACAAGAGCAATGGGAGGTGCTGTTGCCCAGGCCCTCTCCGCCTACCCAGCTTCACCTGGTGGAAAGGCGCCGCGCACTGCATATGGGCTCCAGTGAAGAAGGAACCACTCCCCTGGACCGCACTCTGTGCCGTTAAGTAATCGAAATAGAAATATTTACTCCTCCTCCTCCTCCTCCTTCTCCTCCTCCTCTGCCGCCGTCGCCGCTGCCGTGTCTGCCTCCGATCTCGCCGCCTCCGTCCGCCGCGACAGAAACGGAGAAGTGAGATCGTTTAACACAGGGCTTCAGCTTCCTTTAATTTAATAAAAACAGTTTCCACTCATGTGCTACACCAATACAACTCAACCAACCAGAGTTCTTACCTCATGGAATGATTTAATCCTTACCAAGAATATTTCTTTGAAGTAACAAAGGGTGTGGTTAAGGGCATTTCACCTTTCTCTGGTTTCAGCATTTGTAGAGCGACGTGAGGAAATTTAAGTTACGCCGCATGGGTAATCGTTGTGGGTGCCGTTTACAGTTTTGCTTTCCAACCACATTCACATGGTGGATGGGCCTGAATTTTTTTTAAAGCAAAGCTTTTTACCTCCACCCCCAAGGGTTCTTTCGCGGCCATAGGTGTCAACTGAAAACTCAGGCGAACAAATAAAAGAATTCACTGGCGCCGCCAGGAATCGAACCTAGAACTAATAGAGTACCAAGCGAGAGCCCGTTGCCTTACCGATTCAGATACGAGCCCACGCGGAGACGGGGAAGGCAGGTGGTGTACTCACCGAGCGCATCTACGGGTTTACCCCCCCACCATACTCGCTTAATGCCACGTGATAGCGTCACTCGACCTCACGGGCAACTGTGCGCTCCGCCCACGGCACGTCTAGCGGCCCTGCGCGCGCCTTGTGAGTGTGCTAGAAATTATAAAAATGAAAGAACGCTCACATCAACGAATGGCATCTCACTTCTAGTACGCCAGTGTACTAAAGCCTGTGGCCTCCAGTGTTCAGGTAAAAAATCACAGCTCCTTGTCGTCTGCCCTCACTCCAAATGACACATCAAGGAACACATTCAAATACTCCTTGATGGCCAGCACAGAACGTAACTCCACTTGATGTACTCCCGGACTCTTGGCGACAAGAACTAAGGATTCTCCCTTTGCTTAAAAATATGCACCCCTCACGGGATGGGGGTCGCCGACAAGGACGGGCTCAAGCGCTCGACCCCATCCTCGGTGGGGATCATGAAGTCGTCTACACGGACGCCTCCCAAAATCGAGAGAACCAGTACGCGATCATCGTGGCTACCTCCAGAACTAACCTCCTTGCGTGTGCCTCACTCAAGACCCAAGGCATGACGGCAGCAGAAGAGGCAGCCTTCGCCTTGTCTCTCACTCAACCAGGGGTTCGGAAGGTAGTCACCACTTCCCAAAGACAACCGACATTACCAGTCGGGTTGGGTGTCCCGTCCTGCAGTGCGTGTGCTAGAAAAACACTGTCCAAACCGTTCCATTCAGCTGATCTGGACAGCCGCTCGCGCTTCAATGGAGGGCACCGAATACGCCCACCAACAAGCCTGCGCTTTTGCCCCCCGTGCTATGGAGCTGCACGAGGACAGTCAACCGCTTGCTCGTTCAGGGACATAACACAGCATTATCGCCTTCAGAGAGACAGACCCTACCTTCTCCTTACCCTGACCTTTCCTGAGAACAACAAACTACCCTACGGCTCATACAATCCGGCTCCTTCCCACACCCGACGTGTCTTCCCTTAATGCACACGAATCGCTACGACGCTGAATGTAAATTTTGCTCAGAAGTAGGAACACTCCGCCACATAACTGTGGTGTGGGACTTTAGCCCTGAGCACCCTCCTCTCTTTCTGTCAACTACCCAACAAAAGCAATAGGAGATGCTGCTGTCCAACCCCTCTCCACCAACCCAGCTTCAGCTGGTGGACAGGCGGCGCGCACTGCATATGGGCTCCGTGAAGAGGGAACAAATCCCCTGGGCCGCATTCTGGGCCGTTCAAAAATCAGAAAAGAAGTATTTCTTCCTGCTTATCCTCCTCCTCCTTCTTTCTCTGGCGCCGATCTCATCGCCTTCGTCCGTGACGGCAGAAACGGAGAAGTGATATGGTCTAACACCGGCTTTGAGCTTCCTTTAATTTTATGAAAAAAGAGTTGCCACTCATGTGCTACACCAATACAACTCAACCAACCACCGTTCATACATTATGCATTCATTTAATCGTTACCAAGAATATCTCTTTGAAGTACCAACGGGTGTGGTTAAGGGCATTTCCCTTCTCTCTGGTTTCACTATTTGTAGAGCGACGTGAGGGAATTAAGTGACGCCGCGCCGTTCACAGCTCTGTTTTCCAACCACATTCACATGGTGGGTTTGCCTGAATTTTTTTATTGTCTCGACCACCCCTGACGTGGCTACCAGACGATCATATGCGAAACGTCACCATCCATAATTTTTTTTAGGTTTATCTGCTGTTCGTTTATAATCGCTGCGTGTTAGAAAGCGGATCAGACAAAGGAATGATTTGGTTGCTGGGCTTGGAGAATTTCGTGGTTGTGGCTGCATGCTCTTATACGTAGTTCTTGCGGCCTTTCCCTTGAAAACACTTCTTTACGCGGTGTGCGTACGACATAGCCAAGACTGTACAACTGGTGTCGACTGGTCTATTTGGGGATCAAGGTTTCAACGCCGCAGCGTTATTATTGTCAAAATGGCTGCGCCAGCTCAACTCCAGTACTCCATTGGCGAGAAAGTGGACATTGTACTGGCTTACGTGAGCGCCCAAAAGGACACGCACCTGGCATCGATGCTGTATGCTGCCCAACATCCTGGCCGTCGTGTGCCAGCTCGCCCCGCATTCGTATCAATATTTAATCGGTTTGGGACCACTGGATCAGTCCATTCACAGAAAAGGAAGCGGCCAGCCAGTGCAACCGATGTTTTTGACATCGATGGGCTGGCATACGTCGCTGTCAGGCCTGAAGCAAGCCTCAGGGAAAATGCCAGTGCGTATGGAGCTAGCCCAGCTTCAGTTTCGTGGTCACTTTCAAGACAGAGCTACCACCCATGTCATGTGTGTCTTCACCAAGAGCTGAGACCGAGCGACTTTCAAAAACAGCTTGATTTTTGCAACTGCTGCCTATTCAAACCGACGAAGATCCGAAAATTTTCAACAGAGTGCTTTGGACTGACGAGGCTCAATTTTGTAGGAATTCGAATGTCAATTTGCACAACACACATTACTGGTGTGATCAGAACCCCCATTGGCTCCGTGAGCATAAGCAGTAGGTAAGGTGGTCAGCAAACGTACGGTGTGGCATTTATAACGGCCGTATTGTAGGTCCTCACTTCTTCGACGGAAACATTACCGCAAAGAAGTACACAGAGTGCATCTTAAAGAGCGTCGTCTCCGATTTTGCCTCAGAGTTGCCCCTGGCTGCGCTGAAAAAAATGTGGTTCCAACATGATAAAGCCCAACCGCATTTTAAAGCAAAGCTTTTCCCATCTACCCCCGAAGGGTTCTTTCGCGACCTTTGGTGTCAACAGAAAACTCCCGTGAACAAATAAAAGAATTTACTGGCGCCGCCAGGAATCGAACCTGGAACTAATAGAGTACCAAAGCGAGACACCCGTGGCCGTACCGACTTAGCTACGAGCCCGCGCGGAGACGGGGAAGGCAGGGGGTGTACTCACCGAGCGCATCTACGGGTTTACCCCCTGCATTCTCGCTGAATGCCACGTGATAGCGTCACGCGACCTCTCGCGCCGCTGCGCGCTCCGCCCACGGCACGCCTAACGGCCCTGCGCGCGCCTTGCGGGTGTGCTAGAAATTATAAAAATTAAAAGACACCCACACCAACGCATAGCATCTCACTTCTAGTATTCAAATGTCCTAAAGCCCGTGGCCTCCAGTGTTCACGTAAAAAATCACACCTCGTCAAACGACACAACAAGGAACACATTCAGATACTCCTTGATGTCCAGCACGAACGCTACCCTACGGATCATACAATCTGGCTCCTTCCCACACCCGACGCGTCTTTACTTAATGCCCCCAAATCGCTACGACACTGATGGTAAATTTTGCTCAGAAGTAGGAGCACTCCGCCACATAACCGGGGTTGTGCGACTTTAGCCCTGAGCACCCTCCTCTCTTTCCGCCAACTACCAAACGAGAGCAATGGGAGGTGCTGTTGCCCAGACCCTCCCCGCCTACGCAGCTTCAGCTGGTGGACAGGCGCCGCGCACTGCCTATGGGCTCCAGTGAAGAAGGAACCACTCCCCTGGGCCGCGCTCTGTGCAGTTCAGAAATCGGAATAGAAATACTTCCTCTTCCTCCTTCTCCTGCTCCTCCTCCTCCTCCTACTCCTCTGGCGCCGTCGCCGCTGCCGTGTCTGCCTCCGATCTCGCCGCCTCCATCCGCCGCGACAGAAATGGAGAAGTGAGATCGTTTAACACCGGGTTTGAGCTTCCTTTAATTAAAAAAAAAGAGTTTCCACTCATTCGCTACACCAATACAACTCAACCAATCACTGTTCATACATCATGCATTGATTTAATCCTTACCAAGAATATCTCTTTGAAGTAACAACGGGTATGGTTAAGGGCATTTCACTTTTCTCTTGTTTCAGCATTTGTAGAGCGACGTGTGGAAATTTAAGTTACGCCGCATGGGTAATAGTTGTGGGTGCCGTTTACAGCTTTGCTTTCCAACCACATTCAGATGGTGGATTGCCCTGAATTTTTTTCTTCACTGGCTCATAAATTCATCGACGAGTCCTTTCCCAACCAGGAGATTGGGCGTGGTGGAACCACACCATAGCCGCCTAGGTCACCCGATTTGTCACCCTTGGACTTCTTCCTCTGGGGATATGTTAAAAATGAGGTTTTCAAGTGTGAGCCGGCCAACCTCGAGGATATCCCTCGGCAACATTCCCAGACAGATGTTTTTATCCACTATGAACTCCACGAAAGAGCGCCTTCGTCTGTGCATTGCAATGGATAGAAAACAATTTGAGCACATCATGTAAAATATTTTTTGTTGTCGTGAAAAATATTATTTGTATGAGAGCAAATGAAATTCCATCTGGAAATTTTATACTTGATTGACTTTACCAAGAATGTATGCATTGTAGTGACCGCCCTCTTTATCGTCATGACGACTGTTTCGTGGGTCTTTTTGGTGGGACACTCTGTCCGAGCCCTGGTTTTTGTGTTTCATATCTTCAATTTCAACGTCGAACCAGACAAGCCTCTCGCCGTCACTTGAAACAAAATACAGTGCCTTGTTTTCCACCACGCTCTGGTTTTGGACAACCGTCGGGAAAGTCGTGGAACAAGAAAACATATGTTTTTAAAGCGAAAGCTTTCTACCTCTACCCCCAAGGGTTCTGTTGCGACCGTTGGTGTCAACATAAAACGCCCGCAAACAAACGAAAGAAGTTACTGGCACGAAACGAGAGCCCCTTGTCTTACCGATTCAGCAACAAACCTTTCATCCCCCCTCATGCAAGCGATTTCACTGACTGTTAACAAGTCGTACCTGTGCGGGCGTCGTGTACGAGTACGACAAGAAGCACCCGCAAATGTTGGTGTATGTCGCTCTTAGTCGCTGCACGGGCATCAACCACCTTTACCTGACAAATGCCAGAGGCGACTTTACATCCTACCTTGTGTACAGACACGAAAACGTCGACAGGCAAGACAAGTTTAGGCGACTCGAGAATCACCATCTCCATTACGTCGTAAAAGCGTGCGGCACATTGCTTGTAACCGCATTCCTGTGCAATTGCCGCTCTCAATGTCAGACCACTGGGCGTTCATTCGGAGGATCTGACCCACGACTGCCTCCGTAACCAAATGCCGCTGCTGTCTGTCGGAAACCAGGAGTGACTCGTCGGTGGACGCGTTTTACGACGTTCGCGGGTACACAGGAAAAGCGGCTGCCAGTCGGGAGGCCAGTCAGACGTCGGGCGTTCAATATACATGAGCGACGACCTTAGCAAAGACGTCCAGACACGCACGCTTGAAACACGGGACGAAGGCGTCGACTGCGGCGACGTGCGCACCCGCACTATCGCCATTTACATCGCGCCAAACACACCCCAGACCGGCATCGAACGTTTCACGCGAACGCACTGTGCCTTCATGACCAATGACCACACTACGTCTATCGTCGTCGTCGTTGACGTAACGTCGACATTGCGAAACCGCAAAACCAGTGGTTTGTCCCTTTACATGCTCGCAGAGTTTGGACTTGTGTGCAACACCGATAGCAAACAACCGACTACCATTCGTGAGACGTGCATTGACTTAACGTTCACGAAGAAAAGAAGTGCAGTGAAAACGCAGTCTGAGTGTGTATCAAACTGATCGTAAGGCCTTTCTGATGACGCACAGAAATTAAATACTAAAGAACGTGTTACAGGTACAGTGTGACGTGTGGGTAACGCTACCGGGCCGTAGTCCCCCGTGGTAGGTAGTGTATAAAGCTTCGCTTTCGGACCACCTCCACAGGGTGTATTGCCCGCATTTTTTTATTTTAAATATGATTGTTGGGATCTAATATTTGGATTTCTGAGCAATATTAACTTGCACTGCGAGACAGCTTTTGCCCCCTAGGCAACTCAAATTACGTTCGTCAAGCTTAAAACACGTTTGTTTTTAAACTGCGCTGAAGGATAGCTTCAAACATTTAGCGTAATAAATGCCAGCAGTCATAGTTTCTTTCAGAGTCATGGCTGCTCGATGTAAACAAGGACCTTGTTTCCATCGAGCGGCAGTGACAGAGAATACACATAAAGGAATTTTTAAACAAAATTCGCATTGTACCAGGCTGCACAGTCGTTTCCCAAACACTGCCTGGCCGCTGAACGGGTGCTGAAGAGGTGGTGTCATCGCAGCCGTCTTAAACCACGGTTAGCATTTACTGACGGCCTTTAACGAGATCACGTTTTTGGAGATTGCAGAGTCATCGTTCCGGTCACTGGTAATAGTAATACTTTCTATACACGCGGGACAGAACGTTCCTTGCAGCCGCTTTCATGCGGATTGATCCCGGTAACTCAGAGGGCTATCCGAAGCGGGACCCAGTGAGCCGTCACCGTTGTGGGGCGCCCCTGCCGAATGTACACTCTAAGAAAAAAGGGTGTGGTAGTTTCTCCTTTAAGGGTGGAACAGGAATGTATCATATATTTCTCCCTAAGAGGTAGAAAGATTCTCCCTTTAAGAGGGAGGAGCGCGTTTCTACCCCTAGGAGTGAAGGAAGATTTCCCCCTTTCGTGAGCTAATGGAGGAGTGTTCCTCCCCTGGCAGCGTCACCCAAGCAAGGCTTGTCATGAGAGAAAGGCCTAGCGAGCTGATCGGTTTGAGGATCCAGGAAGTACAAATACGTAGGTTACCGTGGTTGTGTGCGCTTAAAATGCGCTAAAGTAACCAAGAAATTATCTACCGAGCACCAGAACTGCGGTTAGCAAGCGATGTCGCCAATCGTATATGGGCGACTTCTTGCATTCGTCTCGTTGCGCGCACCGCCTACGCGTTCAGAGCGAACGCGCCGCCGTAAACAAAGTAGAAGTCATACCGATTGCTTCCAAAATGCCGCCTTTATTTCCGAAAGGCTCGTAACCCCGCCGTTCACCGCACTCAAGATCACAAACATCCAGTGCGGCCGTTTGAGAACAACCAGTTGTTGTTAGTCATCTTACCGTGCTACAACCGATGCATCAAAACGCGAATAGTCTGCAATCTCAGCGCAAAGGCAATGCAGGCAACACGAAAAACGTATCCGTCGCTGTCGCAACCATCGAACCGTCCGAGCGAGATGACAATGGTCGCCCCCTGGCGTGCTCGAAGTAAAGCAACCGTAAACGTTTTAAAATGACCGATAGATGACGCAAAAAAAAAAGTAGGGGTGGGGAGGGGCAGCTTCTAAGCATCACCATCAGTGGGCACTAACATCAAGGTGTTTCCTTGGTTTCCTTTATGGATAACGTATATTATTCCAACATCACAGAGGCCGCATGTGGGCGGGCACATATTGGGAAGAAACATAGCACAACACAGCGACATAGACTTCATTAAATGCCTGCCAACGCACAATACACGCAATAGGGACCGGGCGGCCGTTGTATGGCACCACCGTCGCTTCAGCGAACAGCGCCGCCCGTGGCGAACCGTTCGTCAGTGGAATGCCGGTGGCGGTCAGCGCAGCGTTATTGTGCATGGCTTTCAGTCGTTTTTCTGCGGTGCGGTTTGCAAATAGTAGATACCTACAGGGGCTTTTTTCAGATGGGCAAATCTTGAGAGTGGATGTGACCTTTACGAGGCATGCCATGTGTGTGATTTACGCCGATACTCAGTATTTACAAATAGCAGACGACGCTCAATGCGCCAAGCTGGAAGTCAAGCTGGAAGTGAAAGTCTTTTCCTTCATGCATTTTTTTATGCCTGCATGCAGCTTCGCGTATCGAGGAGTATATTGCAGCTAAATGCTCCCACAAAGCTGGTGTGTGCAACCGATTCCGGAATGCTGCGGCGCTGGCCTTTGGCATTTGATGACGAAACAGCGTCGTGCACAAGCGAAAGACAAAGTTGGGGGGTGCCTTCTAAGATTTACCTCAAAACCTAAATTGTGATGGACGACGCTTTCGTAACTTCATTAACTACGGCTGAAACGTGTTTAATTTCACAGAAATGCTCTTACTACAGCCATCGGGAATTAATACCGCATGATAGAACGTTATTGCTTGTCATGGAGAAGCATTGCTTTACAAGAATTGCAATGGTTGCTGGCTTGCATTGGTTAATAGTTTTTCAAAAACCAATTCCTGCGTGGCTGAAGGACAATAGACAGGAGGGTGCCTAAAACCTGTACTCTGTTTCACAACTGAATGCTGCGGTCGTTTTATAATCCGCCACGCACCGTTGAAAAATCATGCACTTCTCCTCTAACGACGATGATGGTTTCTCACAAAACTTTCGCGTGTGGCTTTCATTGGTTGCCTTCTCAATTGAAACTTTGACTACTTGAGCTTCGAATTTGACCAGCACGCAGTTTGGTCTTTTGATCGCAGCGTCTTTGACCAATTCCCCATTCGATTTCGCGCGAAGAAAGCTTTGCGTTCAACCATGGTAATCATTAGACGGAGGGCTAGATGAGTTTGCTGTTTAATTTTGAACTTCTGTGCACCCCTCTCCAAAGCTAAACGTTTTCCAGCGTGATGGAAATGTGTCTGTGCTGGAGGATTCGGGGTGATGCACCCATATTTTAGGCAACTAATCGCACGTTTTTGGCGTCTTCACAAGGCATTACGCGATTTTTAGGTACTCTGTAAATATTACTTAAGCATTAACAAACACCGGCTAACGTTAACACTGCCACATTTTTAACTACCAGTGACAGCATTTATTTCACGCAGGTGGTAAAATGAGAAGGGGAGGAGGAATGGTTTGTAGCTTGGGAAGTCGGGTGGATGAATAACTTTTGCTGATAAAATGACCACCACAAACGTGGGAGTTCCGCTTCTGCATTCACGATCCCATGCTGTCGCAGTGTCACTCAACAAAAACGAAGGCACAAAGCTCACGGTTACCGAAAGAAAGTATAAACTACCACTACATTTCTACGGCTACACGGTAATCCATCTCGTACGCAAGTGCCTTTCTCCTCAAAGCACACGTATCGAGGTATCCCAGCGCTAAGGCTGGAGTGGAAGCAGTAGTCATTGAAACCAGTGAAGATAATTTAAAGTGATACAAATGAATACTAATATTTGTAATAGTTTGATTCCTACTCAGATCACGCAGAGCCCTGCGCAGAGCGCTGCCAAAAGCGCTGATGTCAGTGTAGCCCGTACCCAAACTTACAATCGTCAAATAAGTTTATGTAGCCGTTACTGCATTTAAGAAGGAATGAATACTAATAATAGTAGTTTTATTCGTACTCAGAACGGGTGGAGCCAAGCGTAGATCGCTACAAAAAGCGCTCATGCCAGTGTAGCCGATACCCAACTTTAGAAGCGTCCGACAAGTTTGCGTAGCCGTTACTGCATCTAAGAACCCAACACATCTGTCTAGAGTTCGTTTCATTTCACATGTCCGCCCACAACACCACCCAAAAATTTAAAGCACCGAAATAAACACGACAAAAACCACAGGAGGCTGTGTAGTCCAATGCACCGGCTCATTCCACTGACGAGGGGAGCGCCGAGTGGTGGCGCCACCCGTCCAGCTGCCCGGTCCCTATACACAACATCGCAAGCATAATACACCACAACATATAGTTACACTTTACACATGTCCGCATGATCACAAGCCACAACTAAACATTAAAACGGCGACAAAGTATTTATAACCCTGATCGCCGAGAATGCAGGTAGGAACAGTGAGATCGTTGCTTGTTTCAATAACCCACGGACGTGCGTAAGCCTTAGGTGGGTTTTGTTATTTCATCAAATGTGACCCGTGCAATTGCAGACTTGTATTATTATGAGGTTTTGTAAGAAGCAGTAAAATAGCTCAAGGAAGAAAAAACGTTTCACGAAACAGTGTGGGAGGTATGTTTGGGTAATGATACTTATTGCCTCGCCTTCGCTATTTTACCGTAGAGCGCACCGCTGGTCTGACAACCATTCAGCCAAGATGTTGCTGAATGGGGGCCTCTTGTTGTTGGTAACCGATGCTTCAATATGCTGCGGTCCGTGCTCTTTGACGAAAAAAGGGGCAGTTTGCTATCATCGCTGACCTCTTTTACCCTTGGGCGTCAGTATAAAACGTCCACAAATGCAGTGGCAACGTTGAACAGGGCGCAGGCGAGTCGCACACAGCAAGCATGAAGCGGTGCCCACAGAATGTGCTTCAACACACGGCTGGCGAGCCGTGCGCTAGCGTGGCGGGCACATGGTAATAATAAAAAGAAAGACAGCGGGAAAACAAGCAAGCAGCACATCACAGGGGAGGTGTTGCTCATAGTCGTCGTATGCGCCCGATCGGCGAAAGCCACAGTGCAACGATGAACGGTTTCGTTTTCGGCGTCGGCGCCGACAGCAGATTGCAGACGACAGGGGAGAATATTTCCTCCCCCGTTTCGGTGTTTCGTAGAGGCCGTACAGAGGGCGCTACGTGTAATTAGCTGAAGGGAGAATCTCGCTGGTCCGGGGGAGAAAACCCTCGATTTCCTCCTTTTTTTCTACCCTTTTTTCTAAGGGTGTAGCGGCCGCAACTTGAAACTCCGCGGTCACGCGCTCGCCCATTGCAAACTTGCGATTCGGCAGGCCGGGCCTTGTCTCCATCGCGCGGCCGGGATACATGTCAGTGTTTTCGAGCAATGTGGGGCGTACACAATCGGTGCACTATAGTAAACTTGATAGGCTCAACTCGACTCGTACTGTTAAGTGTTGTAGAGAGGGCAACACCCTTGTCGATAACTGAAGGTTTCGTACTTATAGCCTTATCTTTCCTCGGCCGAAAAAGATTAAAAAAAAACTATTGTGTCATTCTCAAGTATTGATCATATATCTTGACACCAACGTTTTTTGTGACAACTTTGAGTCCGCAGTTTTGAGAGATAACCAGTTCCAGCTAAACTCAGTGTTATATACAAGGGTGTTGCGCATTGTACATGCAACAAAATCGGGGCAATTAGACCAACCCTTTGAGCCGTAGTAACAGAGGAAAAATCCTGGACCATCACCACTAACGTGAAACTTGGGGAGGGGCGTAGCATGCACTGTTTAAGTGTATTTTTGGCGCCTTGGTATTTTTGCCCACGTCGCAAAACAATCAGGAGTACCGAGCTCATTTTGCTTCCGTCAACACGGGTTCCTGATTACTTGTGGGGGTCTAACGCGCCGACGCAACGCAGGCGCTGAGGCGCGCCGTAGTGGGGGGCTCAGGATTAATTTTGGCCACCTGGGGATCTTTAAAGGAGCCATGAAGAGAAAACACAAGTTTGGTTCATTCGAAAGATTGCCTCGTTAGAACCATAACGACACCACTTATAACGCAAACTTCGCTCAAATAAGCTACATAATTAGGAAAAAAGGAAATGACCATGCGACCCACCAGCTCATTTTCCGCAACAGAACCTATGATGTCACTGGGGAATGCTCTGCGATTGGCGGAGGCCGGCAAAAGCAAACGCATGTTAGGCAGGGCTTACAGTTTGCATAGCGAGCTAAATGCCCGTGAAACATACTGCACATTCTTTTTATGACAAAGAACGGTGGAGTAAACGGTTGAAGTTCCGAACGAACACGCAAGCGTGTGCGCCAATGCGTACGAAACTACCGTCTGGCCGAGCTCGACATCTCGCCATCGCGCAGACGAATTTTCGGGTTCGAGGCGCTCTGACCTTGGGGGAAAAATGCCGTAAACACCGCGCATTGACGCTCGTATCTTTCTGGTCGAAGCAGAGAGCTCGCGCGAACGGCTTTCCATACACGACACCGGCCAACTGGCATAAGCGATACTGCTACTGAAGTTGAACTATTATTAACCGTAATAAAAAATACGGCACATACGTACCAGTCTGTATTCGTCCGTCGCGACGGGGCTGACGAGGCAGCGGTGCCGACGGCAGGGCGTTCGTCTGTTGTGGCTATCGCGGAATGGTCGCTTTCCCGTCCACCGCGTATCCCACAACTCTTGCCGCTCGTGCACTTAGAAGCATTGAGCGTTCAAGTGGTGTGAGGTTGTTAAATGCAAGCCCTAGCTCCTCGGCGAGAGTTTTGTTCTCCGGATCAGGCGATTCCATGACTAGGGCTGCGGGTGCACTAGGTTTTACAAGTATTTTTAAAATGGCCGCCGTCTCGGTCGACTCCCGCGTGTGGGTGCTATACGGAGTCGACATACTAAGTATCTGTTTCATGGACCGGCCCGTGTGACGCCGTTGCCCACGTCACCAAATGTGCAATTTTAGCGGGAGATTTAAAATTTTGGCTTAAATTGCCTTATTTCTCAGTGAATAAAGCATCATTTGCTTCCGGGAAAGCGCTTGGGGTACTATGAAACACCTAATCTTTCGAATAAAACAAACTTTTGTTTTCTCTTCATGGCTCCTTTAACGTACACTGAAATCTCGTACACACAGGCGTTTTTGCTTTTCGCCTCCATCAAAAAAGCGGCCGCGGCGGCCGGGGAATCGAACCCACGACCTCGTGCTCAGCAGCACAGCGCCTTAGCCACTGACCCACCGCTGCGGCTAAATGGGTGCGAATTAAGTGTTAGATGGCGATTCCACCCATTTTCTTGTAGTTTCAAATTTTATACTATCTCTGGATAAAGTGAAAGGGTTGGGACGCACGGTGCAGCTGCAGTTGTTTTTCTGTCTTTTAAGGGTGTTGGAAGAGTGCGGAAAAAACAGTTCATGATTGAGTTCATGACATATTAAAAAAAATCACGACAATCTTTCGAACTCTGCATTATTTCTTATTTTTTTTGCAGTCTGCATGTTGCACTGCATTCTTTTTTTGTGCAGTGTGCAAGCCGAACTTTGTACGGTGAGAATCATATGGCAAGTACCGAAATTTGCGCTTAAATGTTTGATGTTAGCAACAAGCCCACGGAATGTGGGCAATTATTTTCTTCTGAGTTACATAAAAGCAAGGAAGGCAGGTGCATGGGCCTGGTAACGTACGTACGTACTTGATCCCCAACTCATAATGTTCTTTGGCACGCTTACGTGACAAGTGGAGAAGTTGCGAATGTTGTGCGTGTTGAATTTTTGACTAGGTCTGTGCAGGAACGTATGCTACCACGCACCCACATAGAAGTCACTGTGTGCAGCTTCCTAAAACGTCCAGCTGAACAACACTACTGCAAGACGTTTTTCTCTCCGTACACTCTTGAATGGTGCTCGCTATGCGACAATGTAGTTTAATCTTTATGCATCGGTGAAAATGTGCAAAGATAAATGTGTACGCAGCGGTATCGCCGTATACACGCAGCTGAAAGATGGCAAGAGGCGGCGCCGCAGTACTGAAGCTCGGGCCAAAAGGCAGCGTTACAACCGCGGGAGATGGCCCAAACGTGGACAATGCGACCGTGTAGTGCAAAGAAGGTATGGAGAGGTAAAAATATGTTATCATTGGCGTCACTGTGCACAAGGGGAATTTTTGAAGCAGAATAATGCGACCCACACATGAGTGCCACAAGAATGGCGTGTACATTGGGGGAAAGGGGGTGGGGGGTGGTACGGGGTTGAATTATCTACGCGGTCTCTAGTCAAGCTAGGCCTGTCCCGTCATTGTTGAAAGTGCACAGTTATGGCCATGCAGGCTTTTGAAGATAATTTCAGCCGAGGGCCCTTGAAGATGCTTCCCAAGAACTGTATAATTACCACTTTTAAAGGGGAGAAGACCAAGAACAAATGCAGGCCGTTTCTAGCTAAGGAGCATGCCATCGCTTCATTGTTAGTTTTGCGTCCATTCCGAAGTTTCCATTCTTTCGGACTCGGCCTATGCTACCTACGAAGGCTATTTTTTGACAGGGTATACCTCATGAAGACGCCTAAGGTCAAAATCGCTAGATTTGACTATCGAGGTGTCCAAACATTCTACGAATATCACTTAACGAGGATGCTTGGTGGGCTAGTTGGTGTAGCATCATAAAGCGTTTACAGCGCACAAACACGACGACACAAGGAAGAGAAGACAGGACAAGCGCTGAATTACAACTGATTTTTTACCATGAAAGACATATAAACCAAGACACATCCAATCACAAGGTCCAAAAAATATGACAAACACTTATCACGCGCCCCGCCTTCTACGCTCGTTGCTCCAGATACTGTTTTTCTTTTTCTGATAGTGCAACAGATGGTTTCCTGACGCAATTTTTATGAAGACGTTCAATCTCGAGGGATAATCGAGGCCCTCGAGATTGAACGTCTTCATAAAAACTGCGGGGTGAAGCTTTTCGCGTTTCCGCCACCACTTGAATTCCTGTTCAGTGCTCTTTCGTCTCCCTTTCTTCTTTTCTTTTTTCTTCTTTTTTTCCCCAACTATCTTGGCGTCTCTCTCTTCGTTGTTCATTTTTTGTTCATTTTTTGTTAATTCTTCTAATAAGGAAGATTCCCGCTTCGTGTTTGTGTTATTCACGTATGTTTGTGTGTGGTATCGTTGGCCATTCGTAAACCCGCTTTCCACTCTCGACATATATGCTCTCTTCCGAAGCGACCGAAGCCATCATTCCCGTAGAAGACTTGTCTCGAAGTCGAAACGCTGAAATAAACCTTCCGCTGTTGCTGTTGCCGAGGTTTCTTACTCTGTGTTCACCACACCTTCGGCCCCATCGCCAGCATGCCAGTTATATATATATATATATATATATATATATATATATATATATATATATATATATATATATATATATATATATATATCAAGGTTGCCGTCGTCATTGCAAGTGTAATTCGGCTGTTTCCGTAATATTTAACAGTGTCGAATGACGTGTGTTTGTCATGTTTCTTTGATACAGTGATAAATAAGCGAAAATATAAGTCGAGAAAAAATCCGCCGTTTTTTCCGGGAGCGGGAGTCGAACCCACATCTCCGAATAACGTGTGTGGTGCACTGACAAATTACGCTATCCCGCAGCGGCTTCTCTCTCGACTTCAAAGCGGGGGTTTATATTTACAGTTCTGAGGACGGTCAACTATATATATATATAGCGAATCAGAATAGGAAATGAGGGGTTCGTTGAAATAAGACAGAAATAAGAGTTGGCAGTCAAGAAAACCTCGGAAAGCAAACGGGAGGTTTTGGTAAGCAGATCAAGAATTTGGAAAGAAAGAAAGAAAGTGGAGAAAAAATGCCCGCCAGGTGGGATCCGAACCCACGACCTCCAGAATACCGGTCTGGTGTGATAACCACTACGCTACCGGCGGGGCGACTCCCCCCCCCCCCCCTCCCCGCTTTCTCGGGTATTTATGTCAATGTAATTTTTTCCTGTGCTTGGGGATGGGAGCCAGCGCCACTCGCTCTGACTTCTCGGGGTGAAGGGGACCTTCTTTTTCGAGGTTTTCTTGACTTCCAACCCTTATTTCTATATATATATATATATATATATATATATATATATATATATATATATATATATATATATATATATATATATATATGGCGCAATTCACCAGCGCATATTTGAAAACTATTGCAGAATATATATTGCCGCGAACCATGGATTGTATTTGTTTATTTGTGTTTTGCTTTTGTCACCAGGCTGCGCCGAGGCTGTGTTATCTGTGCCCCGAGTGAAGCGCATGTTCCATTCCTTCTTTCTGATGCCGCACGGATTATCTCATTTGATAGGGAGAACGTTGCGCCCTAACGCCACTAGCCTAAAACAGTCTTCTTTTATCTACAGTGTTTTCTATGTAATCCGTCGGTTCGAGAAACACACGAACCGGAAGGTAAATTCCCGAAGAGCAGATGCCGCGGCAATCGATTCGCCGACACTCGCCTACGTACGTCTCTTTGTTGACTTCTGCTTCGCCGCCTGTGTATTTTTTTAGTTGTTAGGGAAGCACAAGTCCGTCCCAATAAGCTTGTTTTTCCTTCAAGACAACTGTGTCATCTTTAGCTTCGTGAGAAGAAAGTTCAAACGGTTTTTGTACTTTGCATAGTTTCCAATACGCCTGTACTTTTCCGAGTATACGTTCACCGATTCGACAAGGAGGATATATTCTAAACCTATAATTTGACAGCCTTTTGTTAGTTAATCAGGCACCTTGTGCTCCGGTATTTGCGATTTTGTACTTGGGCTTACGGTTCACGGGACTGCGAAATTTTCGTATGCCTTAAAAAATTACAAATTTTTCAAATAGGGATATTCATTACGATTGGGGCATGCGACATTATTCGATTCACCTATTGGAAAATTTCAAAATATTTGCACACCCCTAACACAGACCCTTCCGCGAAGGTGACCGTCTACTGTTGCAGCATACCGACTGACGAATGCTTCGTAACCGTCAGCCCGAAATCACTCGCAAGTGTACATCGTCTACGTATGGCAAGGACACCGGAAAGCAGAAAATATTTGGGGTTAGCAGCTGCTAACCCCGGGGAACGTTATACTAGTATAACGTTCCCCGTTTTACAACCGTGATGATACCTGTGTTAGGCTAAGTTCAGACTACCGACGCAAAAGCCGTATCGTGATCTATGGACGTAAAAAAACGGCGTGTCACGCAGTTCGGTTGGCTGAGGCGTGAAATGATGTCATTCTTTAAACTTATTACGACAGTTGCGGGAACAGTCTGAACCAGGTCTTATGCAGGACAACCGGAATTGCGTTTATAATGATCGTACTTGTCAGCTGCGTTCTGTTCGCTTAGACGTTGACTTTGAGTTAAAGACTTGAATCAACGTATTACCAGAGTCCTTCAATGCTTTACTGGTCACGAAACTTCGGCGCTCGTTTCTTATAGGGACCGCGTGCGCCACTACAGGCGCCACCGCCGCACGAAGGGCATCCAGCCGCCGCGCGGGCGGCACATTGGCCAGCTCTTGGCGTGCATGCGCTCGCTGCTTTTGGTGTCTGCGCGCTGATTAGGTGTGCTTTTTTTCGTAGTAGTTAGCGATGAATAGTCCAGTCATTGTGTACATCACCTGACTTCAATGGGGTTATATTTTTCGAAGTAAATTACCGTATACTTCGGCCGCGAACAGCAGCGGCTTTAGCGTCCTCTGGCACAAGCGCTGCGCCGTCGTGTTTATGGATTTTTAAATCTCTGTTGCTTCTTTTCTTAAAGGAAAAGTTGCAAATACCACACATACGGTAGCTGCGTAGTCACCGACTGCTGCGGGCCTATCGATAATACAATAAAAAAAAAACTGAAAGAAACCAAGTACCCGTCGTTCAGACTACGCTTAATGAATCCTTTGATTGCTCTGGAATGCACAGAACGCTAAAAGAGATAGCCCAATAGTATTGTCGTTTGGATGAGTGGGTGCATACTCGAGATCATCTAAAAACGCTGCAGAAACGCGAAGGACTAAAACACGAAACGATATATGTTGCACCGTGTATCTTTTCACTTCCACGCTTTGAATCCTTGCAAAAAAGAACGCGAAAAAAGAACAATAAAACTGATTTTATCACACGCAACAAAAATTTCGGTATTACGAAGGGAGAGAAAAGAGCGTGGTCCAGCGTACAAAAATTTATTATTTCGCGCTGAGATGTGCAGCACACGGAGGAAACAGAATATTGCCACGTAGCAAGAACGATGCAACGATTTTCTGAATGCCGTTTATTAAAGCGGCCTCCTGCTCTACAAAAGACTAGAATGAAACACAAACGTCAAAGAAGCAGTCCGCAGTGTGACGTGCATAGATGAACGTCAATAAAGTGAGTTGCGCGGCGTTTGCTATGCATGCATTATTCTCGGAACGTTATTAATTTCAGATTCATGGGAATAGGATCGAGAACAAAATCAAGTCGAAGAAACAAAAAAATCAAGTTAGCGACAAGGTGACACCCTTTCGATATCCAATAATATTGCCTGACAGGACGCACGACAAAAAGAGCAAACGGGCGCTCCAGTTGTAACGCCAGATCAGAAAACCGGAAGCGGCCACGCGCGGTTACAAAACAAACCAAACGAACCTAAGGGATAATTGGCGGAAATATGAAAAGTAAAAACACCAGGACATCGCAAATCTTTTTTTACACGCGAGCCTGAGCGCAAGGTAATACAAGTTTGCAAACAGGTAATGAGGCACAGCTACTACCTGACTGATCTGACGAAAATCCGGCTTTAAGTTAGCCTTGTACAATTCTAGGTCCAGGATGCTCTCAAAAGGATACATTGCTTTTTTCATTCTCACACACAGGGCATTTCCACACACTGTCACACACTATTACTCGAAGATGAAATCTCCCGTTTCCTGCCTTGGAATGGCGCGCCTCCATTTCTCACGCAGCTCCCCGTCGCTCGGTAAACAGAACAAGGAAACATTTTCTGCTGTATCTTTGTGCAAGGGGCGACATCACGGGACGCAACACGTGTTCGGCATCGTCGTTGAACTAAAGTCGCACAACAGCACCGCGAGATGCAGGTTATATTTTTTTTCTCGCACAAAGCTAACACAACTCGCCGCGTCTCAGCCGTTCGAGCCAGCGCAACGCCGCCCGAGGAGTGACCTCAGTGAGATGGTGGCACCACCACGCGGCGGCCAAACGCAGCATATGAAGCTCTCCCATTGAGTTACGGAACAGTTTCCTGGCCAGTAAAGCATTGAAGGACTCTGGTATTACTAAAGCGTCTAGGTCGCGCGGGGACGTCGTAAATTTGCCGTTTTACTTAAAAAAAAAGATATAAGGGCAGTTGGCGCTAAATGTCCCGATTCGGTTTCTTTGGGTATACGCAGCGCTTTTATGTCGTGTAGCCGTACTTCCGTGGGAAGGGGATTCTTCTTTGGTGGGGTTTTTTGGCGCAAGGGCATCTAAGGCCAAGAACGCCATTGCTACGACGAGGTAAAAATGTGCTGATGAAATGACTGCAAATAGTGCATAAAATTACTTCGGTGTAAAGGGCCGGATCCAAAAGATGAGTAAGGAGTGTGATGAGGCATGGAATGAGCTAACGGTGTATAGGGCCATGGTAAATAGAACCCTACGGATGAACAAGGTAATGAGGTGGACGAGAATGCTACTTTCTAAAACAAACCTGCTTTAAAAAACCGATATCATCAAGGTATTCTAAAACTCTGCCGAACTCGAACACAGGACAATCTGATAAAAACATTGCAATGTGCCGTGGCATATTCTTACGGTACATTTCCGGGAAATAGCGTCTCCTTTTTGGTTCCATGGCCGAGCACTCAACTGAAAGACCCTCGCCACATCTGGCACAGTTTGGTGGCTGGTCACCAGTCAGGAGGTAGGAATGCGTGCCATGTATGTGTCCTATTCGTAGTCTGCATCGCCAGACGTGGGAAGGGGATTGATAAGGTCAGCGGGGCTGGCTTCCTGTCTTGCTACGCTACGTGAGCAAATATGACTCGAAAATTGCCCTTACATGTACACAGACATACAAACTTACAGTCGCACACGCGTTTATGGGCACCCTAGAGGGCTCATATTAGCCGCTACATCAGAATGCTTTCAATATTGAACAAAACCAAGAAATGAGTTCGAAGACACGTGGCTGTAGCTAGCTATGGGCCTCGTGCGCTTGTATGGTGGCGCCACTGATGTGCTGTGTTCAGAGGCATCTTGCGGGCAACGGAGGCATAATTTCTGAAGTCCGTGAGCAAACGACGTCCGGAGTATAGTATTCCGCGCAGTACGATTATTAGAAGAGAAAGAAGAAATTACCGCCATTCTGTTGCCATGCGATACAAACAGCCAAACGGTACTTTATTAAATAGAATATAGTTCGCAAAGGCGACAGGAAAGCGATGCACCACACAAAAAACGGTTCTAAACAAGCGCGGGATTGTCTCCGCTCCGAGCAGCGGAGACAATCCCTGCCATTTCGCTACGGCTTCCACTGAACACCAGCAGCGCCGCCCAAATAAAAGATAAAAATAAAAAGACGGAAGCCCGCGATTTTACCAAGAGAACGAGAGGAGTGCAGGAGTGTGCGTCTGTGTGTGCATCGCCTCCCGGAAGCGATAATGTATGTGTGAGGGAAGGTGTGATCGCTCCACCAGTGGAAAATTTTTTGTGGGGCCGCCGGCCCCCGAAGAGCATGAAATAACGGCATAACGTCCCAACGTCCCAACGACGCCAGCAACGCCTTGGTTGCTGTGGTCGCTTTGGTGGATTTGTTTTATTAGATCAGTACGGCTGGGTTAGAACTGCTGGCATAACTAAGCAGTTGGCGGACGGCTTATTGTGAAGAGAAGACCGACTACGCGACTTCATGGTGCTTACAGAAGCGAATTTCTCCCGTGTATACACTCCACTGTGCCTTGTACATGTCAGGAAGTGATTTGATGTGTTGTGTGTGCGAAATCGCGGCGAAGGTTTGTGTGTATATTGCGACAACATGGATAAGCGGCTTCAAGAGCCCGAAGATTCAGGTTTGTAGAGGCAGGTATTTGAAAATGCCAACTGCTTGAGTAAACTCTTCCTCAAACTGCTGAAACTACGATGAGTTCGTTGGATGGGCTTATGAAAATATCCCAATACTTTTTGAAGTGCTTTCATAGGTTTATAAATGCGTACTTAATATGCGAATACTTTTGGACGTAGATGCGCGAGACGAGGCTTTCATGAAAGCCTCTGAATGTTTATTTACCTTGCTTATCGCTCGACATAGACACGGGCACAGATATGGTAGATCGAACAACAGGAGCTTTAATTGTGCACGAATGATTCCTCTCGCATTCGGAGTGCCCTTGATAAAATAAGACCATTTTGAATAATGGAGATTGTTTCAAAGCTGACAGAGTTGTACGTGATGATTGTGTGACTACACTGGCATGACTACATGCCAGCGTGAATAGTTGTGCTGGTGCAAGTTATCTTTGTCAGCAAGAATATTTTGCGCAACAAGCCCCACTTGAACTCGCTTTTCAAACGCAAACTACAAGTTCTACATGTTTGAGATATTTTAGAGTCTTTTCAATAAAAGTGTAGATGCGAGTCTCCGAATTGTGCTGGTGTGTGTCCTTCTGTTTACGGTTTTGTCGCAGTGTAGCGTGAATATTTACGTTTCTGTTTTCATTTTAAAGCTTCATATTTTGCTGGTATGACTACCTACAATTCAAGCATGCATATCCGTGGGTTATTCCATGTATTTTCTTATGCGTGCACAGGTGCGTGCACACCAAAGGTTATTTGAGGCCCTACAAAAATATGCACTGGATACACGGCATTTTTTTTTTTTGCAGCGGTCTTACGCCAAGTAGCGTGCACATACGGAAATGCATTTATGGATCTGTTCTTTTTATTTCTTTTCGGCTACTATGTGCTTCCTGAACGTCGGCGTCGCAGGCAGCTGATGCTTGTACTGTCGTCTGCTTTTATTGGAGAAGAGGCGCTCTCTATTTTATTTCGGCTTGTATTCCCGCACAACTCGTCAGCTTAATATTTCTATTTTTACAACTGTGAATTTAAAAAAAAATGTGGTAATTGTTGCATACTTATTTTACGGTTGTTGTTTAAATTAAGCCGCGTAGCGAACTGCTGTATATGTTTATTTTGTTCTTCAGAAAAAATTCCGCCGCCGCTCCCAGGTGGCGCCACATGTTTATTTCAAACTGCAGTGCACGAGGCCCATAGGGAGGAAGGACGGCCAAATCAGGAGACTCGGTGATTCTTCCTGGTTTCTCGGGCCGGCTTCATTACGGCAACAAGCCGTCTTCCGGCAATCTCGGTATCTTCTGCTTTCATTCGATTTGTGGCAAGTCCAGAGAAACAAGCAATCCCCTGTGATGCTGCTTAATTCCGGACTTCTTTGATCCCCTCGTCTGCTCTTCCGGAGCCTCCCACTGACCATTGGCGGGTCCACATGATAGCCCAGTTTGTAGCCCATCCCCGCGCGAACTCGTTTAAAGAGGGTACTGGGTGTTTCCTTCTTTTATTGCTCTCCTCGCTGCTGCGTGTACTTGGATCCCGCTTCGACGTACACACTTCGATCACGCTGCGACGCACAAGCTCTTGGAGGAGGCCTCATAGCCCAAAACTAAAAGAAGTGAACTTGGGTCGGATATGTAATAAGGAGAACTAACGGCAGGTGGACTACCGGGGCAACAGAGTGGCCACCAAGCAACGTCGCTAAAAGAAGCGAAAGACAAATTATTCGGCAGAAATATGAAATTAAGGTGACAAAAAGTGTATTTGAACACCTCCAGAAACGTGTGATTTTTAGCAATGTACCTATACTGGACATAAATGCAATTATTGTTGTTATTGTTGCGTAGGCGGTGATGCGCAGATACGCCTATGGTTAACATTGACGTGTGTATTTACCCACGCGAAACAAACGATGTTAACGGTCCTAGGTGACGCTGCTGCATGATACAGAATGGGAAGCAGTTCTCTCCCGTAAGGTAAGTAATGTACGCACCGTGACAACTGGGACAAATGGAAGGACTGTCGTTCGATGTATGCACTTACTTATTCGTACATTCATCCATAACCCAACCTCCAGTCTCCTCCCGATCGAGCGTCGGCGCGTAATTTTTGCGCAACAATACAAGTTTCTCTGCGCCTCTGCTAAGTATGTTCAAACAACGACGTTCATTTATCTAGGCAGAGGTACTGAATGTCGCGAAATTCGTACCTACTTCTCTGATTTTCTTCGCTCGCCATTGTGGAGCAAGCAAAGACATGCTAGTGTTTTTCGTCACCATTTCGGTGCACGGGTCAACGGACCATGTGTACCGGGGGAAGGGGGGCGGGAGGGGGGGAAAGCCGCGGCCAACTGAAGTTACCAGCCGCCAGATTGTTTGAAGTACGGGTGACAGGATAAATTGCGCCGCAGCGACAACGTGGGAGTGGTCGGCAGAGGAGAGTGAGGAACCACGGTCGACGGACAGGCGGTCGAGACTTGGCGTTCGGTTGTGTTCGATTGCTGTGGGGGAGGGGGGCTACTGTGCGAAGAAAGCGGTGGACTCCGGACTCAGAAGATTCCTTCAAGAAGGACACAGTGTGTGGTCTAAGTTGACCTGACTTGCGTCGCTAATCAATGGTACCCCACCACTGACAGCCGGCAGCCTGGCGCGTCCTCCGGGGAGGATCTCAACCGAACTGCAGCGGAGCCATTCGACTTTTCTCCACTGTTCTCCGGACTCTCTCTAATCGGGCTCCCCATTGTCGCACTTCCTTACGTGGACTGCAGAATTGTAAACCCGCCTACTTCAGCACCCCGTGTTGTGTGTGCGTTTCTAGCGGGCCTTTGTTAGCAGTTCTGAGAAGCCCTAACCCCGCCTTTTTCTGAGCTCGTAATTTGTCTTCAATACATTTTGTGTTGCGGTGTGGTGTTTCTAGGTGTGTTAGAGTAAATGTGCTTGGTTATGTAACAGGCATCCCGTGTCTCGACTTATGCCTTACGCCAGTGGCTGATCAGGCGTGGATCAATCTCCGGTTGGCAAGACCGCATCACGTCTTCTGATCCATCCCCACGCAGGGAGGAGTTGTTTGTCGCCCCTCTCGTACTGTACGAGTCGTCGGCCTCGGATCGGGCCGTGGCTGGGGAAGGGGTCTTTAAGTGCATTATTTAAAGTTGCTTATTTTAATTGGCCACTATCCTTTCTGTAATTCTTGACACTAAAGTTCTCAGCGGAACACATCCGGCTATGAAAGCGGTAGAATTCTGTGGTTGTTTTTTTGTTTTGTTTTTACTATCGGTCTTGGGGTTTTATCGACTCACACCAATTCTGCAAGTCAAGGTGTTTTTCTCGTGAGTAAAAGAATACCCGCAACCATTTAGAAAACTATGTCTTAATTTACGAATATTTTTTTTCTAACTGCGGCTTCAGGCTTACTAAGGTTTTGTTTTCTGTGAAGTTTCAATTCGCTTATATCAAGTCGCCGTGACAATCTCAAATTTTGATTTCATGTGCAACTGAAAGTAATTACTGAATTGCGTACAGTAAATGCTTGTTAAAGCGAACTGTACGATTTCGTCCGGCCAAGTGTCCATGGAAGTCTATGTATAAAGAATGCCGTTAAGTCAAACCACTGTGGGTACCGGCCCGGATAATTCGAACTACGCGCCAGCGGGCCGACGCCTCGGCGCCTGGCTCACATATAGGAAACACACCCTGTGCCTATACACGCGAGGCTGCGTACAACGAATAAAGCAAAATAGGATAAAGCCAACTTAAATCCCAGCTGGCGGACGTTTTAGAAGACGCATTCATTGTGAACTCGGTCTATCAGGACGCGAATACAGTGGTGTGTGCGGTGCGCTGACAGATGAGGCCATCATATCCCAGATCACAGGCGCAGATCCTGTCGCTGCCAATTACGACAAAAGAGGACGAGGACAAAGCATAGTGCGGCAGTCCGCTTGGAAGTCACGGCAGGCGGAAATGTCGCCCGTCTCTTCTTCACTATTGAATTTTTTTAAGAGTAGAAAAACTGCGCGTCAAAGACAACTAGTACAAAGGGGGCAGGACGGGCGCTCCCTTAGTTCTAGCTCTGGTAATACCAGAGTCCTTCAATGCTTTACTGGCCACGAAACTGTTCCGTAACTCAATGGGAGAGCTTCATATGCTGCGTTTGGCCGCCGCGTGGTGGCGCCACGATCTCATTGAAGGACTCTGGTTGTAGTCTTGTATTTGACGCGCAGTTTTTCTACTCTTAAAATGCAGTACCAACTAGCCCAACACCATGCGGCATATACTTTTGAAGAAGGCGAAAATGAGGCTTTCCGATAAATTCTTTCGTTAGAGCAAAAAGTGCTGAGCGCCGCCTTTAGGGACAAAAGGCAGGCCGTAATCACGGGCATTTTTCAAGCACAAGACTTGGCTTGCCCTATACGGCTTACCAATTGCAGTTTTACTGTTGTTACTGTTCAGTTGCATTAGTCCAAACTTTCGTTAATTCCAACTGAGGTGACGGCCCCTAGCGGTTCGAATTAACTAGTTTTTACTGTACTTTGGCTGTAAAACCTCCAGTATCCATATTGCCGCGAAGGTATCCGTACCTTCTGTTTTGTTTACTTATGTGTTTTGTTACAAGGACCTTGCCGCATCCAGCTTTCTTATCTGTTTTCGAAGCGAAGCGCGTTTTCCCTTCTTTCCCTTTTGTATGCCCCGCAGGCTATCTCATTTTGATAGGGAGACTTTTTCGCACTGTAGTCACTAAACTATAATGTTCTTCTTTTGTCGTAAGTGTTCTCGATCTAATTCCACGGTTCCACAAAGAATTGCGCGAAAAGATAAATGCTAGCAAGGACAAACGCCGCCGCATTCGATTCGGCGACGCCCGTCTGTGCCCGTCACTTCGTTGATGACTTCTACGGCGTTTGTATTAAAGACGATAGTCTTTCTTGGGCTACTTGAACGGAAAAATTTTGGTCTGTCTGTCCGTCTGTCACTCGATTCAGCCAACCGGCCAAAGTGAAACATTATCTCCGCAATAGTCTTATATACTCACCGCCAAATCTAAACGTCGAAGTCCGGTGTTAATGTCCATACCTGTCAACATTGTTGAACAAGACATTAGGCAAATATAAGGCCGAAAATCAATGCATGAGTGATATTTGAAGTGTTCCTTATTAAAAAAACTACGGATGCTTGCTTTTTGTGATAGCAAATAAAATACTACAACTGCAGAAAACGGTCGCCTGCTATTGATCGCGCTACCTGGCGGAATCCTAAAAAATCAAACGGCAACAGCAACAAAAGGTTCCACTACATAGGTTCCGCGTTCTGCTTGGAACACTCGTGGAGTGGGGCAGGGTTGTTCCAAAAACGTTGTAGTCCGGAGACTCGATTCACGCGCGTCTCCGCCGTACGGCAGCGCTGGCATCGAGGCACCCGACTGGGAGTAGTGGAACACGGTAAATTTAAATTAACTGAGCAAGCCTCTGGCGTGTAGTCTTGGAATTAACGAGACGGGAGAGGAACAGCATGAGTGGTTAACGGGAAAGAGAAGGGATGCATTTGCTTGCCAGGGGCGCCAGTCAACTATCGTGCGTCGACATTTGGAACGAAAGGACAAGATACGCGGGCAATTTCCGGGGCTTGGCGTCCTTGTACACAGTGTTGCGCATGCGCAAGGATCATTGGATTGGATTGGATTGCATTGAATTGGATTGGAGTCGATTGGAATGGTATACACTGTACACACGCGTTATCACTCATTTACATGCGCGAGTGGGCAATGCCACGGGTGATTTACGGTAAGAACGCTCCCCAGTGCTTCGCCCTCTCGTCATTATTCACTTCGTGGAACTTCGTGAATTTTTTTTTCTTTGACATCTTCATGGAAGCACAAGTTCGTTCCAATAAACGTTATTCCTCCAAGAGCCCTGCATCGTTTTTGTCAGCAAGACAATATTAATGAGGCAGTAAAGGCTGCATAGCCCTTTGTTTTTACGTCATGATCCTACCTTTCACAGCTCTTCCGGGTTTTGTTCGACCACAAACGATTCTGCCTTCAATAACATTGTGGAACCGTTTTCTGAACGCCATATTTCACGTGCAGCAACATTTGCTTTCATTTTGCCAAGATTTCTTTGTAGAAATATCTAAGATTTTAGTGCAGTTAGTCGTCACGACTGTCTGGTTGCCGATTTACACCTGACGGCTCCCATCTATCCGGAACCCCGAACTACCTCTTACACGTGAGATTGGAAATAAATCAAGGCTTTGCTTTTGCTACAAACTGCACTAGAAAGCTTTATGGAGCCCTTCATGCAGGAACGCAAAATTACATAACATGGGGGTAATTAGCCAATACATGAAAAGCTCTGCATGAATTAAAGTTAGCGTTTCTCTTTCCCGTTTCTCTACCAATTTTTGTGGCTAAGGAGCAAATGTTGACTGCATTCTTTTTGAACTTCAAAAAGTTTTCGGCGCAGTAACTCTCCAACTACTCTTTCAGAACAATGGTACCTTTAAAGGAGTACTGACACTAAATTTCTCCCTTTCGATTTTTATGCTGTAAAAGATACCTAGTGGTCCAGTAATTACAAAAATCGAACCAAGAGCGGTCAGCCGCCAGTGTAGAATTAATTATAACGCATTTTTTCCAATCAGTTTCAAATTCGTTCGTCGCGTGCCAAACGGTCATTCAAATGCAGGACGGCGAATGTGACGTCATGGTTTCCGTGGCGTCAGGGACGTTTGCCGCATCGTGTGCTACATTTGCACATGGTCCGCACTCGCCCGCGCAGTCGACATGTCGTCTGAATCGTCAAACACGGATGAGTCGCTGCCACCCGACAGACAGACAGACAGACAGACAGACAGACAGACAGACAGACAGACAGACAGACAGACAGACAGACAGAAAAACTTTATTTGGCCAGGCGATTAGGCCGGCGACGTCTTCGCCGTCGTCCGTTTTTTTAATATTGCTGCGGCTCGAACCGGCGCGGATCGTGATAGCAACAGCTTGTCTCCACTCTTCTAATCAATCTGATCGCAAAAAAGCAGTTCCACATGCGAGAAAAGAGAGAGGCAAAAAAAACTTTATTCTTTTACTAGCCCTAGTCCAGGCCGTCGTGCCACAGTCTCTTCATTAGGAGACGGCGGGTCCGTAGAACTCCCAGAGGTCCACACTAACACGAAGGCATTGGGCCACTAAAAGTTGTTTCGTCGATTTGACATCTACGCCAGGACCCGGCTTCAACCAGTCCTCCCAGGAAGCGATGCGGGAACGCAGGTGTGGTGGAAGGTCTGGCGGATGGAACTCCCAGTAAAGGTGTCGTACTGATGGGTAGGAAGGGCAGATGAGTGTAGGGCAAGTGGGACGTGAGAGGATGCCATGCATGTAGTGGATACGGGATGGAGTGATAAGAGGTGAGGTCTGTGCTTTCCGGACCACAGATGAGGTTTCACAGGAGCGGGCGAGGTGGAAGACTGGGAAACACTGCCTGCTTGCGCGTAGCGCGCAGAGATGCTGTCGGCGTGCCTGATGTTCTGAAAAAATTTGAGTGCCAGTGTGGTACACATGAGGCCACAACGTGGACGCACCCGGGGAGAGTACTCAGGTAAGCTCGTGTGCTCGAGCATTGCCGTGTAAGTTGGCGTGGCCGGGGACCCATACCAGCGTTATCTTGTGGGGAGGATAGGCGCGAAGGGCGCAGTTGAGGGTGTCAGAGGTATGAGGGTGTGTGGTGTATCGGGAAATATTTTTTAGCGCCTCCTGTGAGTCACTAAACACAAAAATTGGGGTGGAAGGGGGCTCGAATTTCACAGCGTATTAGAAGGTGGCGTCTATGGAGAATTCATCGAGGGTTGTAACAGTTGGGGCGTTTTTTAAGTGGACAATGGTGTCTACAGATCGGGTAGGGCTATGGAGAGCGATAGCACCATCTCTAGAAGTGGAGTCAAAACTGGCGTCCGTGAAGTAGATTACTGCCCCATTTCGTTTAAGCCAATTAATACGCCTCTTGAATGCTTTTGTGTGTTGTTGCCTGCGGAGCAAGTTGTGAGCAGGGTGCATGTGGCGAGGAATACGCTCAATTACTAGGTTTGGGAAGAAAGACCAGGGAGGAGGTTCCGGAGGGATTGGGGGAAGACTGTCTGAATGCATAGGGCTAAGATAGTAGATCTTATTGTGGTGCAAAATTGTGGTAGGGGTTGTTATCAGCGTCGAATTTAAAAGCGCCGATCAGATATTTGCCGCGACGCTGACCGGCAGCGGATAGTAGATCTTATTGTGGTGCAAAATTGTGGTAGGGGTTGTTATCAGCGTCGAATTTAAAAGCGCCGATCAGATATTTGCCGCGACGCTGACCGGCAGCGGAGGTTCGGCGCTCCGACCCAGCACTGCCGGCACCGCGGTGCGACGAGCGGCCGAAAGATGGCGCCACCTTCGCAGTAGAATCATAGCAGGCCATTGCAGATGTCTTGGTCACCGATCGTTCAAACGGCAATTATCACCAAAATAAAGCTCCACATGCGAAAAAGGGGATAATAGTGTGGTGAAAAGTTGTGTAAGGGGTGGTCATTCGCAGTTGTACAGATAGAGGCGATCAAATATTCGCCACGATACTAAGCCTAAAGTTCCCAACACCCAAGCTGACCCGAGCTACGCGGAGCCCGCTGGCTTAGGCGACAGTTCTTGCGGCCGCTGCCGCGCACGAACTCAGTCCACGTTTCGCGCTGCATGTCGTCGCCTGGAAAATAATGCATGTTGGAGTCGTCGTCGACTTGCTCCGACAGTCTTCTACTGAGTAGTACTTCGCATTCCGCGAGCTTGCAATAGCACAACTTTGGCGAGCTCGGCGACGCGCACAGGCCGCTCAGATAAGACACCGCGCAGTTTTCGGCACCATTGCAAGGGAACACCATGCGCCGGCCACGAACTTGTGGGGACCAGGGTTCCGGCCGCAAGGCTAGCTCGGCTGAACTCCGCCACGGACCGCCGGCCGGCGTAGCGGCAGAGAGCAGCAAGGAACACACAAACACAACGAAACGGCCTAACCCTCGTTTATTGGCGTGCCACCAAATAACGTAGCTGACTCTCGCTCGTCCCGACCCAGCCGTCCGGCGAGGATCACGAGGCAGGCGCAAGGGGGTAGACAAAGGAAGGTGGGGAAACCGGATCTCCGGTACTCACGTCTCTCCTCGTTGCCCGCTGGGACCCAAGAGAGACTTCCTCCGTCCCGCGCACCGAGACCGGCCCCCCGGGGCCCCGAAGAGCCGGTCACGTGACGAGCGACCGCCACGCCAACGCAGCCGCGACGGGAGCGCCGCTCCGCCGAGGAGAGAGAAGGAGCCTTCCCCCCTCGCATCAGCGGCGGGCGGCGAGGAATGGGGAACGCGCCAGAACTCTGGGTTTCCCACATCCCTCCCCCCTTTGACCGAAGCCCCTCGGACTCGAGGGTTCTGGCCGGCAGTGGTCTCACCGCTTGTTGCGCTGCATCGTCCACTCCTCGGGGTTCAAACAGTCCAAGGCCGCACTTGCGCAACTGCGCTTCAGTCCACATTGCACCGCACGTTGCCGCCACATAGTTCGCCACAATCCGCCGGTTGACCCGCTTTCGTCCGTCTGCACTCGAAGCCGGCCGCGTGCGCTGTCCGCCGGCTCATGGTCCGCAGGCCCCGCCGGCGAAGTAGGCTGGGCCGTTTGAAGACAGGGCCCGGGCAGCAGGCTGCTCCCAGGCGGTCACCAGCCGCAGCGGTTCGCCCCGCGCCAACGGTGCGTTTACTTGCCGCACCGCCGGCGGCTTCCACTGCTTGCGGGTCAGAGGTGACGATCCCAGCCGACTGGACCCGGGCAGGAGGCCGCGTTGTGGTGCTGTTTCCCAGGTGGCTGGCTAGCCAAGCGCCGGCGATGGCTGCCGCTCGGCATACCTCCGGCGGGCGCCTCCGCCAAAGGGGGCGGGGCGCGATCAGCTGACCGCAGGAGCCGGCCCGCCGCGCAGCTCTCTCGCTGTACGGGCGGCAGGGTGCTGTTTCGGCGTAAACAGCCGCTCGGTTCTCGTTCCCCCAGGGTAGCGGCTGGCTGGCTCGCAGCAGTCCTGGCGTGCTGGCGTCGTGGACCCTGGGCGTGCGGGCTTGAACCCTCAGGATATGGTGGCCCACCCGGTCAGCGGACTCGCCGATTGCGGGTGTTGTAGCGGTGCGTCGGGAGTCTTCCCTCCGCACCTCCCTCGAGCTCGCGGTCTCGCGCGCCCGAGGTTGGAGCGTCGGCAGTAGCTTCCCTCCGAAAGTACTGCTTCAGCTCGCCCACGTGAATGGGGCCGCTGATTCGACCCGAAATCGGGTCTCTCAGCTTGTAGTTTAGTCGCGAGAACTTCTCGGCGACCACGAACGGTCCGACCCATCGGGGTGCGAGACCGGCCGCGAACCCCGCGCTAGCGTCGCTTAGCGCGTGGTTCCGTTTCAAGACACTGTCGCCCACCTGGTACGCCACGTCTCGATGAGCTCGGTCATAGGCCGCCTTCTGGTCGGCCCTGGCCTTACCGCGACTGCGGTTTGCCTCCTTGATGGCGTCCGCCAACCGCTCGCGCAAGCGCCGTGCGTAAGCCGCGTCTGCTGCTTTCGCGGGGACTCCGTTCGGCCGTCGGGCCAGAACCGTATCCGTCGGCGTGTTCAGCTCTCTGCCGAACATCAGGAACGCTGGCGTGAAACCCGTACAGCGATTCACGCTTGTGCGCAGAGCGAAGGAGATTGAGCTCAAGTGCTCGTCCCAGTCTTTTTGCCGTCTGGCATATGCTCCGAGCAGTGGCTTCACGTCACGATTGCGGCGCTCCGTCACGTTCGACTGGGGATGATAGCACGATGTTGTTTGCTGCCTGACACCCATGGCCGCACACGCTTCACGAAACAGTCTTGATGTGAAATACGTGGCGTTGTCGGTAATCAGCCGCTCCGGGAATCCGTAGCGACAGAACACTTCGGACAGCTTTTGCAGGATCTCCTGTGCTGTCGCTTTGCGCAGCGGATAGAGTTCAGCGAACCCACTGAAGTGGCATGTCACCACGAGTACAAACTTGTACCCTCTCTTGCTGCGCGGCAGCGGGCCCATCAAATCGCACGCCAGGATCTCCCAAGGCTTTGTGCTCACGATAGGCTGTAGCAAGCCCGGCACCTTACCGCCTCGCGGTTTGCGCTCTTGGCAGACGTGGCATGTGCGTACGTAACTACATACTTGTGCCTTCATGCCGGGCCAGGTAGCATACCGACAAAGCTTCCGCCATGTCTTTGGCGCGCTACCGTGACCGTCTGCGTCGTGGTAGTGCTGCAAAACAGCACACCTGAGCTTGCGCGGGATCACGGCCTTTGTGGGTCCGGCGGCAGCATGGAATGCACTCGCTTCAAATTCTTATGCTCTGTCTTGCAGATTGCTGCATGCACCGGAATCTACAGTGTTCTGGACGGACCATCTTTTTCAAGCAGCGTTCCCTCTGGGCCGGTCAACGAATGTTTCGTCAATTCCACGTGTGGCGAAGTAGCTTGCTGGGTCACGGCGAAGAAACTTTTTGGCAACCGTAGCAGCTGGACTGAAAGTGCGCGCGCATGGTGCGATATCAGGAACAAGGCGACATCTGTGACGACACCGGAACGTATAAAGGCATCGCATCGTCCGCTGCTCTTCAGTTGGTCCGGCGGCAGCATGGAATGCACCCGCTTCAAATTCTTATGCTCTGTCTTGCAGATTGCTGCATGCACCGGAATCTACAGTGTTCTGGACGGACCATCTTTTTCAAGCAGCGTTCCCTCTGGGCCGGTCAACGAATGTTTCGTCAATTCCACGTGTGGCGAAGTAGCTTGCTGGGTCACGGCGAAGAAACTTTTTGGCAACCGTAGCAGCTGGACTGAAAGTGCGCGCGCATGGTGCGATATCAGGAACAAGGCGACATCTGTGACGACACCGGAACGTATAAAGGCATCGCATCGTCCGCTGCTCTTCAGTGGGTCCGGCGGCAGCATGGAATGCACCCGCTTCAAATTCTTATGCTCTGTCTTGCAGGTAAGCTTGAAGTACAATTTCAAAAGCTATAGAAGTAGCAACTATTTCTTACTGCTGCTGCCGGACCCCCCTGCAGACCTCATGAATATGTCTTCTGTGCTGATGAATTTCTTGAGAATGCTGTTGCTCGTGTGTGGTGATGTGGAGAGTAACCCTGGTCCTGAGGTCGAAGACATGTTGCGAGAATTGCTTTCGGGGCAGACTAAAATCACACAGGAGATAACAGGTCTTTCCTCTAGGGTTGCATGCTTTGAAGAACGATTAACTAAAATTGAGCTGTCCATTGCATCAATTACTGATGTTGCGCCACGCGTGTCCGAACTCGAGAAAGCCGTAGCTGACATTCGAGATATTGTTAGTAAATTGGACCGCAAAAACGACGATTTAGAAAATAGGTCCCGTAGAAATAACCTGCTCATCTATGGCTTAACTGAAAACTCTGGGGAAACTTCGGATGAGTTGCTGGAAACGGTAACTGGACTGATTACATCAAAACTAGAAGTTAAGTGTGGCGATATCGAACGATGCCATAGGCTGGGAGTGCGTAAGAGCAGTAGCACTAGCCCAAGACCTGTTATTATTAAGCTGCTGGATTTCAGAACTAAGGTCGCTATTTTAAGCAATGCAAGCAAGTTGAAGGGCACGGAAATATTTATAAATGAAGACTTCTCTGTGCGCGTGAGGCACATACGCAGGGAACTGTGGCAGAATTCCGCCGAGATAAGGAAGGATGCGGAAAAAGCCAGGCTGCACTACGATCATTTGTTGGTGGACAACGTTCGGTATTCTTGGGATGAGAAGAAAAAAGCTATCGTTAAGGAAAGCCGTCGGTTGTCTGCTACAAACAATGAATGACGGCTTAGTGCGAAATCCTTTGCGCTTTTGAATTTAAATGCGCGTAGCCTAGTTAATAAAATTGCAAACTTTAACTGGCTTATTGAGTGTCATAGTCCATCAGTTATCTGTGTGACTGAGACTTGGTTAAATGAATCTATCCTTGATCATGAATTCTTGCCTCCTGGTTACACGGTTCTAAGAAAAGATAGGCCTTCTGGCCGTGGTGGCGGAGTAGCACTTTTTATTAAAAGTGGTATTGAATTCTCTTTACTGCCAGAACTTCCAAATACTGAATCTATATGGTGCAAATTAATGCTTGATGGTCTCGCTATTGTTGTTGGTGCTCTGTATCGTCCTCCTAACTCTGCCTCAGACGTTTTTTCGACTGTGAGTGACTATATTATTGGACAAAAGCTGGACTGTTCTAAACTCGTACTCACCGGTTACTTTAATGCCCCCTCCATCGATTGGAATTTGTTAACATCAACTGGTCGTGACAGAATAATTTGTGATTCTTTAATTAATATGTCAATAGCTTTCGATCTATCGCAGCTGGTTGATAAGGCTACGCGCGAGGATTCTATACTAGATCTTGTTTTTGCCAACCACGAATTGGTTAAGAATGGATATCAGTGCAGGGTTGTCGATGGAATTTCCGACCATAAGGCCGTTATTGTTGCTTTAAATGTTGCTTGTAAGCCAGTACGACCAACGTTTCAGACTGTGCTGAATTTTGAATGCGCAGACGACACTTCTATTTTTGCTAAACTTTCAACATGCTTTGATGATTTCTTATCTTGTAGTGACCACTGCAGTATTGATACGTTGACTAACCAATTTTACAGCATAGTTAATGAATGTATAGCGCAGTTTATTCCTCACAAGAGCATAAAACGCCATGCCAAACACCCTTGGTATACCAGGTCAATTATACAGCTTAAACGTCGTATTAAGCGACTGCGAAAGCGACGGAGGGTTCACAATAATGACGGGGAGTCCCAAATTAACTTCCTTAAATCTGAACTAAAAGCTAAAATGAGTGATGCGAGAAAGTTTTACTTTAATACCACGTTAAGCTCTTTTATGAAAAATAATCCCATTAAGTTTTGGAAAACTATCAATCCTACCACTGCCTGTCCGTCAACTTTCGTGATAGATGATGTGTCCTGCTCCGAGTCATCCAGAATTTCTGAAGCCTTTAATAAGTATTTCCAAACTGTATTTGGAGATGACAATGGAACGACCCCTGACATTCGTATCAGCCAGGAAATAGATTCGTTTCCAGCAATTGAAATTAGTTACACTGGCGTTCTTAACCTTTTGTTGAATATCGACACTACTAAAGGTGCCGGGCCAGATGGTATACCAAACATGTTTTTGAAGCGTTATGCAGAATGGAATGCCCGTTATTTATCTATAATTTTTGCTAAATCGATAGAGACCGGTACTGTGCCGACCATTTGGAAAATCGCCAATGTAATTCCTGTGTTTAAATCGGGTAATAAGCAACTCATTTCTAATTACAGGCCTATTTCATTAACGTGTACCTGTTCCAAGCTTCTAGAACACATAATTCATAAACATGTACTTCAGTACCTCACTGATAACAACGTATTGTCGCGTAATCAGCATGGTTTCCGCTCTGGTTTTTCTACAACTACACAGCTCATTGAATTCACTCACGACATCGCTTCTGCTCTTAATACTCGAGGTCAGGTTGACGCCATATTCATAGATTATAGCAAAGCATTTGATGTAGTGTGTCACAGAAAACTTCTTACTCGACTCGGAAATATTATTAACGATGACAAAATAATAGGCTGGATAGCTGATTGGCTACGTATGAGGTCACAATTTGTTACATTTGAGCATGCGCAGTCATCGTCGTGTGCAGTCACTTCCGGGGTACCACAGGGCTCGGTACTTGGGCCCCTATTGTTCATTATTTACATTAATGATGTCACACAGGTAATTAAGGACACACCAGTGAAGCTGCGATTGTACGCTGACGACTGCGTTTTATATACTAGCGTAAATAATGCTCATGACCAAGATGTTCTGAACAAAGTATTTTCGTCTTTTTGTGGTTGGAGCACCGCGTGGCAAATGAACATTAATTACCAAAAAACTGTTCAAATGACATTCACCAATAAAAAACAGCCGCTAAGGTTTAGTTATAGTTACAATGGGCACTACCTAAACTCTGTGAATACATTCAAATATCTTGGTGTTACCTACACTCAAAACCTAAAGTGGCACCAACATATCGAAACAATTTGCGCTAGGGCACTTAGAAAACTGGGATACATAAAACGAACACTCAAGCACTCCACCAAGGACTGCAAATTAACCGCGTACAAATCGCTCGTCCGACCATTGCTAGAGTACGCCTCAGCGGTATGGTCACCCTATACTGCACTTGACATAAATATGCTCGAGGGCATACAGAAAAAAGCAATACGGTTTATTTTTGGCCGGTATGACCGCAATTTTTCTCCCTCATCTCACGCATGCTCATTGTCGTTAGAACCCCTTGCTTTTCGACGCACACTTGATCGCATCACTCTGCTACATAAGATTGTACACAGCCGCAGTTCCATTGAAGCACCGATTACTCTTTGTCATTCAGCACGACGAGCCACGCGCCGATCTCACCCACTCAACATTGTTCCCTTCCAGCCATTTGTAAATTGCTTTAAGCATTCTTTTTTCCCAGCCGTTGTTGAGATTTGGAACAACCTAGATGGTTCCCTGCGCGGAAAACCAATTGAACTGTTTTTGAAAGAACTGCCCAACCATATTTTGTAACATGTTTTAAATGATTTGTATGTTTATGTGGTGCAGCTTAATGTATGTTCTTTTCTTTTCATGATGTACCCACTCCTGCTATGTCTCGTGAATCGAGACAGCAGTATCTGTAAATAAATAAATAAAACACTCGTCTGAGTCGTTTTTGCCGGGCACGTACTTCAGCAGAGCCCCGTCGGCGTCAAGCAGGTAACTCTCCAGCTCACTCGCAGCAATACCAGCTGCATTAGAGCTCGCGCCAGCTTCAATACCAGCAGCTTCCCGGCGCCCGTCATTCTCCGGTGTTCGATTTGCCTGAGGGTCTGTCTCTTCACTAGGACTGGCGATCACCTCCCGACAAAACAAGTCCTCCTGCTGAGCCTCGAGTAGCTCCTCCCGACTGAACGCAACCTCGAGAGGAAGTCTTCCCCCGACGAGGTGCACGTGCGCTGAGCGTTCGGTGCACGGGGAGTCCCGCGCATCGCGCTCCTCCCGCGCCGAGAGAGTTTGCTGGTTCTCCGCATCCTCCTCGGCTTCTCCGGCCGGCCCATCGCGCGAGCCTCCCGCAGGGCTCGCGTAGGCGGGAAAGCCATGTCAGGGCCATGTGATCGGTCTCGATCGTGAATTTGACCCCCTCTACGTACATCTCAAACTTGCGAAGTGCGTAGATTATGGCCAGACACTCCTTCTCGGTGACCGAGTAGTTTCGCTCTGCTGGTGTCAGCGCACGGCTCGCAAAAGCCACGGGTCGCAGTTGTTCTCCGTCCGCCTGGAGGAGAACTGCCCCTACGCCGAGGTCACTCGCATCCGTCTGGATAACGAACGGCCTGTTCAGATCCGGCAGTTTCAGCGATGCAGTGTCTGCGACAGCTTCCGCCAGCTGGCGTAGGCTGCGTTCCTGCGCCTCTCCCCACTCCCAAAGGGCGGATTTCCTCAACAGTCTTGTCAAGGGTGCTTGCAGGCGCACGCAAGCGGGGATAAACTGGCGGTAGTAGCCGATCATCCCTAGGAAGCGCCGGACTCTGGCGACATCCTTCGGCGTGGCAAACTCCAAGATCGCCCGAAGTTTCTCAGGATCGGGGGACGCCTGTCCGCGTTCGATCCGATAGCCGAGCAGGCTCACCTGAGCGCTGCATATTTGCGCCTTGGCAGGATTGATGGTGATGCAGCCGCCCGGAGTTTTCCTAGGACGTCTTTCAGGTGGCACAGGTGCTCTTCGAAGGTTCGGGAGTAGACGACGATGTCGTCTAAATAGGCGAGGGCGTGCTGCCACTTTGCCTCACCGAGCACCCGGTCGATCAAGCGTTGGAATGTGCTGGGACTCCCGCACAAACCGAAGGGCATGCGTACGAACTCGTACAGCCCCCGATGGCAAGTGAACGCAGTCTTGCATTCATCGCCGGGACGCATCTCGACCTGAAGGTACCCCTTCCTGGCGTCCAGTATAGAGAAATACTTCGCGCCGCCAAGATTCGCGACGATCTCGCCTACGCTCGGGAAGGGGTACGCATCCTTTTAAGTGCGAATGCACTTTATACGCGACCCCAAACCATCCACCGCCGGCGTCGGCGGCGGCGGCGTCCGCAGTGCTCCTCTATAAAGAAACGGCATCCGGCGCCAGGTTTCGATCCGCGGACTTTGCGGCCGCAGCGCGACGCTCTACCGACCAAGCCACGGACGCGACGTGATATCAGCGTTAGTGACGCGCCTTATATCTTTAAGGCATTCAAACTACGTCGTCAGCGGCGTGCGTTGGCGACTCAGCGGCGTTATAGCGGCTTGATAACTGCGTGGTGTACACGTGATACTACAAACCCGATGGAAGAGATGGAAGAGAAGGCGGCGAGGCGGTGGGCTGCGGGGGCCGAGCGCAAGCGCCGCAAGCGGGCCGACAACCGTGCATTCGCACTTTCACATTCTCCCCCTCGGGGAAATGCGGGGGAATTTTTTCGTGACCGCATTCAGCCGCCGGTAGTCCACGCATAAACGCCAGCTACCGTCTTTCTTTCGAACGAGCACCACTGGGAACCCCCAAGGACTCGTCGAGCGGCGGATAATGCCTGCTTTCAGCAGTTCCTCCAGCGCCTCATCAGTTGCCTGCCGTTTGGCGGGGCTCACGGGACGGGGGTTGCATTTCCATGGTTGAGCATCGCCGGTGTCTATGCAGTGCTGCACCAACTTGCTGCAGCCTGCTTGCTCAGTGAATATCTCGCCGAAGTCGCCTAACAACGACAAGACGCGGTCACGCTGCGCCGCTGTCAGCTCGCTAGCGTCTGCTAGGAGCGCGCGCAATTTCTCGTCCCGGCCACGGGATGGAGAGCGTGCGGCGCAGGAGAAATCAGCCGCGGCGGCAACAACGACCTGGCTCCGGGGTAAGGTCCCTGAAAGAACTAAGGTAGCGCCAGCTGCTCCCTCCTTCTCCGCTGCCCTCCTCTTTTTTCTCTCCCCTCACCCGCGGCGCCGCCGTCCCTTTAACTCCGCGGCGGGGCCGCCATATTTGTTGGTCACTTGAGAGCAGACGCCCTTGCTACGCTTCAGGGCGCTCGCTGCAGTTTGCTCTTGTTTTCGCGCCGAAATCGCTCTTTGGTAGCATTTATAGGATTTCTATAGCCCCGTTTTACCAACAGGCACTGAGTGATAGTGTTTTGTTTTATATTTTTGTCTACAAGGGGATATTTGCGGGGCGGATGCCGCTGGCGCATACGCACAGCGCGGTTTTTGTTTACGTGTGCGGCATTCTGTAACACTTCAGGATAGCTCGTGAATGCGAAAGGATCGAGCATGGACATTTCAAACTGCTCTGTTACGGTAGTTCCGTTCTTGCATTCGCGTGACTGTGGTCGTGCAATCACTGCACAGAGGTCTTGCGCACGGTTCGCGGCAGTATACGTGCGCTTCATTCGCAAATGCCGTAGTTCGAGCGCTGCGCTGGCGTCCTTGCACTCGCCGTTCTTGCGATAATTCTGTATCCTCAGCGGCGTTCACTCTGCGCCCGCTTTTACTAACGACCTACAGCCTACCTTAATTACGCGCAGTTTAGAGTGCTTTGCCGTTTTTGTATAAATGTTTCCTTCACCTTCATGTCGTTATAGGCTGCTGTGAGTAGACTAAAAACATACACATGCTGTTGTGCGTGTGTGCACGTACAGCGACGTGAAAAGCCCCTGCTTCCCCGACTTCGCAGCCGGATACACTAAACTACACTCGCGGCCGTACGTTCATGTGCGAACCTAGTGAAAAACGCAGACTTGTAATTCTGGGAATACGCGCCAGAGAAGACTGCGATCAATCGATCGGGTAAACTGAAATTACAGTCCCTCTAGGTACAAATTATGTAACTAGTTACTGCAGTTAATTAATCATGCAATACGTTTTTTCACCGGGCGTGGTCGTTTACAGCCGTTATTAATGGAGGCGCCTGGACAGAATTGTTTTGTGCTGGGATATATTCTGGCAGATTTGTACATTGCACTAACATAGGGATACACCCGAAAGAAATTCGAAAGAGGACCAATGTCACGATGATTATCAAGAGAAAACAATAAATCACAAAAATGAATTGGTGCCAGCAAATAGATATTTTATTGGAACAAACGTCCGTAATGACGTCGTGCAGGTGGCTTGTGCTGCTGACGTGGCTTCCCGTGAGAAAAAATGTTGGGAGTGGCATTTGGGTTTAGTTTTTTTAACGCCAAGCTTCTCCAATATCCGTTGCTCAAATTGATCCGTGAAATAATCCTATTGAGAAGGGAAAAGAAATGTCGCCACCGAGTTTGAGATGCGCCACAAACACTCCGCAAATATAGGCAATAATGCATTGCAGAAGGGAGTTAGTGACTGTTCTACCGTAGCATGGTCAAATTCGTGTTCGCGCATCTGCTCAGTGCCGCGTCCGCTCAACTCGCTACACTAAACCCGTTTAGCAAGCGCTTTGCTGGACAAAAATACGTCTGCTGAAAATAATATAGTCGCCCAGTGTGTTTTGGTTCAAATCGCAATGACTGGATACGCTGCGCCATTGACTACTAAGATGAAGTAAGCGCGCACACTGCAAATGTACGGCATCACGTGTGATGCAAACGTAAGTCGTAATTAACGTTCCTCTGTGCATACACGGAAGAAAGGGCGTACAGCCGTTACGGTGCGAATATGCATTTGAAGTGCTCATTCAAACGTGCGCGAATTTAATAAAGCGATAACAGAAATTGCGCATCAAACGTACGTCAACGGCGCGGTCACTATATTAGCTGACCTTAAATTGTTTTACCTAGCCGCAATTTTTTTTTTCTCGCAACAGCCTCAATTTGCGCCGCACCGACCAAGCCCATATTACGCAGCAAATCACTCCGATGTCATAACAACGGGATTATAATACCACCCGGGTAGCTAACACACAAAACATGACTTCACGCCAAAAAGAGCGTACACGCACTTGGAACGCACACGATACATGGTCAGACGAAAGCTGCTGTCGGCCAAAACAAGCATGAATTCAGGTGAACAATTCTCGCGTCACGAAACCCTTACGACAACTGACTGAACATGCTACGCCGCTGATATTGATGCTGGAAGTTAAGCGCGCACATGACAAATACACGGCCTCTTATCCAAACCAAAGCTTACGACGGGACGAACTCGGCGCTGCGCGCAATGCCTACTCAGAACAAAGCGTGGACGACGGTCGCGAAGGGAATACGCATTTCTTCGTAAGTGACCGCTCAAGCTCGCGCAGAATTTAACAGAGCAAGAACAAGCATTCAGAAACTTACCTCGCAAAAGAGTGATGGTAGCGTCGGCCTGAAGTATGCCCGTTCAAATCTATGCAACCAAACTTTTCTCCTTTCTGCGTCGCGTTTCCCGGACGGAATAACGAAGTCTTGTGCCCTGCCTGACGATATTCGCGCTGCCTAAGGCACAACACATCGACACCGAGAAGCAACCTAAAACGACACCGGTGCGACATTTTTTCGAAGCGAGCAGCTAATTCCGGTACTGAAGCACGGTGGCGACGGTGGCTCGGAAGCCAGCAATGGCGTCGCAGCGGCGGCGTTGCGCAATGTCCCAGCCGGCGAGGCATCGGCGAGGCTACCCGGCGGCGGAGCAAAAAAAACAAAACCACGTGACTTTTCTCTTGGCCAATGGCGCGCGGCGTTCGCCGGCGAAAAAGAAAATGGCAAAAAACGAAGTAAGAGAGGAGCGCGGGCGAGGGCGAAAGGCGGCGAGATCTAAAGATGGCGCTACCTTAGTAATTTTAGGGACCTTACTCCGGGGTTGCTGCGCGCGCCGGCTACCGGCTGCGCCAGAAACGACTGCTTCTCTCGGCGCGGGGGAGTGGGACGTTTCGGCCGCCTGCATGCTCAGCGGTCTCGCTGCAAACGGCGGCTCGGCGAACGATTTGAGCGGCGAAAGCGGGTTCCCCCGATTGCCTCCGTTGCCCGTGTCGACGACAGGCCCAGTCTTGGGCATGAAGTCTCTCCCCATCTGCTCGCATAGCGGCCTCGCTGCGAGCGGCGGCTCGGCGAACGGTTTGAGCGGCGAAAACGGGTTCTCCCGATAGCCTCCGTTGCCGATGTCGACGACAAGTCCAGTCTTGGACATGAAGTCTCTTCCCAAAATGACTGGGACCGTGAGTCCGGGCAAGTGAACGAAACGCATTCGCCGCACACGCTGACCCCAGCGCACGACGAGGCGTACGTCACCACCTGATGTTGCATCACCACACGCCAGCTGAAGCGGCAACTTCCGCGCGCGCAGCCGAATGGCTTTGCGCTCGAGATGGGAAACGGCCTCGTCCCCTATTAATGAAGTGCTTGCCCCGGTGTCCAGCAGTGCCTTAAACTCTCGCCCCGCGACGGCGAGGTCGAGAAAGGGCGCCGGCACATTTGTCGGGACTCCGACTCTGTACGCGGCGGGAGCGGTGGCGATGCTTGCCTCTCGGGCGCTTCGATCCACCGCCGGTGGGCTCACCGACGGCTGAGCCCGTTTCCCTGCTCGACTGGGCAGAATCGCGCAATGTGACCGACCTGGCGACATTTGTAGCAGCGGACGGGGCTCCGTGCTGCGTGACGCAATGATTGAGGCTGCTCGGGCGCTCCGCGACCGGCTGGCCGCATACGGTTCTCCGGGAGCGAGTTGTGAGCGGGTGCAGGCAACTGCGGCAGCGCCGATCCCGTGTAGGGATGCCCGGCTGGGCGCGCGTTCGCCGGCCGATCGTCCAACCGGTTTGCTCTGTGCTCTGCGCGCGGGGCTGGCCAGGAATCCGGCCGTATCGCCTCCGCGCAGCGCAAACCATACGAGTAGGGGTCCAGGGCTCTGGCCCCAAGATCGAGCTTCTCTCGCTGGCTGGGTATCAACGTAGAGCCGGGCTCGGCCCGTCCGCTGCCCGTAACGCCGCGCCAAGCACAGCTTGGTTCCAGTGTTTCCACCGGAGGCGGCGGTGGCCGATACGCGCGTGCAGCCGCGACAGCTGCTTGCACGCGGCGAGCTTCGGCCGCCAGCTCGTTGAGGTCCCTACAACTGCAGTTCCTCAAGTACAAGGCAAAGGTGGGGTGGCATTGCCTGACGATTCGATCGACCCGCTCCGGGCTCGGGGCATTTGGGTCGGCGTACTCGTAAAGTTCTTGCATCGCACGAACGTACTCGACGAGCGATTCATCCGGGGCTTGGGTGCGCATTTCCAACTCCCTACGCATTCTTGGTAGGTAGTCGATGGGCAGGAATTCTTCCCTGAACATCGTTCGAAAGTCGTCCATCGTGCGCGCCGTATGGCCTATCATCCGATACCACCGGGCGGCCTGGTCGACTAGGGCTGCGGGCAGGACTCTGCGCAGCACCGCGCTCTCGCTGATGCCGGTCGCCTGCTCGTAACGGCTCAAAGCCAGCAGGAAAGCGTTGGCGCTCGACTGATCGCCGTAACCGCTGTACGTCGGCACCGGTAGCTGCACCCTGGGCTCGCGTGAGCGCGCCGCCTGCAACGCCTGCTGCATAGCGCTTGCGAGAGCGTTCGCGATGGAAGCTGCGTCGGCAGACATTCCTCCGCTTACGGGCGTCTGCGAGCCGACTGGCACGAGAGGCGCGCTGTTTGGGGCTTCCGCGTCAGCGTAGGCCCGGCACCTGGAGTATGAACGCGCGGCGTCGCCTGACGAAGAGCGCTCGTGGAATCCGGAGCCTTCCGGGATTCCCGTTGCTGCGCAAGCCGCGGCTGCGGTTGCGTAAGGGCCGTGGAGAAGGGGGACCCGAGCCGCGTCGGCGGCTGCGGAGGACGCTGTTGATGCAGGGCATCGCGGGGGCTCCCGGGCATGACCACAAAGGTCGGCCAACAGCATCAAATCCGCCAACTCATAGTCGCTTGCCATGTTCCTTTCGAGCTAGCGAACCTCGAATTCGACTGAAGACGAGTCCCACGTTGGTGCGCCAAAAATGTGGGGACCAGGGTTCCGGCCGCAAGGCTAGCTCGGCTGAACTCCGCCACGGACCGCCGGCCGGCGTAGCGGCAGAGAGCAGCAAGGAACACACAAACACAACGAAACGGCCTAACCCTCGTTTATTGGCGTGCCACCAAATAACGTAGCCGACTCTCGCTCGTCCCGAGCCAGCCGTCCGGCGAGGATCAGTAGGCAGGCGCAAGGGGGTAGACAAAGGAAGGTGGGGAAGCCGGATCTCCGGTACTCACGTCTCTCCTCGTTGCCCGCTGGGACCCAAGAGAGACTTCCTCCGTCCCGCGCAACGAGACCGGCCCCCCGGGGCCCCGAAGAGCCGGTCACGTGACGAGTGACCGCCACGCCACCGCAGCCGCGACGGGAGCACCGCTCCGCCGAGGAGAGAGAAGGAGCCTTCCCCCCTCGCATCGGCGGCGGGCGGCGAGGAATGGAGAATGCGCCAGAACTCTGGGTTTCCCACAAACTGAACACGCAAAGTGCGCAACGTTTGCAAGCATTGCTCACAGAGGTACAATCACGTATCACGTCTCCTGCCCAAACGGAGACCACCGACAACAGCAGCACAGGGACCGTTTCCGGTTCCAAAAGAGACTATATGACGTCCTCCTGAACAGGCCAGACACACCGGCTAATGTGTAGTCACGCGCTAGTACAGCCGATTTGTGGAAGCTCGCGGCTGGGACAATCAAAATCGATTTTCGATGTGATTCTGGCCTCGGATCGCTGCAAACATTTCTGTGAGGCATGATATATCTTTTTTATATCATTTTGTTATATCATTTTTTAGGCGTCAAAATTTGGTGTCAGTAATCCTTTAACATCGAAACATTCCTGAACGATTTGGATACTTTTTGACTTCCTGCTCTCCGTATTAGTCAGCCCATTACTACGACTCATCTCTTTCTGAAGTAAAATCTGGCGTCCGACAATGCTCGGTTCTAGGCCCCGTTCTCTTCCTATATTGACGATCTACCCGACCGCTTTAGCTCACTCATCTCGCAAACTATTGCGTTTTTTAGAGCATTTATTTGGCTGCAGGGCCTATACTCGGATACAAGTAAAGAAAAAAGGAGCGTCGCCCAATCCCCCCCTTCCAGTACCACTTTCCAGCCAACGGTGTCGCTCTATAAACGTGACGTCGCGGCAGACCGCCTTGCACCTGCAGGCAGCGCTCGGAGCCAAGCTTTTCTGAGTGAGTCCGCGCCGAAAAGTAGTTTTCAGGCCGCCTTCATTTTGAGCCGACATAAAAACCTTAGCTAAAAATTCTTGATTTGCCTATATAATGCAACGCGTGAAACAACGTATTCGTCAGCGGGAGTAGTGAGTTTCAACTTTATTGCTGATGGTAAATTTCTGGTCTTCCGGGTTTTCTTTCAACCGCTTGCTTCTGGTTTTATGCATTGCCGGTTTCCTTTTCCGGTTTGGAACTCGAAGAAGTCGCGTGTGCGTGTGCGTTATCGTTTCCGACCGAGGATTGTGGTGCGTTTTCATCTACGCCACGCCGACGGTACAAGACAAAAGCAGCCGTGTCATCTGCAGCTGCGGGCTGGAGATGATCCGGAACGCGTACGTTCGCTTGCGCCATCTAGACCCAGAGCGCAGCGTTGAAGAAACGGTCTAGACAATGAGCGATCTTCTTTCTTGCGACGCCCTCCTGAAAGTGCCCGCGAAGTGGTGGAAAGAGAAGGCGCACAGAAGTGTACGACGACTTCACGAAGTGCGCATAGCGGTCGTCCGTGCATCGACTTTATCGCAGCAATGTGATCCTGACAGTGAAGGCAATTGCTGCGGATGTCAACGGTAGCGGCGATGTTACTCCGCTCAAGCCATGGACTGTGCATCGGCTGCTGAATGACATCGGGTTCCGGTATGAAAAGAGGGGCCGTAACTCGCTGCTGATCGAGCGGCACGACACTGTCGCGTGGCAGCAGAAGTACCTCTACGACATCGCCAGGTCCAGGATTGAAGATCGAAAAATATTCTACTTTGATGAAACTTGAGTGAATGCGGGACACACGATATCGACTTTTTGACGGACACTACGGTTGCTTCCCACCACGACGCCTTTATGCGTGGTCTGACGACAGGTTTGAAGCAGCTGTCAGGGAAAGGATAGCGCCTAATTGTAACGCACATCCACAGCGAAGGCGGCTTCGTCGGTGGGTGCCTGGACATCTTTCGGGGTACGAAGACAGGCGACTACCACGAGGAGACAGAACACACCCGCTTTCAAAGGTGGTTTGGGGCCGTTTAGCCACAACTGCCACACGGTAATGTAATTGTCATGGACAATGCCTCGTAACAGTCGTGGCTGGAAGTAGCAGTGCCTGCGAAGACTTCGCGCAAGAATATTCTTCAGGACTGGGTGACGTCCGAAGGACTTGCATGGGATGAAAAAACGCTTAAAAAGGAGCTCCTCAGTCTTGTGACCTCTGTTAAGACATGGTAGATCAGGTATCGTATTGGCGGTGCAGCTGAAAGCACAGGATGTATTCGGGAGCCCTACCGTTGTGAGCTCAGTCCCATTGAGCGCATATGGGCAGAGATGAAGCGAGGCGTCGCAGCAAAAATGCCACATTTAAGCTGGCAGATGTAGAGGTGCTCCTGAGGGAAGAAGTTGCCAAGGTAACAACTCAGCACTGGACAAACACTGTTCAGCATGTGATCAGCATTGAAACAAAGTTCAGCGGAGACGGTGGAGCAAGTGCGCATGTTCAGCCTATTATAATACATCTGGGTGAAGACGACATGGACTTCGACAGTGACCTATTTGCTATCGAGTCCTTTCAAGATGTGTAAGGCTGCGACCTATTCGCCAGTGCCGCCTTTGCCTCGTTCAGTTTGTGTGGAGTGTGGCATTTAGCTAAAATACCTGTATTTCCATAGTTACAGAAGCAAGAAACTCCTTCAGGCAGCAGAGAAGACCAGATATGCTGTTTGTGGGCTTTATTAAGACTTATTTCTGGAATTAACTGAGCAGTCTGTGTGTGGTGCATGACTTGCTCAGGGTTGATTGCTTTGACATGTAGCTATGAGAGTCAGAAGAGACCATTGCAATGTTTGGTTTGTAATCTAATTTGCCATTACTCAGTGTTGTCTGCTGTGTCGTAGACCCAACAGTGATCTTCCAATATAACAGTGAGGGCGGCAGAAGCTATTTCATCAATCGGGTTATGATCTCATTTGCTGTAGTGAACGGAGCGATGTTTTGTGTGGTGCTGGCTCATGGTTGATTGCCTTGATATGTAGCTATGATAATAAAGGGCTGTTGCAGTGCTTGGTTTCTGATCTCATTTGTATAAGTGTGGTGCTGGAATTAAGCCGAATAAGTTCAGTCATGACAGGATTCTGCGTGGCAGATGTATTCATAAAAGGAAACCGTACATCTCGAGCTAGGGGACACCCGCACTGTTCCAAACTATTGTCTGGAAGTAAGGCCACGATTACACTGTGGGATAGTTTTCGCCTCACGGGGAAGGTGTCTATTGCATGTATAGCATGAGGTGTGTGCAAGCCGAGTCAAGCAAGTTCACAAATTCACTTCAAGCAGGATTACTTCTGCGGTGTGTGGCGTTAGGGCTGTTTGTGCGACATTATGTAATGGTGATAAAGGCAAGTTTCACCTACAGGACAAGACAAATTTGAGTTTTCACTGCAAGATTTTACATTGTTTGAACACTATTTCATGTATGGGATGCAGAAACAGTTGCAAATAAAATGCCTACATGAAAGCATGTAACTGAACATTGTGTGGCTGGCTGAGCCAAATTGTCTTCTGATAGAGCGTTACGAACAAATAAATCTGCTTCAGTCTGTTATTGCTCATTTCATTTTTTCTGCATAATTCAGCAGTGTGTCTGTTTAGCTGTCTGAGCCAAATCTGACTTATGATAACAGCAGTGAGGACACGAAAAGTTGCTTCGGTGTTTTATTTCTACTTTAATTCTGTTTAGCATCTATCTGGCTATCTGCTGTTTTATGCAGGAATTAGAATAAATAGATTTTATCTGTTGTGTAAGCCACTGGATAAAATGCAGAAGCAGAATGTTAATAAAAACAATTCCCAAAGCTTTCGGAAGAGGAAACAATGTTGGCTTCAATCAATCCTCCCATGTATGGGAATAATTTCATGTAGTGCATTTTTGGCAAGATAATAAATTTCTTCCTGAGCATATGATCCGATTCTGGCTCTTGCGGAACAACAAAAGTATGATATGCATTGACTAGTTTCAGCGGAGCGATATGTACCATATGTGTGTTTCCATGCATCCACTCAACCGACATGTCATACATCAACCAGTGCCGATAACTTTTTATGATACAGATGACTACGTAACCCTTCAAACATACTTCATTGCCCGTGGTATGAATTTGGCATCAATTGATGTGCTGTCACTGTGATTTACACTCCTAATATATGCGTAGACATTGCACGTGATGCGTTTTGAACAGCGCTGCAGCAAGCAGCAGCTTACTATTCGACTTGGCATCAACGATGTTGAGCACGGCTGGAGCAGCGAGCTTCTGGCTCCAGCAGCCATTCGGGATGCGACAGGGAGAATGGGTGAAATGCTGACATGCGTTTTACCCTGAATGCTCTATTTCGAATTAACAGCCCATGCATGCAGATGACCATTACAGCAGCAGCTTCTTACTTAAGTTACGAACACAAGGCGAGCAGTGCCTATATAGCTTCAATAATGCACATCTCTGATGCAAGAATTTGATTTGGTGAAGAATATGCATGCACTTTGTAGGAAAAGCTGAAAGGTGGTTTGTTTTATTTCAGTGCTGCGTTTCATGTCTTCACATGCATTGTTTCAGCTGGTCCGACCGGTGAAATTAGCTCGTGAAATTTCACTATCGCGAAGCACAGCTCATTCACGAAGCCTACGCAAAACAATAAAATTCCACTTACAGTGGTAAAACTCACTTGGAATCTTTATTATCACAGGCAATGCAAACTCAAAGCACACCCCTATTCGTATTTAATTCACAAAGGTTTTTGCCCCAAACAACAACTTAAAGCGATCCAACAAAACACAGGCGACGAAAACATACCAGCTCCAATAACACATTTAAAAATGAAATCCCAGCCTAACCGAGAATCAAAATAGAAAAGGTGGCATATTAAATCACATCACGCGGCTAAGCTACAGCTCGTACGCATTCCCGTTCAAAAAACGTGAAAATTCAGCTTCTTCTATTTGGCGACTTGATCACTATTTGAGCGAATACGCTGCGCCCGGCATTGACTTGGGACAAACGGCTCGACATATGCTCTAACGAAATGCAGCGTGTGACGTCACGCTGTTTGCCTTTCCCCCCGTGCATAAGTCTCCATGGCGTTAACGTTGTGCGCTATTTACAACAGTAATATTTACGACTGGCGTAACCTACGAGAAATAAACAGGGAGTTATTGCCCCATGTCGCAGTCCCTGGTGCGATAACAGGGTAGCACAGACACAGGTGGGACAAAAACGTAGAACGAGAAGCACTTCATGCTCAAGACGAAACGCCCGCACAGGATGACGACGACCGCTTTGTATCGCACAGCGTACAAGAGTCCAGTACCTGCAGCGGCGGCTATTTCCCGGCAACGCCGGTTGCTCACAAAGCAAAAGGAAAACACAATAGCGATTGTCATTACCGAGCATGTTAAGAACACTGCACACAACACGCAAACAAACACGACTGAACGGCACTAAAAATCATTCTCAGAGCCCGATGACGCCGATGGATTGACGTGAACAGCGGAGGCAGCCATTTTGGTAGAAGCACGTAAGCGCGGAAAAACACGCTCTGTGATTTCTTCCGTGAACGCGGCGTGGGGGCAGTCTAGCATGACGTCACGTTGATACGGTGACACCATTGGCTGGATGGCGGTCCTTTGATGAGGAAAAGCCGTATTTTTGTTGAGTTGTATCCGAGTATAGATCTGGGAGTATGATGAGATGATGATGAGGAAAGGGCATTAAATGAACATGAAAAGGTTTGCACACCAATGCAGACTAGGGGGGAACGATGATGGGGCCCCCGTATCCATACAGTAAAAGCGGATGCGTCGTTTGCCTGGATACGAGTCACCGCTAGATGTCGCATCCTCGTCGGCCGCAAGGCGAGGCAGAACAACACTAAATGGTGGAGTACTGCTAATGCATCACCGCGCTGGCGGGTCAGGGACCCTGGTTTTGAAAAAGGGCCTCGGAAGTGGGACTGTGATTTTAACCGCTAAATAACAAACTAACAGGATAACGCACTTCATCAAACAGACATTCATACTATCTAAGCATCGTGTAAGGAATGGATAACCACTATTAGCTGTAATAGCTTCAGATGAAAGTACTGGAGGCGTTGTTCGACTATCTGGACGAGATTGGCGTCACTGCAGTGATTTAGAGTTTAGAAGACAGACTTTGTTATCCCACTACTCACAAACTGAGTGTCATTTTCTTGTTATTTCCTCTTTCTTCTGACATGTAATCTATGGGGCCTTTTCTTTCCCCCTCCCCCTTCCCCCGCCGATTAGCATGTTGGTGTCGAAATTCCGGCAAACATCTCGGCTTTCTCTTCTAATAAAGGGCCTTCTCTCTCTTTCATAACAATATCTCGACGATGCAGTCCTCCGGCACGTAACTATAGCGCGAGTGGATTGGCCGTCTAGTATGTCTCTTCATGCAATTGACTTGGCGGGTACATACCCACTTACCTATACTGGCTAACACATGTTAATTATGTGCTCTAGAATGCAAACTGAACCCTGGACTATTTCCTTCGTTACGTTTGTAATTCCCATGTGTCTCTCAAAATGCGACTATGCAGATACCTAATTCTCTCACACATGGGGCGCGCTACCCTGATATGGGATTCCGCGAAGCATACCCTAGCACGCTGGAATCTGTTCGCAATCCCTCAGCTCGTTTGACTTGTTGCGTCACTCAAATAAATTTGGGCCTTCGGCTGACTAACTTATTCACCAGGAGAAAAATGTGACGATTTAATCTTTTCATAAACTTTTATTTCATAATCCATACGAAGACGAGATTTTCTTTCGAAATCGTGGTACGAGTCATTACGCATTCGGCACCCGTAAAAACTGTCCTTTATTTTTATCGCACAAAATTTATTTTATGTTCTTTTTACCGCGAACATGGGCTGAGTCGTACCACCTTTCGTCTTTCATTTCTATTCGAGACGCCTCTGGGCTTAAGACAGCAATTACTAAGCACTTCCTGCAATCATTTGCGTTGGGCTTTTGTGTTTTTCTCTTTCCGTTTTTTTTTCTTGTGCTTTTCGGTGTTTTTGTTATTTGTAGGCGAGACATATTTTTTCTTGTTTTCTTTTTGTACTTGCGTCTGCCCAGTATGTCCTGGACTGAGTACTTCTGCCCGCTCTAGTGAACGGCTGCACCATCACCTGCTTTGCTTGTTTATTATAATGAAGAAACAAGCAAATAAATAAATAACAAAGTAGGTCAAAGAAACAGGAAAGCTTGCGCTGGTGTATGATCCAGATTTACCCTGGCACAAATCCTGGTGCATTATAGCAGTCCACGTCTATACTAGTCATCCCCGGCACTTTCATAGCTTAAAGAGATGAGCGTTCTAGTATAGATAGTCCGTAGTACAGACGTTAGCTTGAGGAAGTGGGTGACCGTTGCGTATAAATTTTGCGTTCAGTGACCACGATGTAGTTGCCGGTGCGCTCGTGCTACAGCGATTGACGCACCTTTAGACAGTCCGGGATGCTAAGGCGGTTAATTTCCTTAAAAAAATTACTGCTCAACCAACAAGACGGCTGATAATGAAATAGGGGTACCATTCCAAATAAACTCAGCTCCTCTTGGTCGGAACCCAGTAAATCTGCTCGCTGGAGAGCGCGGACCCATCCAGGGGAAGGCTTGTAATTGACCTGAAATAGATAACACTCACGAGCCGTCTTTGACAAAAAAAATTCTCTCCATCTTCCCGCGAGGAGAACCCTGGGGTGATGCAAGGCATCTCACGGCGTTTAATTCGCGTTTCCGTTATGTCGGTCACCCAAATGTGGTTGAAGTGTAGCGAACCTTAAATGATGCTTAATCACACGTAGATTTCCAATTACGTAAAGCACGTCATGTTAGTGTCCATTTCAACTCATCGGAGCAGCAGGTGGAGCAGCAGTCGGAGCAGTAGCAGCGAGAACGACTGACGGAGCGACTGAGGAGCGCGCCGCAGATACCGCGGTTATATAGCCGCTCCGCGAGAGAGAGTGATGAGAGAGAGACGCGCATGCGCGCTAACGCACATCTGGCATGGCGAGGAGAATGAGAGAGAGTGTAGCATACGTGCGCTAACGGCGCGCTGACGCACAGCTGGCATGGCGAGGAGAACGCGCTAACGCAAGCTGGCAGGCGAGGGGAAAGGAGGAGGGTTGCGGACGCATGCACGCCGGATGGAAGGACAGACCGAGTGTAAGAGATGCCTTGCATCTCAAAGATAGGGCAGCCCAACGCGCAACACCAATTTCCACTCGCCACGCAGCGACCCCCGACAGCTAGACTTTGAGTCGGCACATCTCGTATCCCGTACGGGTGCCTACTAGGCCGCGGCGACTTTTCGCTATTTCCACGGAGGATGGTCCTCCAGATCTAGCTAGCTAGGGCCCACTATTTGCCTTCGGCAATTCTATTTGAGAGAATCTCAGTCAGGGGGCTCACACCGACCTACAAAACACTGCCGCGTGGTTCGGAAGTGGCTCTAGCACAAGGGACAATCTCATCAACACACGTACCCAATGTACTAACCTTACATGCCCTCCCGTCCTTTAAGCCTGACGGTTTCGAATGTAGTTGTTCATTCGGGCTTAACTCCAAGTGCCTCCAGAGAAGCACCATCGTCTGTGGGCTTACTGCTGCGAGGCGGAGGCGCCTAGTGCCGCCGATGCCAACATGCGTGTATGTTGTGCATGGGAGCAAGCTGTTGTCGGCAAATTTCATTGAGCGCATTCAATCGAGGCCTACTTTCTGTCGTACCCTCGATCACAGCAGCCCGTCAACTGCCCTTTGAAGCCGGGCTGACCTGTCTGACGAGCCTGGTTTCGCGGTGGAGACGACTATAACGAGCCCGCATCGGCTGCCGTCCAAATAGCAGCGGTCGGTATGGTCCGAGCTGTAGAGTCTGCCCGTGTACAAGCGGTCCAGGTGCGTAGACTACCACGTGCACTGAGGCGAGAACTCGCGGCAGTACCTTTGCATGACTCATTTTATAATCAACGTTCATTAAAAATTGCGAAGAAACGCCAATGGTGATGAGCATTGCTATTCTTGCGCCGCGTACTGCGGATGCCAACACCTAACCGTACGCGCTTGTCATGCTGTTCTGTTACGAAAGCGAGCGAGGAAGCGAAAACACCGGTACATATTTCTAGCCCCCTGTTTTCAGCTTCGATTCATTTTGGCCATCTTGCCGCGTGTGTATCGACTCAGGACGGACATGTGCGCATATTCTTGGGGAAGTTTAATTTCTTTAGGCGAAATGACTCTATAAGTGTCGATGCTATTTTGCTCCTTTGCCGATCCCCCGCATGGGAACGTTCCGTGATGTTGGTGCCCGGGTGTGAGATTGGGGCTGTTTCTATACCTTGGCACCGGGTGAGATTCAAGATATGTCTGATTAGGGATTCTTGTGGCGGCTGTTGTAGTGCCAGTTAAAATTATCTTTATGACTAGTTCTCCTGTCGTCCAGACTTTTCAACACCGCATACACTTTCGTATAAATGCTCGCTCTCGTACTTCGATTACAGTAAGGACTCATGGAGGAACTCTCAAAGAAATATCTTTATAGAAAAATGCGGATGAATACTTGCCTAAAATTGCAGGGTCATTAGAGCGTGTGACAAAGAAAATCTGTGGCGTGATACAAACCACTACGGTTGCGAAAACCACCAGTGATGGTGTTTGGGACCGAAACGACGCCCTTGAAAATTTACAACTGCCTCACGACGAAAACACCGATAAAAAGGGATATTGATATTCCAACATGGAATGACGAGGAAACAACACGTTTGGCGTGAAATCATGAAGGCACCAATTAAGGTCATGGACTTTGAAAGTCCGAGGGCCAAAATCAGCTTTGCTCGGTCATTCAGTAAGGAGGGATGACTGCCATGTATCAATACTGTAATGAACTTGCAACTTGGTCAAAGGCAAGAGATACCGAACTAAGAAAAAAAGGAAAAAGGCAGGACAGTCCAATCCGAGAGGGCCTCAGGGCCAGAACCATCAAAACAGTATGTCGCTCATACACACACAGAGCTTCGCTGGTTACTGATAGTTCCGGTGGAAAATGCTAGCCGCATTATTTGATTCCATCCGTGACATCGGTGCCACTGAGGCGACTTAGAATTAAATGTCATCACCCTGTGAAACCATCTAGACCCTTACATGACCCGCTTAAACGCACAGTCTAACTACTTTTTCAAAGGAGGATGCCTTAAGTGACCCAGTGTGCGAAAAACAGTCGTTGTTGTTGCTGTTGTTGTCCGGTCAAGAAAATGGTCGATTCTCTAAAACGTAGGTGGCAAAAACATGTTTATTTGAGCTTGAGCGGAAGGGGAAGGGGAAGGGGAAGTAGTCAGCCTCCCACCTCCGGGAAGCCGTGAGCCCGCGCCGATTCCAGTGCTCGTTTCACCAGGGCGAGTTCCACCGGGACCGAACTGTTCAAAGCTGACTGACTCCCGCTGCTCAGAAATGGGGTAGTGAAGGGGAGTTGGCTGGTGTGGGCAGAAGAAGACCAGGTGGCAGGTGGTAGGAGGAAGGTCGCCCGGTTGGCAGTTCAGGGGGGACCGGGATCCTATCCGTTTCTAGGGAGATGTGTGAGAGACGGTGTAATTATAAGACGTCCCTTTCCGAAGGCGGCGATAGAGACAGGCTTGATGTCGGGTAACGGTTAGGTGTGGAGGAGGGTATCTTCTGTTGTTTGTATAGTGGGAAAGGATGGAGCTGCAAATTGAGCCAGGGACGGGCTAGACCGGCAGCGTGCGCGCGTTTGTACGGCCTTCGCAAGGGGCCTAGCTCCTCCTGCGGCCGCTGCGAGGAGCCGGTGCTGCGGGCCCACTATGCTGATGCGCGTGTCTCCCACTCCGCGGGCAAGCTATGCGTCTTTGCAGCTCTTGTTTCCTTTTAAAACAAAGATTTACTACTGCCTACTGCCGTCCAGCGGTTTCCCGGAGGATACAAAAGATAACCTTTTTAACCTTCTGACCGGACACACACCCCCGGCGACACACCCCTCGCAGCGCAATGCGTGATTCGCCGGGACCATAGGTCACCAAACTCACTCATGAGTGCACTCACACACCCCCTACTCACCACTCACGAGTGAGTGGTGAGTGAGCCTCACCGTCGTTTGGCCTGGTGAGTGCGAGTGCGAGTGAGTGTGAGCGCCACTCAGGGTGAGCCCCGTTCACCACTCGCGAGTGCGAGTTCAACTCGCGGCGAGCCACGCTCAGCACTCTCGCGGCGAGCCCCGCTCAGCACTCGCGAGTGCGAAAGCGACTCGCTGTGAACCGCACTCACCACTCGCGGTGAACCCCACTCACCACTCGCGAGTGCGAGTTGCATTCGAGTTGCACTCCCGGTGAGCCCCACTCACCACTCGCGGCGAGCCCCGCCACCACTCATGAGTGGCAAGTGAACGCGCGCTTCTTGCGCGATGTGCGGGGCTTACCGCGGTGAGCATCACTCGCTCTTGGCATTCGTCGCAGGAGCCGGTAGCTGTGGCAATTGCTGTTGGCGATATCCACTCGTACGCACAGCCACTAGTTAATGGAACGACTGCCTTTAGCTTCGAGAATATGTGGCTACTCCCCTTTATAATTAAGTCACCGTGGAATCAACTCTCCAGTGACCTGTTGATTTAGGAATACGATTTGGATGGACGTCTGGCGCCATAACGCACTGATACTCTCACTGTCATGACTCATTGAGGGGCTGTTGCGCGCACTCGCGCCGAATGGTGTTTCTGGCTCGCAGCGTTTTGTGGTGGAATTAGGGTCGGTAACGTCGTCGCAACAAAGCAATTGCGCTTCAATACCGCTGAGCGCTGCGATGGAGGCATTAGGAAGCACCGTTGTCTAGTGCCATAGTAATTGGTGTACATAATTGGCCGGCTTGCTGCAGCTGTCAATAGGCCGGCTGTCTTGAAGCGCAAATTGTGAGTGCCCGTATTCGTTTGAAAAGATATCGCAGATTTTCACGGATTCGCGTATCGGGATGGCGAAACGGTTCGGATGGGCGCGTTGTCTGCTGTGGAAGCAGTATATATCTCATTTTTGAGGCCTTGGCGTATTAAACGTATCATCATTTGCCATTACTTGTTACGGCGGCGCTCTGTTATGATACTCGCTTTCACGCAGACTTGTCGTTACACATTCCTATACGGTAGTTACGGTTCGTGCATTGAGGCATGTTATTTGCTGCTGTACAGGTGTTTGACACGCCTGAAAACTTCACCGCTGCTGTTTTATTGCAAACTTCACCAAAATGTTTACGTTTCGTTATGTTGCGTGAATGTTTGCATTGACTCATATACGCCGATGTGCGTACCTTTCGCAAGTAAACGAAGTAAGCTCGCCTTAGCATCACCTCACATAGTATTTGTCATGATGACTCGCCGACTACACACATTCGTTTAGTTCACTGTCTCCCTCTGAAGTTTGTGTATCTGTTCGTGCAGATTCACAAAAATCGGTCGTTATGTCTGACTCCTCATTCGCCTTACCGAATCGCGGAGTTCGAATCGTTACTGTTGCGTGCATTTTGTGAAATATATATTTCATACCTTCAGATCGCGAAAGGTAAGATACTCGCTGTTCGCGCTGCTCTGTTGTCATCGGCCGTCATTTACCATTACGCTTATGAATATTCCTGCCCAAGTCGAAGTTGGGACCTGGGCTCCCGCATTTTGCTTTTTTCACTCTGTCCGTTCACGGTCGCCAACCAGCTAGTTATGAAGGCGAAATTGCTTCTGCTGCGTTATTTTCATATTTAGCGTTGTGGTCAGCCCAAACACGGTAGCCCCGTCATGCTTGCTATGCTGATTCGCTAAAAAGGGCTTCGCAGTGTAGTGTTCATATTGTTTGCCCGTATGTAGATTGTCCTCCGCGTGCCGATGGCGTATAGACTAGCGGACCACTGGGGGGTGTGACGAATAGTACGTGTTTTCGGCAGTCGGATAGCGTAATTTGTGAGTGAGTGAGTAAGTGAATGAGTGCGTGCGTGCGTGCGTGTGCGTGTTCACGGGAGTGCGTCGGCGTGCGTGCGTGTGCGCGTGCGTGCGAGTTCGTATGTGTGTGCGTGAGTGCGCGTGTTCAAGTGCGTTGGTGTGTGTGCGTGCGCGCGTGTATGTGTTCGTGTGTGTTGCATGCGTGTTCGTGCTTGTGAGCGTGCGTGCGTGTTTGTGTGTGCATGCGAGCGTGTGTGCGTGCCCGGTGCGGGAGCATGAAGGTGTAGTTTAGGATCAAGCTGCGGTTTCGCTCTGTGGGAAGCTGGCGCCGTTTAGGGAGGGGGTCGAGGAGGGAGGCGGGAGCCAGGCAACTCGTCTCCATGAGGATGCCCGCGCTAAAGTCAGGCGGCGCCTATTTGGCGCCACCTGGAAAGAGTGTGAGTGGTGAGTGAGTGTGAGTGGTGAGGGTGGAGTGGCGAGCGTGAGTGCGAGTGACTGCGAATGGTGACGACGAGTGGTGAGCGTGAACGGGAGTGAGTGCGAGTAGTGAGGCCCGAGTGGCGAGCGTGAGTGCAAGTGAGTGCGATTGGTGGGGCGGAGGGGTGAGCGTGAGCGCGAGTAAGAGCGAGTGGTAAGGACGAGTGGAGAGCGTGAGCCGGAGTGAGTGCGAGTGGTAAGGTTGGAGGTGTGAGCGTGAGCGCGAGTGAATGCGAGTTGTGAGAGCGGAGTGGTGAGCGTGAACGTGAGTGAATGCGAGTGGCGGGACGTATGGCCAGCGTGAGCGAGTGTGAGTAGTAAGGGCGGAGTGGCGAGTGTGAGGGCGAGTGAGTGCGCGTGGTGTGGGCGGACTGGCGAGTGCGAGGGAGTGCGTTAGGATAAGTATATTTTTTTGCGTGAGTGTGAGTGAGTGGCATCCAGTTTTGCCGAGCTATGCCCCCCACAACCTCAACGGGGCGAGATCTGAGATCCTGACCAAATGAATGAAACTGCAACCGATCTGCTCGAAGTCCTGCGAGATGAGGGCGTACCAGCAGTGAGGCCCATAACCATACCCAGAGAAAACAAATCACTACCAAACACCTAATTTGGACCTTTGATCGGTCAACCCTTCCCCATTTCATCAACGCAGGGTTCATTCGATGTTAAGTTCGGCCATAGATCCCTACCCCGTGGCACTGTTTTAAGTGCCAGAGATTTGGGCATGGTACTAAGTCGTGCCGTAACCGACTCAGCTGCGTAAAATACGCCTAGCATGACCACCCACCTGGAAACCGAATCGCAGACCTCCGTCTGCGCCCCACGCGGGCAAACGCTGGCAAACCTTCATATGTACCGCACGGGGCCTACTCCCGAAAATGTGAAAAGTTTAAGCAGGGGAAGCACATCAATGTTGTGATCACTGAAACGTTACCTTCCCAGAGGCGCGAAGGAGGTACGCCTCTTTCCCCCTGGGGAGGTACGCCGACGCAGCTCGCCGGGAGGCGGAGCGGCGTCTGGTTTCGTTAGGGACTCAGTACCGCGAGTCAGTCTTCGCCCCCTCATATCTTGGGAGGACTCTTTAAAAGTTTTGATTGTGACGTCGGCACTAATTCATATTGCAGTTGCCACTTTCCAACTACACTAACATACATACGTAAAGGCCCTAACAGTTCACGTTCCCATAGCAAGTTTAATGACGCGAGATCAAACTGAAGTAAATTCACAGATGCATTTAACTTCCCCACTCATCGATAACACACTTACCTGTTGTTACGAATCAGCCCGCCGCAACACTCCTCGGCTGTGTGGCGAAGCCTCCACTACTTGCGCCTTTCAAGCAGGACCCCTGCCGGTGACTCACGCTAGTAGCTGAAGGAGCCAAACGCGTCGCTACATGTCTGGATCGCTGGCGCCTCGCTATGCGCGTGATCAAACTTCTGTGGCGGCCAACGCAACATGCTTCAACTTGTCCGAAGGACGGGGAAGCCGCTGCCGAGACCTCCTCTCTCCCCTATCTCGGGCTCAGCGTGCGCAGCTACTACCGACTGCTCACGAACTCTGGAAAGAGTGTTGTGTGTGTCTGTGCCGTTCGTGTATTGTGCACAATCTAGAGGGAACGCTTGTTTGACCGTTAGCGCATTGGTTATAAATAAGACCCCCCAAGCATTGTAGTTTATTTTTTGAGCAGTATATCAATGCTGTCACTCTGCTCGAGTCCTGTACTGTAACCTCGCCCGTCGGGGCATTGCTCTTGTCTGGCTTCGGCCATCTCTCGCCCTGAAGTAAACAAGTTAAGTTTGCCCTCGGCTTTTGGTCTTCTTCGAGGCAGCAACATTGGCTGGCCGCTCGCTTCACCACGCTACCACACGTATGTCGGAGGCGACGGATCTCGGCTCGGGTACTCCTTTCCATACGCAACAATGTAGACGAAGAAGCCCAACTCCCCACGGCGGACATCCTCGACGCCGCCCGAAAGCCCCCATTCCCCGGGCCTCCGTTGCCCCTCGCGACGTAATGAGGCCCTGGTGGAAAGAGAATTGCAAGCGAGTGCGAGAGGCCCAGAACAAAGCGTGGGGTGTCCTTCGGCGGGACCCCACATCGGATAACGTCATCTTGTTTAAATGGACAAAAGCTTTTGGAAAGCATGTTCGTCGTGAGGCGAAACGAAAGAATTGCCGCGCCTTACCTACATCCATTAACTCATTCAGACACACAAGGTACGGAAAAGAATACGTAAACGTCATGAAAAACATACACACAGCCTGCACCTGGTCAGCACAACACTTCCAACACGAGTCCAGTTCTGCCCTCTGCACAAACATTTACCTGAAACATGAAACCACTTGTGGAATTAAGTCACTACGCTGCAACAAATCACAGACTTCTTACAATTCCCTCTTAAGCACTGCACGGGCCCGGGCTGGCCCGAAAGCCCGGGCCCGACCCGGCCCGCGGGCCGGGCCCGGCCGGGCCGCCCGAAGTCGATTATCGGCGGGCCCGGGTCGGGCCCGGGCTCAGTGCCGCGGGCCCGGGCCGGGCTCGGGCTCGACGCCATGGGCCCGGGCCGGACTCGGGCTTGAATTCATAGGCCCGGCCTTTAATAGTTCTGACGTGAAGTGTAGAAAAGAGCATAAAAATGAATATTTTGAGTTTACTTTTACGCGCTTCTTGATGTTAGTTGTACACATTGTTTTAAAAACGTGTTTTGCTAGGGCTGATAGTCACTATACTGTAGTTTTAATAACATTTCATGTGCTGCATCAAGATTTTATATTTTGGTGTATAACATATAAAAGATACGGTTACAAGGAATTCCCTAGCGGGGAAGGAATTAATTAAGACACCCTGTGGCTGTGCACCTATGTCTATGTACGTGTGTTTTAGATGTCGAACCAATCTAAATGCGGATGCTGTGGCTGGAAATCAAACTCGCGTGCTAGAGAAGCGCCATCGCTTAACAACCACAGCAGGGAAAATATTTCAACGCACGCACATACTTGTGGATTCAAATGGGGAGCAAGAAATTTCAGCAATACCAAATTGTGACCGAGATAACCACGTGAAGTTGCCGAGAGTCTGGTCATCAAAGGTGATGGTGTCTCTGGTGTAAGAATACGATCTATTATTACGCTGATGTGGCGTGAACTGCAGACAGTGTAAGCTAAACTACGTGCACTTTTAAGCCCTTATTTTTTGCGTTTCAATTCAGGACGTGCTTGTACATACTAGATGCTCCGTCTGACTTCCCGCTACGAAGACAATGAACCAAATATAATAAACAAATTTTCTTCAGCGTCTAAGACCGGGCCTGGTCACACACACGCGGGCCCTCCCTAGGCTTAAAAATAAATGACCGGGCCCGGGCCGGGCCCGGGCTAGGCTCACTTATGAATGCCCGGACCCGGGACGGGCCCGGGCTCGGTGTTACGGGCCCGGGTCGGGCTCGGGCTTCTCAAAGCGGGCTCGGGCCGGGCTCGGGCCTTAAAATCAGGCCCGTGCAGTGCTCTAATTCCCTCTTTTCACTACATTAGCTGAGCGCTGCTCTGAGCACATGTAAGCCTTCAGGTACTGAAGCATAGAAGATTACCTACACCATGATATAACACTTACACGCAGACACCCTGGAAAGACTTCTCCATTTATACAACACAATATGGGTTTCGGGGCACCTTCGTAAGTCTTGGAGGAAGCCCATATATATAGTGGCTTTCGTGAAGGAGGGAAATGGCCCGTTATCCTCTTCAGGTTACCGTCCGATTGCTCTCACAAGCTAGCTGCCTGTGCAATCTTTTCGAGAAGATTATTAACAGGGGAATTTTGTACTTTCTGGTGTACAACGGTCTTCTCGAGATAGGCTAGGCAGGCTTTAGGGTGGTGCGATCCACGAACTATTCGCACTTGACTCATACATCAAGGATGCCTTCGTGCATAAACAGTTTTGTGTAACTGCGTTTTTCGACTTGGAGAAGGCCTATGATGCCGCTTGGGGTTACGGGATCTTCAGTGACCTCAAGTCATTCGGTGTTCCGGGTAACATGTTATGCACCCTTGATAGTTACTTGCCGGAGAGATCCTTTCGCGTGAGAGTTGGTTGTGCGCTCTCAAAAGTTCACGTGCAAGAATACGGTGCGCCACAAGGCGGCGTTTAACCTGCACAGTGTTCATTGTTAAGATGAACTCTCTTCGGAAGGCACTGCCACCTACATTTTATTATTCCATGTATGTACACGACGTCCAGATGTCCTTTAGATCACGTAATATGTCTATCAGTGAGCGTCAAGTCCAGCTCGGCGTCAAGGATCTTGCTGGCTGGGCTGATAAGAATGTGTTTATGCTCAATCCAAAAAAGGACTTGCGTTGTGTTATCCAGAAGGCGCGGAATACCGCCAGACACTGGCGTTATTCTCAATGGCCTATCTATTCCTGTAACGAGGAAGGTAACAGACAGCCGCGCTGTGTCTGTTAACAGCCTCCTCTTCGTCTTTCTTGCGCTGGCTATTTTCTATCACCATATTCCTGTAAAAAAGGAGCACACGTTTTTAGGTGTTGTGCGGGACAACAAACTCACATTCATTCCATGAATCAAACAACTTAGCATACGTGTCTAAAAACAATGAGTATTCTCAATGTTCCTTCACATCAATCCTATGGTGCAGACAAAGAACTGCTCCGTCTTTATACTGCCTTGATATGGTCGCGTTTGGACTGCGGCAGTGTCGTGTATGGGTTGGCGACAAAAACAGGATTAAGAATGGTCGACCCAGGGCTACACTTGGGACTTCGTCTTGCTTCGGGTGCTTTCTGCACGAGCCCAGTTCAAAGTCTGTATGTTGAGTGTAACAAATGGTTCCTTGGGGACCAGCGAACGTTCATGGACTTGCTCTATGCTTTTAAAATATCACCGGTGGAGAACCACCCTTTTAAAGCTATCGTTAATAATACATCTCCATCCCTGCTGTTTGTAAATCGCCCGTCCATTGCTCTGCCCTTCTACCTTAGAGTGAGAGAGCGAACTTCAGATCTCACCGTTTTCTTTTAAGACGTGTGCACGTCACCTTTTTCTGACATTTTACTACCTAGGCAAGTTCGCGCAGTATCTTGTCATCTATGTTTTATGCAGCTTGAAAAAGAAAACAGCATACCAAGAATTGCAATATTGCAGCACTTTCTATCTCCGCAGTATAAATACGCATGTGCAGAATTTTACAGTCATGCCTCTAAAACCTCCACTATGGTGTCTTGTGCTGCTCGTGGTCCGAACTTTAAGGCGTGTAGAACCATGAGCGTACACACCACCCCTTTCTCAGCAGAAGTATACCAAATTTTCCTCATTGTACAACACATTCTTAAAAACCAAATTCCACCAAAGTCCACCATCTATACAGATTCACTAAGTGTTGTTCGTGCACCGCCATCTCAGAAGCCCAGCGAAACCCACGTAGTTCAACTGGTTTTTAACACCATCATGTCTGTGCATGCACAAAAACATTAACTGGCCCTGTGCTGGATCCCGAGACACGCTGGGGTCACTGGAAATGAGGTGGAAGATGAAAGGGCCACTGCTGCAGCACTCAGAAATACAGTAGACATATCAGCAGTACCCTACACTGACCTTAAACCACAATAAGACAACATCCTCGTAAAACATCGCAAACACACTGGAGTGAACAGACAGACAACAAATTAGACGTAGTAAAACCACACTTTGGAACTTATACCACGGACACAAGCAATAGTTCCACAGAAGTCGCACTGGCTAGGCTACGGATATAGGGCACACACATGCAACACCCTCGTATCTGCTCCCAGGATCTTCAATACCCCTGTTAGCAGGTGCGTGGAGGCCCTATCCGTAGTTCACATCTCAATTACACACAAGGCACTCGACACCACATGACACAAACATTTTCCTGGACTATACAGACATCACATCCCGCTACACCAATCACACTTTTTGGCCGACAACCCGATGTTTTCCATTAAAGTTTTTAACCGACGTCAAATTTTTATAGCTCCTTACATATCATGCATAATGATTATGGCCATACACACCAGCCATCTTCATTGAATTTTATTTCGCTTCACTTTTGGTTTTCACTGATATAATTTAGTATTTACACTTACAACTGTATCTAAATTAAATATTGTTGTCTTTGGTGCTCTTTGCCACAAATACCTGGCCCTCCGCCCTTAAACCCAACCCATTATGAACATCCGCTCTACCTTTACAATTTTACAATGTTTCTAACTCTAATAGCGTGAGGGGAAATTTAGTTGATAATTTTCTCCTTTATTACGTGAATATTTGTTACTCAGTTTTGTTACGTCGCAAAGATTAAGTGCAATGTGGCCGCGAGGAAGGTCAAGTTTTGTTTAGTTCATAAAACAGGGAAAAAGCTCACGAAAGGAGACGCCCCATACAAGCATGACGCAAGCTACACTCCAAAAAAAAAAGCAAACTGCGACGCTTAGAGTGCGGGTTCAGAGTAAAAGCGCGCTAGCTCAGTATATCAAGATGTCAAGACCGCCGTTAGTCCTCCTTCTATTAAGTGGCCTTGCGCTCAACCCCCCGCCGTCGGTTAATATCATGTGCACGGAAAACTTAATTGAAATTCAACCTTCGCCTTCCTTACAGCTCATTTTTTCCCACCCGTCCTGCAGCGCTGAAGCCACTCAAGCTCACGATTTTCTTGCTTTCATGGCGCTTTCACGAAGTGAAAAGGGCCCACTCAAAAGCAAAAGTACACAGATAGATGCAGCAAAACCTAACGAAGTACGTAAAAACAAGAGAGCAGAAAGAAAAAACTGTACAACAAAGTTCCTGCCTCACTTTTACAACTGGTGGGAGTTGTGGCGACGTGGTATGAACTATGAACATCCCGCAGTATATCTTCAGTCGACAAGTATACAGTACGCCCGAAGAAAGTAAAAATAACCGTTAAAGTAAATGGTAAATGGATACGACGATTTTTGCTTTCATTAATGAAGGCTGCGTGCTCTGACATCTCATACAAGTAAAGAACGACCTATAACATTATTAATAACACATACGGTCATCTGCCTGTGCAATGCAGAAGCATGCAGAATATGCTGCTGTCAGGCACAACAGTATGTTTGGACACCATGGTGGGCCCAATTTTCTCGCGACTGTGGCCATGAGTCGCAATCTCTAGCTAAGGTTTTCTTCTACATTGTAATTTCCGTACCTATTACTGCAGGAAAGGTCACAAAGAAGCGCTTAAATTTACGTTTCCATACCTGCCGATATGGAGACCTCCAGTAAAAGCGACAGTAAGTGGGCACAAGTGGGCACGTTCTTTAGTACATTGACGGGCCCTGCCTATATCTTGCTACACAATGTGGCGCTGCTCCAAAAACTCTGGCGCAAAATTGTGCCTTGACACTGGTTAAAAAAGACGTCATTAGAGCCCGCGAACGTGGGGACAGCATAAGACTACAGCCCATAGGACTCCAGCAGCGTCGCAAAGTTGTCTGAGAAAATTTCAGACGTTTTTTTTTTTTTAATATCTACCACCCCGTTCTCTTTTGTGCATTCCCTTACCGCGATGAACCACTTGTCATGCGTCGCAGAATCGAATAGGTCTTCTACATCAACAGACAACGCACTGCCGATGGGCTGAAAAGGCTACGAAACAAATATCTGGTGGACGATTTTAGATGCAAAGCATCTCATGCTCAGGGCTGTGTCCCTCCCTCCCTTGTTGTCGTTGTCCGCCGTCAGCACTCTACTGCACATGCGCGTCTCTTCAGCCCCATCAGCGTTTGGCCTGACGTCAGTGAAGTCAACTATAAAAAGAAAAAGTTAGGCGGCGCCCGGTTTGGATCCCACGACACTCTGGCCGCAACGGGAGCTACGTGGCGCTCTTCCCAATGCGCTACAAACCGAGACGGGAGCATGCGCTACGAACGCGCCTTATGTCCTTCACTCATTCAAACTACGTCAAGAAGCTACTGATACAACGAAGGCACGCGAAGCTGAACGTCAACGGAAACGACGAACTGAAAACTAATGGGAACTTCAGTCGACCCCATGGCTGCTTTGCATACTATTCAGGGTTCCCCTACAGGAAGATGCTGTAATTTTTTAAAAAGGCCGGAGCATCGATGCTCACGCATTGTTCTAGTTCATTTCAATCTCGAAGTTGATGCACGGCATGATGCGCACGCCTTGTTCCAGGTTTAGAAGTCTAAAACACAGTGCCAACCGTGATTTGCACTCTAACCATCTCAGTTGTCAAGTTTCCTCGCTTGAGCAGCAGCACTGGCTGCCTACCACTTCTTTTGTTGTCTGTCGTCGCCGTCATTTCCAATCCTTCCTCATTTGCCACCACTTACTGTTCACATACTCCATCTTACAATGCGTACACGCGCCAGAGTCACGGGACCTTTCGATATGGCGTGCTACCGGCGTAACCGCAGATGTAGATGGAGAGCGGCGCTTCGGCATGATGTCTCCCTAGGTCACCGCGGAGCGTAGGTAGCACAACGCAGTCCCCCGCTCTTTCGTTCTTTGTTCTGTTGATATGGGGATGGATCGACAAAAAAAATTTTGGCCAACATGCCCCATCTGTTGTGACGCAATTGATTTATTGATATGCTTTAATGAGAAAAAGGCAAGACGCCCTGGTTGGGAAAAGGTGGGAAAGGAGGAATAAAAGGGAGAGGGATAAAAAGCATATGTTGCATTGAAAAGTCGTATTCATGTCTTGTGTACTGCGCTTGAGTTTGTGCCCATTCCCTTAAATTAAGTACACTAAGGGGCCCTATAACCGTTGACGAGTTTGTGCACTTTTACTTGGAGTTCTTCAAGAGAACAAACTGAAGAAGGGGTCGTCGGTAACGTATCAAACAAACTTAAAGGGACCATTTTCGAAAAAAAGCGCATAATTGCTTTTTATGGCAATGTTTCCCTAAAAACTCTTTGTAAGTCTTGTAGATTATTCGGGATGCCGCGGGAAGCCAGCAGTTGATCTCAACCCCGTGCAAATTTAAGTGAGCGCATGTCCATATTAGATGATGAAGGTTAGAGTCACAGTGAGACTGACAAAAGGGACATTTGTGGATAGTGTCGGCATGCGGATGAGTCTATTTATGGATGATATCTGGAGTACAGGCAATGAGCGAATTTCTGAATCCTTTGTCTCGAACGATGTTCAACTTTCGGGACACTTCTCTCAGCAAATAAACACAGCCTTCTGCAGCAAAATAATTCAGAGCGCTCCTCAAAACATAGGAGGTAGTTTACTATCTACAACACACAGGTGACTCACACATAGCATAGACACAGTGCCGCCTTATTATGTGCGTTATTTCTAGCATCACGGCGTCTATTGTAGGCACGGCTATGAACATTAAGTACAGCTCGTGAAGCCGCTGCACCTTATCAGCGCAACTTCTAAATTGCTTTAAAGATAACGTTTAGATGACTGCCTTTCGGACGACACTATATATATATATATATAAGGCAAGATAGGGTCAGGTGTGCTCCGACACCACACACGTGTGCAGTCACTCACGTGCGGCGCTCACCCAGGCACACCTGCTTTAATAAAAGCACTGCACTCGCGCTGCTCATTGCGGCAGTGCCGATTAAACTTAGGGACCCGGACGCTCCATGGTAGCAGCACAGTCAACATGCAAGCGCAAATTCGAGTCCAGTTCTGCATGACTTAACGACGATTCCCAAGGCTGATTTGAGATTTTCGAGAGCAGGCACTGGTGCAATTACCCTCACTCAGCACTTCAAATAAAAAGCAGGGTTGAACATTACAGCACGAATGTTACGTCATAATTTAGTGAACAAGCACGATTAAGCTTTTATTTAAACATGCCCACACTTTTAGGAAAAAATAAAACCCCTTTCTTAAAAGAAGTATGGCGAAAACACGAATCTCCCTCCTCTGCAACCCGACTCAACTCCAAAATCCAAACTGTTTCGACCGTATCAAAATGGCACAGTCCGATAGATGTCGGCTTCAGAACGCGAGGGACCCAGGTTCGACTCCGACCACGGGAAGCGTTTATTTCTTGAGGCGGTTGATGTGCCTTGGCTTATCTTCATCGTTTTGTGAAGCCCGCTGTGTAAGGTTGGCTTTTTTGCAGTTAGTTTTACGCGACGAACGACGCCATCAGTAAGGCAAGAAAGCGTTGCCTTAAAATGTGCCAGTCGATTTTGAGATTTTTTTACACGTAATTTCAAGACAATGAAAAACGTATACCGTGTTTTCGTTTTGCCTGAAGAAGGACCTACGGGGCGTTAAATTTAATCCTGTCGAGCGAAATGAGCATGCATGACTCATGTTTGGACAAACTTGGCTCCGCAAAGTGCACAGAGCACTCAGTGGATGGCCATTAACGCATCAGCGACATCGCCAAAACTTTGTGGGCATTGGCTTCAAAGAATATTGAAAGCACCTAAGTCGGCATGTTTCAGGAGAATATGGTATAACAAAATAGTGATAAATTTTACCGAAAATTCTACAATCGTGTCAGGGGACAAAGTAGTCATTTGATTGGCAAAGCACGAAGAAGAGCTTAGTCACTAAGTTATTGTTGCTTTTATCGTAGACCCCTGTATGGCGTATTGTCGCAACATTTTGACGTCGATGTATAGTGCACGCTCGGTTTGTGCAGAGCCTGATTTCGCAGACCTTTGTTTATAGATAAAAAGAAGAATCGTCATGAGCGTATCCTGACACCCTGTATTATGTATGAGGAAGTAACGACTGTATTCAATGCTTTGCGTATGCAGGTAAAGCAGAGGGCGCTTCCACGACCACCTTTGTAGATAGCTATAATGCCCGTAGTGCGTGTGTTCTCTTCTCGTTACGTTTAAAGGATTGTCGACTTCAAACGTTTATAGGGTTTTATAAAGCAGGCATCAAAGTTTATCATTAAACTTTATCATTATCATTAAGCAGGTATCATTAAAGTTTATAGAGAAGGCATCAAACTCTACTCCTGCCATTCCTGCCGCTAGCAACATCAGTTTTTTTTTTTTGTTAATAAGTGCACCTTTTTGTTTCAGGGGTTAAGAATAGTCTGCTCATTCCAAGAACATCTAAGCTACCAGATTCGCCGAGCAAATATAAAAAAAAAATCCGTTGTTTGGCCTCTTGAAAATCATAACGATCAGCAGCTTGTTTAGGTTTGTTTTTCATGATTCACGATCGACAGGGATTATAAAATTCAGCTTTATAAACAAAACAGAAAATTGCGAATACTATTTTCTGGCTCGCCACGGACAACGGCGAAAAGCAAGTTCACGAGGACAGCGCACTCGCGATATTCCTGCAAACCGTGTACATAATTTCATTTTTGTCGCAAACATCGCACCTTGCTCTTAGTTGACGATACTTCCGAGCCTCTATGCAATTTTGTTTTGCTCCTAGACCTTCGGCTCGAGTACGGTATTCCGGTGCGGGTCCCGAGTGCGCATGCGCAGAAGATCTGCGCGAGCGTACTATTGACACTACTGACCCCTGGCCAGGAAAAGGAAGGCCAAGAATCTGGTTCTTTGCACATCCGAAGCGAAACAGTGCTTCTGCCGTCTATGCTCGGTGGCTGGTAGCCACCAAAATACCTGCCGTTCGAGTCCTATACATAATTAAAATGTATGCGTGCGGATGGTCACCTCCTTTTTGGCGCTACACAAAGGTTGTCCTCTGAAAGGGGCGAGAAATGAAATGCAGCAATCTTCTCCGGTACCGCCCCTGGCGGGGTAAATCAGGCAAGGAACGGTAAAGCCACCTTTAACATTACAATGGTGCGCCGCTCGTTGCGCTTCCCTTCACCGCTCGGCCCCAGGAGAAATCCCGTAAGTAGGGCGGCGGGGATGCGGGGCCAAATTAGGCTGGCGCGTTGTTGCCCCGAATGTGTCGTCGATCTTTGCCCAAATCTTGGGCACTAACGAGCCCGAAGAAATCACAGTTCGCTTGTAGGAAGTTGCAATAGTAAGAAGCGAAAATTACCATATGGATTAAGGAGATAGCAGTAAGCCTGCTGCCTACATCAGGGATGACGGAATTATACTGCTTCGTCTGTGTTTTTTTCTGTTATTAAAGCCCTATAATCTCCCCGCTGACGACTTGGGGCGCTTGGAAAATGAGGTGCAGTCGTGGCGTTTGTAGAAGTGTTCCATGGGAATAAGGGGCTCTATCGATCAAGCCCTTAAAGGGGCGATAAAGATAAAATGCAACTTTGTGGAATTTGAAAGAACTGAGCTTCCGTACCTCACATAGCTCCGTTCTAGCTACAAAGGATGTTTTTTAACCGAAAACATGCAGGAAGTATTAATACTTTCAAGTTTCCCGCCACAGTGACGTTGTAGGGGCAGGAGTGGCGTCATATGGGTGAGCAGAAAAAAACATTTTATGAGGGTGTTAACTGCACGATAGAATTCAAGGGATGTGATTAAACGGAACTAGAGGCCCCACTACAATATACTAGTCATATGTTTTAGTGGTGGTTAGGTGGACGGCCACCAATCGCACAATATTTTGTAACGTCACAGAGAAGTTGCCGAAAAGTGGCTAGGGCGTCGTCAGTGCTTCACACGTTTTATTCAATATCTCCATTATTTGTTTAACCTTGCGGTAAAATTAATGTCATAGCCATAAGGACAAAGCAGTGTGTATATTGAACAAAACTTGTATTTTGTCTTCATGGCCCCTTTTATAGATAGTCATCGGTGCTTCCTTCTTATCCTGACTGTCAACAGGTCTTCTCTGCGGGGAACTTTTTCTCGTCGGGTGTATGTCGTCGTGGGCCCATCACGGGGATCACGCCGATGCGTGGCCGAGTGCAGCTCTTACAAAAGAAATAGCCAGTTCGGAAGTTGTGTGCATCTAGACCCAGCTCATTTGCTTCAGAGGCAGGAATCGTAGCTACCCGACAACGATTCCTCGTGGATAGCGAGCTACAACTTCTAGTTTTGCGTTCATGTTTTGTTGAGTGTTCCAAGATTTTTCTAACACTAATTCTTCATGGCTTTCAGATTTCACCGCAACTGCGAACAGCAGCACCAAAAACAGACAAATGGTTTGACTTGGTCAATCACGGAATGTCGGGTTAAAGCAACATACAGTCCGGCTTATAAGCTTTTGCTCAAGCTATAGACTGGGAAATACGGGAGGCCTAACCTAGTGAACGATCGCCCGCGAAATAGGCCAACGTAGGCTAATAGGGCTTTCGCAATAAAGTACGCGCCGCTGCTGCGCCAGTCCCATACCAACGCAAATAACACACATTGCGTATTTGTCCTAGGGATGCATACAAATTTGCAAGGGCAATACTTCACCCCCGTATCTGCGTGGTCATCTGTTTGCCCTACCAAGTACCCTTTATACAAACATGGCACAAGCCCACAGTCGAAGTTTTCAACGATAGCCTCTCTTGGGCTATAGGCAAATGCTGAAATAACGCCCACTGCTGCCCGTTCAAACAGGAAAGATTAGAATCCTGAGGATAATTAGCACGATCAATAAACGCCAACTACATAATCCAAGTTTGTAACCTTGCATTAAAACGTAATGCCATAAAAACACGACGGCAGAAAAATATGAAGAGTGAGTGACTGAGTGGAACATTTAATAGAGCGGAGTGAAACAAAATGAAAAAAGAAATAGAAAGAACACCGTAAAAATACAACAGCAGAAAATTATGAAGAATGAGTGAGTGTTTGAAACGTTTAAAGGAACCGAGTGATACTAAACGAGAAAACAAAGAGAAAGGTGGGTGGCTTTTCTTAGACCAGAAAGCCGCGAGCTGTCGCCGCTGATCGGACCCGTCAGACAAAATGTTCTTGAACTGGCCGCGAGCACGGTCAGTTCGCATTCCCACTGCTCCGGGGATGGGGAAGCAAGGGGCCTCAGATGGTCAGCGCTTTCCCACACGAGGTGATACGTGGTGCTAGGAGTCCGGCAAGAAAGGATGTGACAGGGCTATTGGGTGGGAAAGATATGTGAGTGTTCAAGTATGTTTGGGTTTGGAGTCTGCGCCAAAGGCAGGCGTGGTGAGCGGTAAGAGGCGGGGGGGGGGGGGGGGGGGGGGACAGTGGTAGAGAATTTTAAGCACGAACGGGTTGGATGAGGGGAGTACTGCTAAGCCATCCACCTGCGATAAGTATGCCTGGAAAATGATGTCGCGGGCAGCGGCATGAGCCGCCTCATTCCCTGGGAGGCGTGTTCTGGAGTCCATGTGATTCGGATGTACAGGAGCGGTAAAACTGTTTGAAGAAACTTGATGGTGGGGGGAGGTTATGCGGACAGCCGGTGAAGTAATTTCGGCATGCTTGCTGACAATCTATTATAACTGTGACGTAGCCTCCCGGGGCTTGGGTGGGTGCGAGCGCTATGGCGGTATTTTTAGCAGTGATGATAGTGGCATCAGCGAGAGTGGAGGATGTTCGCAGTGATCAATGGGAGTCGAGTCTAGGGCGAAGAGTGTGTGATCTGGTTGGGGTAGGCGGCGGCATCTGTGTACGGGTATCTGCATTGCTGGAGTATTGCTTCTGGAGGAGGCTTACTCGGGCCTAAGAAATTTATTTAGAAAGCAAATGATGTTGACTTGCTTCTGCGAGGGTGGTTGGAGAAGAACCCGAAATGCTTACCTTGACACTCTACCTGTTTGGTATGCTCGGCAGTCGTTTTGACAGTCGGTGATCATTACATTAGCTTTTGTCCGAGAGAGAGAGAAACCGATAGACGTCTCTTCTGTTCGCTGAGTGTTACACGGCTGAAGCGTCAGGCTCCATTCACGAAGAACGACGCAGATATTAATTACCCCGCATCTAGCATATTCCGCCGCGTGTGTGTAGACTGCGTGGTCTAGGCTTCCCTCATGCATGACGTTGAGGGGACATGTTCCGCGGTATTAGACGGATGAAAAGTTTGGGCCTAAAGTCAGGATATGTCGAATGCGTCTTCCATGATGTGCGCTTCCGTGTACCCAAACTTCCCTATCGTTTTCCTTCCCGTCGGGGTTGATCCGACTATCACTTGCTGCGCCGTGGTCCTCTAGAAATTTCTCAGCAGGGTTGTGCAGGCCCAAGACCATGTAGCGAACCGTAGAGGGGCTCGTACGAAAGGGCCAGGGCTTCTTTATATCCTTTCCTAAAAAGCGTGTCTAGCTGTTGGTGTTTCGATCACCTAAGGGCCGTACAAGGAACCATGTAAACGATTTCGGAGACGACGAAGGCCGGCACAAGATGGACGATGTCTTTTTTCAGTACATGGTTCTTGTACCGTAATAATTTTAGTAGGCAAAGTATCCATCAAAGTCTTCCACATTGCCCTCAAGAACATAAAAATCGTACTGCGGGAAAGAAGACTTCCAACCGATCTAGCTCAAGATGATATCAAGCGCCAACATCACGATTGTCCAATCAACTCAGCAAGAAGAGAAAAGAAAAAAAAGACTTACTACAATAAAAGCCGCAGATTTTCCTCCCGCTTCTTCATTTCGTTTTCGCTGACGGTGGATATACTAACTTTCTTTCTTCTTCTTTTGCCTTTTTTTTGTCTCCTTCTCCCTTCCATTTTTCTTTCCTTAATTAAAAAATCTCTCATTTTTTGTTTATTTTTCTATCGGGTTAAGCCCGTGATGCTTAATAGAACAGGTCTGTCAGTGACTAGAATCAATGTAAAAAAGAAATTTAATTATACCGCAAACAGGATCCCACCTGCGTGGAAAACGGGAGAACACAAGATTGAGGCACTCACTCAAAGTGACTCTAAGGCCTTCAAAGGAATGGCAGGGGCTTGAGGCGAAACAGAAGCAGAAACCTGTAACTCTCAAAGTGAGCTCGACTGATTCACCGACGTCGTGAGAAATGAGAAAACACTGCCTGCACTGATTAAAATCGCCGAGTACCGCTATTGATTTTGGGCTTTTAACGCACCGAAGCCGAACTGGGCAGTGAGGCGCGCAGTAGTGGGGGGCTCCAGAGTAAACGAAACAACCAGGGGATCTTTGACATACGGAGAAATCTCGACACACGGGCGCTTTCGCTTTTCGCGTGCATCAAAAAAAAAAAAAAAGTTGCCGCCGAGGACAGAATCAAACCCAGGTCCTTGGGGTAAGAACCATAACGCCTTATACACCGAGCCACTTCCGTAGGTGCAAAGTACAGGTATAAGACGAGTGACAGACACAAAATCAGGGTCCCGTAGCAGTTACGGAACCTTGGGACCCTCGTCTGCATACTTAATGAATTGTAACTTTTCATGTGCGGCAAATAAATAACTTATGTCTCCCATTTCTTCAAACGCAGTATTTATTACTGGCATGGTATATATAACAGAAGGAAGCTAACTATCACTTATAAAACACAATTTTTAAGGAGGATATTTAGCGGACAAAGTTGGGTGTAGGCAATAAACTCGTATTACGGGGCACGGAAATAAGGTAATAATTAGGAAATTTTAAAATAACCAATACCTTTGAGAGATAGAGAGTAAAATTTCTATTACGCCCTTTGAATGTATTTTCTCATGGTAGTAGTTAGTCGCAGCACCAAAATTATGGAATACGTACAGTAATATCGATCTCGGCACTGAATTCTTTCTTGAAAACAATCGGACATGTGCCTTAAAATCTACGACAGGGCGGTAACTGCAACTACAGCAATTGGCTGCACTGCAGTGTGTATTTATCTATAATAATTTATACATGAAATAGAACACCGAAATCAATGCTCTAAGTTTTAATTATCATATCACGGCCAAAATGTGGCTTTTTCATAGAATGGTGGGCTTGCGCAGCGCCAATTTTGAACTGTCAAGCTGAAAATTAGATAAAGACAGCAGCTTTATGCTGGAGAATTCACTGAAGAAGGCCGAATAACTCACATTTCCCCCACAATTATCACACGTCAGAGCTTAGTGTACTTGTGGTTATGACACTGCTTGATATAAAAGGCATAACATTACGTGCTAAGCTGTCCATTCTCAAGGATAATTGTAAGTATCAGTGTTTCTTTCAAAAACTCTCCTAGTTCCCATTTGAAAATCATAACCATCGACTTTGTGGGAATATTGCCAGTGATAGTCAATCTCACGGTGCCTTCTTCCTTCTCCTGAATACGTCCGCATTACAGTGCGTACGGCAACCGCAAACTCCAAAAAACACTGTTCATTGATGTAGTGTACAGGTATGTGGTAAGGGTGGTGTATGACACGTGACAAGACCACTAAAGTAGTGATTCGCCCTCAGTTTTTCTAGCTTTCCCAATTTTTTTCGATGAAACTTGTGGGACCAGGGTTCTTATGGCGACCTATCTCGCACTCGAGACGGCCGCAAGGCTAGCTCCACTGAACTCCGCCACGGACCGCCAACTGGCGTAGCGGCAGAGAACAGCAAGGAACACACAAGACACAACAAAATGGCCGCGAAATGGCCGCGAAATGGCCGCGTTTATTGGGAGCTTCAATAACGTAGTTCGACTCTTCGCTCGTCCTGACCCAGCCGACTGGCGAAGATCAGGAGAAAGGCGCAATGGAGGCAGACAGAGGAGCAAAGCATTGATTGCAGCAAAGCATTGATTTAGTGGTAATCCACACTTTCTGGTCCCTTCCAGATCACCACTATGCCTTCCTACGCTACATAGACCCTGAGCTCAGGATGAGGCTGCCAGACGTACTTCCGCGCCAATTAGAGACATTATACCACCGACTTCATCTCAACGCAGCGCTTACGAAGGCCTACCTTTATCGACTTGGTGTCACCACAGACCCTTACTGCGACAACTGCGGGTCGCCGGAAACAGTGAAGCAGTTGCTGCTGGAATGCTCAGCATACATACACGCAAGATGCAGTCTTGCGCGTAAACTAGAGCGCCTCAGCCCAGGACCAATGACCTTGAAAGTACTTCTTGGTCCATGGCCATCTCCACCAGCTCAACGCAAAGTACTGGAGGCGTTGTTCGACTATCCGGACGAGATTGGCGTCACTGTAGTGACTTAGAGTTTAGAAGACAGACTTTGTTATCCCACTACTCACAAACTGAGTGTCATTTTCTTGTTATTTTTCTTTCTTCTTTTATTTCTTCTCTTTCTTCCTCTGTCTTCTGACCTGTAATCTATGGGGCCTTTTCTTTTCCCCTTTCCCCTTCCCCCGCCCAGTAGCACGTCGGTGTAGAAATTCCGGCAAACATCTCGGCTTTCTCTTCTAATAAAGGGCCTTCTCTCTCTCACACACAGTTTCTCCTACAAGGAATGCATGTTATGAAATCACGCGCACGTAAATAGGTATTGCAGAAATTAATCATTACTTTGACATGCAGCTGTTCGCACAGGCTATTTATATTTGTTTTTTTAAGCTGTAGTTTGGATATCATGCGCCGTTATGATTAGACGGTGGGGTATAGGGGTAACTGAAAAACCACCGCCGTACTTAGGGCGTGCTGCTTTGTCGCTATGCTGTTTTGTCGCTGTGCTGTGATGTCGCTTTACTGTAATGTCGCGGTGCTGTTTTGACATTTCACTGTTTTTTGACTGTGCTCTTTGTCGCCGTACATTTCGACGTTTCGCTGTTTTGTCGCCATGCTGTTTGGTCGCGGTGCTTTTATGTCGGTAGTTTCTTCATTTGTTCCTGTTTTGTCGCTGTGCTTTTTTGTCTCACGTGCTTTAATGGCACTTTCTTCACCGTAGTGGGTTCATTTATTGCGTGCTGTTTTGACGCCGTGGTTTTTTGCCGGTGATGTTTCTTCGCACGCCGTTATGTCACGATTTCGCGGGAGACAACACACACCTTTGATGCTGTTGAGTATTGTTGGGAATGACCATCCCACCGCTGGCACCGCTGTTGGGAATGACTATCCCAGGGCGGTCGCCAAGGTTGTGACTCGCCTTCCTGCTCGTCACCGAGGTTGGGAATCAGCCATCCCGACGCTGTCTCCGCTGTTGCAACTGGCCACCCGAGCGCAGTCACCGTTGTAGCGATGTTGCCTTGCTCCGTCCGCTATCGACGCGGCGCAGAGCCGAGCGAAGAAGTTCTCGAGCCGACGAAAACTTGAAGGAACATTTATATACGGTATGTATAGGGTAAGCAAACGTTTCATAACTCGCACAAAGGCGACAGCACCCCTTTCACTCGGTGCTCCCGAAGAGACTGGTGCCGGAGAGAAGCCGCCGAGGAATGCCGACGATGAGAGCGTCCGGGCTTCTTTTATAGCCCGGGAAGTTCGTTGGGGCCCCGAGAAGTTCGAATAGCTCCAATCAGAGCTCTCGCTGCCTGAAGTTTGAATTCCGACGAATGGTAGCGAAGCGGTGAGTCAGCTGCGCCGCCGATGGGGAAAGGGAGGGCGACGCCACCGCCGTCTGCGTGACCTCGCCTCCGGGCGTAGCGACATGCCCTTGTTTGGTCGTTCTCCGATGCGGGATTCGGCCGCGCCGCAGCGTTCTGGGATGCGGGATTCGGCCGCGCCGCAGCGTTCCGAGATGCAGGATTCGGCCGCGCTGCAGCGATGAAAGGGAGAGGCGTGACTCAGCCTCGCTGTCGGCGCGTCGCCTCGTGCAACGCCTTTGGGCCAGGCGCTCTGGCACAACAGCACCCCCGCCACCAGACAATGCGCCGTGAAGACGAGCTGCCTCCACGTGGCTCGGATGCTGGGCGCGCTCGTTCGCCAGGCTCATCCAGGTATACCTCCAGTGCCCCAGGAAAAGGGCGGCTCCACCAAGTTCCTCTCCTTGAATAGGTACCGCCTGCCAGGTCCGGATCACAGGTACCTCGCCGTGCTGCCCAGGTGTCTCGACCAGCTTCGTCCGGCTCTTCCGGTCTGTCCTCAGCACCGGTTGCTCATCGTTCTGGAGCTCGCAAAGAACCGACCGACAACAGGCAACACCCAGCGCAAGCAAGCACCCTCTATCCTCCGTCAGAACACCAGACTCTAAAATGTGACAAACTCTCCTAGCTAAGTGTCTATCCCCAATTTGGACCCTCTTCACCAAGAGACCCATGCGGGACGTAAAACTCTTAAAGGAAGAACTCACACTAAGTGTCAAACGTAACACACGACATTAAATGATAACTAAGGTTGATTACTTGAAATCACGCGGTGCAGAAATAATCAACTGAGGCAGCAAATTAGGGCAATAATTTTGCTCCCATCTACCTGCTACGCTAAAATCGGCTCATGAAGAAACGAAACGAAAGACACGGGGAGGACGAACGTAGCCTTACCAGAGTCCTTCAATGCTGTACTGGTCACGAAACTGCTCCGTAACTCAATGGGAGAGCTTCATATGCTGCGTTTGGCCGCCGCGCGGTGGCGCCACCCTCTCACTGAGGTCACTCCTCGGGCGGCGTTGCGCTGGCTCGAACGGCGGAGCCGCGGCGAGTTGTGTTTGTTTTGTGCGGGAAAAAATGTACCGTGGATATCGCGCTCTTGTGATGCGACTTAAGTAGTGCAAAGACGATGCCGAACATGTGTTGCGACCCAGGATGTCGTTCCTTGTACAACGATACCACAGAAAATGTTTCCTTATTCTGTTGACCGAGCGACGGGCAGCTGTGTGAGAAATGGAGGGGCACCATTCCAAGGCAAGCAACGGGAGATTTCAGCTTCGATTATAAATGTGCGACAGTGTGTGGAAATGCACTGTGTGTGAGAATGGAAAAAGCAATGTACCCTTTTGAGAGCATCGTGGGCCTAGAATTGTACAAGGCTAACGTAAAGCCGGATTTTTGTCATATCAGTCAGGTTGTAGCGGTGCTTCATTACCCGTTGGCAAACTTTTATTACCTTGCGTTCAGGCTCGCGTGTAAAAAAGCTTTGGGACATCCTTGTGCTTTTACTTTTCATATTTCCGCGAATTATCCCTTAGGGTTCGTTTTGTTTGTTTTGTAACCGCGCCTGGCCGATTCCGGTTTCTTATTTGGCGTTTCAACCGGAGCGCCCGTTTGCTATTCTTGTGGTACGTCCCGTCGGGCAATATTGTTTGATATGGAAAGGGTGCTACCTTGTCGCTAACTTGATTTTTTGTTTCTTCGACAATGTTCTCGATCCTATTTCCATGGATCTGAAATTAATAACGTTCCAAGAGTAATATGCATAGCAAACGTACGCCGCGCAACTCACTTTATCGACGTTCATCTGTTCACGTCACACTGCGGACTGCTTCTTAGACGTTTGTGTTTCATTCCAGTCTTTTGTAGTGCAGGAGATCGCTAGCTCGCTGCGTTCAGGAAAGCTTTGCGTCGTTCTTGGCTACGTGGCAATATTCTGTTTCCTCCGTGTGCTCCACCGCAGCGCGAAAAAATAAATTTTTGTACGCTGGACCACGCTCTTTTGTCTCCCTCCGTAACATTGAAATTTTTTGTTGCGTGTGATAAATACAGTTTCATTGTTCTTTTTTCGCTTCCTGTTTTTGGAAGGATTGCAAAGTGTGGAAGCAGAAAGACACATGGAGTAACATATATCTCTTCGTGTTTTGATCATTCGCGTTTCTGCAGCGTTTTTAGATGTTCTCAAGTATGTACCCACTAATCGAAACGACAATACTATTGGGCTATCTCTTTTAGCGTTCTGTGCATTCCAGAGCAATCAACGGCTTCATTAAGCGTAGTCTGAACGACGCGTACTTGGTTTCTTTCAGTTTTTTTTTTATTGTATTATCGATAGGCCCGCAGCAGTCCGTGACTACACAGCTACCGTATGTGTGGTATGTACAACTTTGCTTTAAGAAAAGAAGCAATATAGATTTAAATATCGTAAACACGACGGCACAGCGCTTGTGCCAGAGCACACAGAAGCCGTTGCCGTTCGCGGCCGAAGTCTACGGTAACTTACTTCGAAAAATAAAACCCAATTGAAGGCAGGTGATAAACACAATAACTGGACCATTCATCGCTAATTACTACGAAAAAAAAACACAATTAATCAGCGCGCAGACACCAAAAGCAGCGAGCGTTTGCACGCCAAGAGCTGGACAATACGCCGCACGCGCAGCGGCTGGATGACCTTCGTGCGGCGGTGGCGCCTCTAGTGGCGGGCGCGATCCCTATATGAAGCGAGCGCCGAAGTTTCGTGACCAGTAAAGCATTGAAGGACTCTGGCTTTACTTAGAACGCCCGGCTTAGTGCGTCTGCGTTACCGGCTACAGAGCACGCAAACTTCTGCACTGCTTACACGACGCAGCCACATTCCTTTCCGGAATTACTGTAAGCCTCTTCCAGGCAAGTTAACTTGTGACTTAAGTACAAACTAGTCGTTCCCGGCCGTTAGCCTCCTCTTGGCATAGTACAACTTCCATGCCACGATCGCTCGATCGCACTGAATAACGAACCTTTCGAAAAGCCGGGGACCGTTAGAACTGGCTCCTCGCTCAAGGCTCGTTTCAGCGCTCAAAACGCGTCCTCCTACTTTGTGTTCCATTCCACCCCAACTGGCTCAGTCTTTCTCAGAACGTCAGTAACGGACTAGCCAGTGTGGAGTAATCTTTCACATAAGTTTAGCCATATCCAGTCAAACTCGAAAAGTCCTTATCTCGGACTTAGTGGTTGGTCGGCGATAGTTCGACTGCGGCTACTTTGACTTCCGACGGTCTGCGTCGGCCGCGCTACCACCGCCACATGCGCTAGATACGTCACTTCGGCGCAACGTATGCGACACTTTTAACTGTTTGACTGATAGGCCTGCTTGGAGCCTGCTCAGCACGACTCGTAAGGGCTCTATTTCATCCTACCCAGCGCGTACTCTGACAGGCCACGAAACACCCGATGCGTTATGTTTCGAGAAGCAATACTGCTCGTGTTTCAGTCCGAAGCTGAACATGACGGGACGGACTGTCCGAACGGGGAAACGAACGCTGCGTTACAACTAGCTCTTCCCCACAGGCTAGTTTCGTTATTCGAAACGCGTTCTCTTTCCGCGGTCATATACAAGCCTCGCAAAGCTGGCACCCGTAATCTCGCGCGGAGCTTATTTCAAGGCCAACATAGCGGCCGGCACGCATGCCTCCCAATCGCGTTTCCGCTCAAAGCAGAAAGCTCTGATCGTTCGCTTTCGCCCCGGGGACCTTTGCTCCACTTTGTTGGAACGCGGGTGAAAGTGTCCCACCTTGCTTTCAAGCAAGCCATCGAGAACTGGGGACAACGGCGAGTTCGCCTCGCAACGCGCGGCCACCTGGGTTTCCCCGCCGATGGGGATGGCGCAACCCGCTTCGGCCGTCGGCGGCTCCACTAAGCTACTGCCAGAGCTTTCGTTCCGCTCGCCGCTCGGCCTTCGTTGCTCGCTCGTCTCTCGTGCACCGCTCGCAGGCGTAGCCACCACATCGCTTGCGTTAGAGCTCGCACCCGAAGGAACACCTTCTGTTTCCGGGGGCTCTAGCGGCTTCATCCGGCTAGCCTCGCTGTCCAAACTTTCACGCGGAACCTCGCTATCTCGCGCACTGTGCGCGATCCTGTTGGAAGCCGTCCCTGAGGCCTCCGCTGATTCTGAGCGTTCTGCCGAGATCGTTGAACCCGAGACCGACACCTGAACTCGATCAGCGGACTCGTACGGCCCTCTATCGGACGTCTCGGCAAGTGCGTTATCTACTTCAGGTACGCCATTGCTCTCCGAGACGGCGGTACAGTCTCTGTCAACATCATTCGCCACGAGCTCACTGGATTTCTCTGTGGGCAGCGCTTCGACCTTGAGCTCGTTGTCGCGCAACAGCCGATAGGAAACCGGTGACAACGTACTCTTCGTGTCGCCCGGCTGCGTTTCTCCACCGAAAGGTTTCACGCAACCCCGTTCAGCTGCTCGCGGTTCCACTAGCCTACCGCGACAGTTTTCGGTCGGCTCGTAGTTCGGGCTAAGCTGCTCCCCAAGCAGCAGAAATTGCCAAGCCCAAGCATGGCAATTCATCAGTGGCCAATGTGTCCGAGCTTGGCAATACCTCGGCCGCCAATATTGGCTGGTGTTTGGGAAAGGTGACAAGCCAACAATTGGCCAAGCCCTAGAAGGCCAATATTGGACAACGCTTGGCAAAGTATCTTGCCATGATAATGCCAATGGGTGGACCCCACGCTATTTTCATGCACATTTTTGGCTTTGTGGCCCGTCCTTATGACCAATGCTTATTTTATGAGTTGCCTCGCGGCCCGATTTCTGCTTTATACATGCCAGTATACAGGAAATTATTAAACGAGAGCGCATTAATTATTTAATGCGCACTCATTAAATAATTTCCTGTACAATGGCATGTATAAAACAGAAATGGGACCGCGAGGAACAATAAGCAAACTGCATCAACTTTGCGAAGCAATTATAGATAAGTGACTTGCCAAAAACAATTGAGCAACACAACACACCGGGTCTCTCTGTGTAGCTTTTTTATTATGCACATCAAATATACGAGAAACCTGGCTTAACAGTGGCAAGAATACGAACACAAACATGAAAGCAAACACAAACACAACAGTCGAGAAAAAAATTTAAAAAGCGCTGCTCATGAAGCGCGAATCAATTATCATTCGTTTAACTGCTTGAGATGCCTACAAAACAGAAGCATTCAGGTAAATGAAAACAGGACCCTCATTCTCGTTAATTCGCCGACGTGCCAAGATCACAATATGTTGTTGAACAGCACTATAGCCCAGCTTGGAAAGCTTGTCACTGCTGCACCCGCCACTTGTCCACGGGAAACACCTGTGCGTCGTAGCGCCTGTAATAAGTAAAAAAAAATAGTTCACTATAATGCTAAATTCACGCTGCTTACTAAATACAGCACCTATACAAGCCTTACCACATGTCCGTGTGAAAATATTCAGCCTAAAGTTCTAGCTTGTTAACACTCGCTGTGAAACACAAAACGTACTGCACTATTCATTTTTCAATACTGCGTTTTACGGTAGCAGTTACTTGGCTCGTTCTTGAGAAAACAGTCCGGAATTTCACCGAAAATGGGCTTCACTGGTATTGCAGTCGCGCAAGGTAATATAAAAAGTACAATAGACAAAGCAACACGCCAGCGGTTCCGTGAAATTTTGTTGTGCCTTCGCTCACTTCTGCCCCGTCAGACGCGCAAGACGCGAACGGAACCGACGGAGCGATGGAGAAGCCCAGCGGTAGTGCAATTACTTTGTCGCTCGACAATACCTTTACGTTGCTCAAGAAAATAATGAAACGAAAGCTTCATTAATAGGTAGAGTTTAATTAAGCCAGCTTAATACATCCGCAACTCTTATACTGCACACGAGTCTTGCTTCAACGCATGCTGAACGTCGTGAACCTGCAGTGGGAGCACGGCTGCTTGTTCGGAAAACACAAAGCCGGAAAAAGGATAGCTAGAACTGGCGTCACACAATTGGAAGCACATGTATGTGACCACTTTTTTCTTCGCAAGAACCAACAACACTAAGCAGCACTCGCGAGCGCCAGTTATAAACGACAGCTGAAGTTTTGGCGGGAACGAGCGCGAGCACTCCCGCACCGCGAAAAACTGAAATGGTGACTTACGTTTTCAGCGGCGGCCGTAGCGGGCAAACGATGTTATTACACCAGTCAGGTATACTCCACACAGCCACCGACACGAAAACGCACCTCACAGACACGTAGAGAAGTACTACCGCAGTTTCAATGCCACAAAAGAGACGGAGCCGTCGGTGCAACGCGCCGGTCCACAGGCCCCGCCGCGGGTTCAAAGAACGCGCAAAGGCACAACGCTGAAGTAGTTCGACGTTCACCGTTGCGTTAGGACACACAAATGACCAATTCCTACTGAACGTTTAACACTCTCTCTCACGCTGTTTTGAATAAGCTGCACTTTAGTTTAAGTACGCTTTGTTTCGTGGCACGGTGCTGTGGCTCTTTAGGTAACTACTTTTTGCTGCGTTTTGGCCTGTTCACCGCGCTCTAACCGTCGTAATCTGTCATGTTGGGGAACCGCCGCCACCGCCGCGGGCATGGAGGAAAAAAAAGCTTAAGAGAGGCCCCCAGCTATCCCCGCGCATTGGCAAAAGTGTGGAGGAAGTCACGTGTTTTCGGCGGCCATTGGAAGTCGCGTTAGCAACGGCGTCCTAGCAACAGCCCGCCCGCCGTTCGCCAGTCATGGAGGAAAGGCAGCGCCTGCTGGCGCCTGCCTTGTCGTCCGATTGCGAAGATTGCTGCTTCGCTTTGCTGCGCTGTGGTCTTGCGGAACTCGAAAAGGATGCTGCGAGTTGCGACAGCTGCGCCGATGTGAATATGTCATTTAATTTCTACTTGCAAGTGCACCTTGTACCGCGTCAAGCTATTGCTCCGGTCGCGATCACGACGCGCCTATTGAAGTGCAGATATCGTGAACGCGCCGTCCCGTCGTACGCGCGGACACCCGTCTGGTAGATTTTCGGGAAGTGATACACGGTGTGCAGTACGTAGGCGACTTGCAACCGAACGATTCGCAACTGAATTTTTTGGTTGTCGCCGCCGCAATATATAGTTTGCTAGGCCGGCAATGCGTGGCAGTGCTTTTGCAACTGTTACAAGGTAGATTCCCAGTTGATATAATTCCATCGTCCTATTACCTTAGTAGGTGTCCGTCTGTTGACTGGAAGAGTGCTGGATCTGGAATCTGGATCTTTTTGTGGTCTCGCTCTGGATTTCGCTTTTCAACGTTTCATACTGCGAGGTTAGTGTATGAACGTTTTCAACTGATATCACCTTGAATTTATTGACACTGAGACAAGTTGAAACTTGGCGAAAAAAAGTTTATTGACGCCACCCACCCTCTCATTTTTTTTTACTCAATAAAACGTTTTGCCTCCTCCTCCTTCGCAAAAAATTCTATCGAAGGCACGCGAACAACGGTAAAAACATTCCCCAATTTTTTAGCGTGAAATCTGCATGAAGTACTGCTTACCTATATATATAGAACGGCCGTTTAATTGACTAGTCATCTCTGGGATTGCCAGTGAAACTGCAACGCAAACTTGGGCACTTTCCAGTCCGGTAGCCGCACAGCGTTCGCCCACTGTTTGCGGCGTTCTCCATCGCTTGGGAACCTATAAACGGCGGCGATTGCAAACAAAGGATGAATGCACACCAATGTACAGCAATACTTGTCAGTGGAATGATGCACTAACCGGTGGAAAGTGACGCCCAATTCCTTGGGTACCGATCGCGACTTGCAGCCTGGCACCGAGCATTGCGGCATTGTTAGAGCGAGCCGCTTCGCAAACCTGCTGCGGCCACACTGAAGACGTGTAACAGTGTAACCGCGCGTTTAGGCTCACGGACACGCGCTGCAAAACGGCCTTCTACCTGCCTATCAGCTGATTTCCGCCGGCTCGGCGCTGGCAGATGCAGACGACAAGAGAGGCGATACAGGACGGAGGAGGCGGAGAAGGTGCACCGAGAGAGAGAGGCAAAAAGAGTCCGCCAATGGCATGGAGGGCCAATGGTCCGCCATTCGACTTACAGAAATGGCGTTTCCGGCTGCGCTGGGTGTGACGTCAGGGCCTCTCCTAAGCTTTTCTTTCCTCCATGGCCGCGGGCAACGACCGCAGTGCTGCCCTCGAGTGGTGCTGCTTGCGCGCCGGGTGCGCATGTATACACGCAAAATAACGCATACGAGTGCTCTACAGTGAGACTTCATGCAACAATATGCAACAACAGGCAAGGCTGTCGGCATTTACACCTGCCAATACTTTTTATTTAAATGTGCTACTTGACACAAGCGTGAAAATGATTTGGAACTACTTTTTTTGATGTGCGCTGCGCGTGAAAACAAATTCAAAAACACGCAAACTTCAGTAATATTTTGAGTGAACTTGAGTGGTCATTCAACTAACAAGAAAATGCCAAGACGTGCGTAAAGGCACTCATAAATACCTGCGTCACATATAGGCTACTACTCTTCATAAAATTTTATGATAAAAAATTACGTCTGAATGAGCGCGCTGTCCAGTGTGATTTTTTGCAGGCCGGTCGTGTAGCGCTCGTTGTCCACGAATGGCCTTTGCGTACAGGCCGGCGTCTGGCCAAGCTATCGGAAGCCAAAGGGAAGCCAAGGGGCGTCCAATGATTGTCTATCGGCCAATGCTGCTTGGGTCGGTGTCCTTTCGCGTCTCGCTCGTTGGGGAAGAGTCAAGTTTCTCCGAGAGCTTCCCCGCTTGCGAACTCGAAAGTGCCATGCCCTGTGCCATGCACTGGCCACTGCTCGCGGACTGCGCGCGCGTTTCGAAATCTTCGTTTCGAAGCGGCTTCTCTGCCTTCGCGCCGTTCTCGCATTCCTGGCTCGTTTCTCTGTCCAAGTATACGAGTGCGGTCGCTTCGCGTTTGCCCTGGGACGCTCCGTCTTCGGGCCCTGACCTCTCAACAACGAACGGCGGCCGTTGGTCCTGACTTCTCGGACCGCTCGCCTGAACCTTTGGACAAGTCACGCTAGGCGGCGGCGAACCCTGCCGGAGCTCCGACTCTAGCGTCATCAACTCGAGCTGCCTATCGGCGTCCCGTTTCTGCCTTTTGACTGCCCATTTCTGCCTTTTGGCTTCCCGTTCCTGCCTTTTGGCTTCCCGTTCCTGCCATTCGGCTTCTTCGCGCTCACGGCGCTCTTTTTCTTCGGCCTCCTCGCGCTCGCGGCGCTCTTTCTCTTCGGCTTCCTCGCGCTCCCGGCGATCTTTGGCTTCCTCGCGCTCCCGGCGCTCTTTAGCCTCTTCGCGCTCACGGCGCTCTTTCTTTTCCTCCTCCTCGCGCTCACGGCGTTCTTTGATATCATCCCTGGCCTCATTGACTTCCTCAGCCGTTAGGTTCTCCTTCCGCATGATCTCAAGGATCGCATGCTTCCGTTTCGCACGGCCTAGGTCAAGGCCCAGCTCCTCGCAAATTTCGATGAGTTCCTTCACTTCAAGGTCCTCCATCGTTTGCACTGGCCTCTTGCTGCTTACCCGCGTTAGAATTCCCTTGCCGTTCCTATACTATCGAACTACTAGCAAGGCACGCGCAAGTAATTCTCTACGCTCCTTTGTTTACCTCTCGGCACTAGCTTTGGTTTCCACGCACTTTCTCTAGGCTTGAAACACTCAAAGCTATACACAGTGCTTCACACAGCCCTTCTCTAAACTACCATAACCTGTGCTAGAGAAGTCTGGTGGACTGAGAGAAAACATCGAGCGCTTACCACACTAGGTAGTAGCCGTTGCCGGTTGATCCCGCAGCTGCCATCCACTGTTGGGAATGACCATCCCACCGCTGGCACCACTGTTGGGAATGACTATCCCAGGGCGGTCGCCAAGGTTGTGACTCGCCTTCCTGCTCGTCACCGAGGTTGGGAATCAGCCATCCCGACGCTGTCTCCGCTGTTGCTGTTGGCCACCCGAGCGCAGTCACCGGTGTAGCGATGTTGCCTTGCTCCGTCCGCTATCGACGCGGCGCAGAGCCGAGCGAAGAAGTTCTCGAGCAGACGAAAACTTGAAGTAACATTTATATACGGTATGTACAGGGTAAGCAAACGTTACATAACTCGCACAAAGGCGACAGCACCCCTTTCACTCGGTGCTTCCGAAGAGACTGGTGCCGGAGAGAAGCCGCCGAGGAATGCCGACGATGAGAGCGTCCGGGCTTCTTTTATAGCCCGGGAAGTTCGTTGGGGCCCCGAGAAGTTCGAATAGCTCCAATCAGAGCTCTCGCTGCCTGAAGTTTGAATTCCGACGAATGGTAGCGAAGCGGTGAGTCAGCTGCGCCGCCGATGGGAAAAGGGAGGGCGACGCCACCGCCGTCTGCGTGACCTCGCCTCCGGGCGTAGCGACATGCCCTTGTTTGGTCGTTCTCCGATGCGGGATTCGGCCGCGCCGCAGCGTTCTGGGATGCGGGATTCGGCCGCGCCGCAGCGTTCCGAGATGCAGGATTCGGCCGCGCCGCAGCGATGAAAGGGAGAGGCGTGACTCAGCCTCGCTGTCGGCGCGTCGCCTCGTGCAACGCCTTTGGGCCAGGCGCTCTGGCTCAACAGTATGCTGACGTCGCGGCCAAATTAGACTTGGTGACTTCGCAGCCAAATGGGAATTGGCGGTTCGTGAGCTACTCACAGCGGCCGTTATCGCCACTGGTCAATCTCTTCTAGCGGGTATGTGAGACTTGCCTACTAGCCAGTGGGGTTTTCGGTACGATAGTAGGCACGCCGGACCCCGGATGTTTGGAGAACGGGTCATTTAAGACTTTTTTCTTGAAATACAAACGAAAATGAAGATTAACTCACGAGATCACAAAGGTCTCCATTTCAGTCCCCTCAGCGATTAACTCAGAAGCAAGACAACCGAAAAGATGAAAAAAAAGCAATAAACTAAGAAGCAAGAAAACCGAAAAGATGAAAAAATAGAGACAAAAATTAACTAACAAAATCACAGAATTCCATCGAATCCGGCACCCTCACGTGACTAAGCTAAAAGAAACAGGAAAGTCCTCGTTTTTTGCGCCACTTTTCCTGTTCAAATAGACGTTGTCGTGATTGAGCTGTCCTTCAGTGACACCAAGGAAACGTTAGGTCGGTGAAACTTGGGGGAAACGGGGAAGTGGAGTAAGCATCCTTACAATTCAATAGCCCATTATCATAAATCATGTACTGCCTTGGTCGACTTTGACGCGAGTATAGCTTATGCCCAATTTACTCAAATTTTTGATATGCTGATACATGACTTCAGCGTGAGCGACAAACCTGCTCAACAACCATTGGAGAAAACCAGCCCGCCATTGTGATGCAAAAGGGCAGCAATTCCGCTCGCATCCGCCGGAGGGCAGGCCAAGTGCTGGAACCAGGAAAAAGTTTCCTAGAAGAGTAAAAGCTTAACGGGCGGGCAGGACGTGAAGATAATTATGCAACATGTGTCACTGCGCACACTTAATCATGACGCCATTAGAGACGCCGTAGAAATTGGATCCGATCACTTGTCCCAGCTGTTCCTCCAGTTGCACGCTAGTCGCTCGCACTATCGTGTTCTAGCAACAAAGAGAGCAACCTGCGGCTAGCACCGGGTGAAATTTTGACACACGGGCGTTTCTGTATGTTGCCTCCGCCAGAAAAGCTGCCGCCGCAGGCGCTAGTAGAGCCCGCAACTTCATGCTCTGTCAGTCTTTTGTCATCTCCGTGAGCAGGGCAAATTGCTCCTATTTTATAGATTACGAAAAAAACCGTTCACCGCGAGAGAATTCTTTTTTACGTCAAGTTTTCAAGGGGGAGTCCTGACGAGTAACCTTTCAATGACAATAAGCGAGCTCTGCCCCGATTATGAATACGAGACACGCGTGATTAGTGTTACACGTGATGACTTTTGCAACTTTATTCCCTTGGCTGCTCATACGTTCGAGGCCCCTTTTGAGTCGTGGAATCCTCCGGAAACCACGTTTTTTCCAACGTGGCATGCGCTTTCTCGGGAGGAATAAATATAAAAAAGAACGCTACCCTCATTTATTCCTTTCCCGGCGCTGTCTCATTTGTAACTCTCTGTTTCGCATATTCGCTCAAGAGAAAACTATCACAGGCCTTACACAAGCGAGGGCAAGTTCCTGTTTGGTTTAAGTGAGCTCAACATGCTGGGTGTCGTCGTGCCTTTCTATCCCTCCGTAAATTTGCGTAACGAATAACCTAACCCCGACATGGGGAGACCCAGTTCCGGCGCAGAACATCTGTGAAGATTATGACGGGATACGCTGTGCAAGCGGTGCGTAGCTGTTCCCCGATAACTCCGTAGTTACGTATCAGCCTTTGTTTTTTTTTCTGAGCTGCGCAAAGGCGATCTATCACGGTTAGGGAGCGACGGTGTGGGTGGCGCTGAAGTGCGTACGCCGCGTGTTCACAAATACGCAGCCATGACCGCCAGGAAGTCCTGGGCACTTTTCAGATTAAAGACTTTACGGCTATGCTGGTTTCGATCTCCTATTTCGTTTTTGGCGCATCAGAGTTATTAGAGTGCACGACGACTTACCGTCCTGCCGGTTTCCGGTTAGCTCCTGTGCGACATTGTATTACAAAACGACATGTCACCTGTCTTGCCGCTGGTCAAAGTTGTATGCATGAGATGGCTGAGGCCTGATTTTGGTAGAGTTACGTCGGGTCTCCTCCCTCTGTGCGAACGCCGGCACCTTTAGAGATCGATACGGACGGTGGTACTGAGTTGGCGCTGTTATGCTGCTCGGTTCCTTCTGTTTCTACGAGGCGTAGCCGCGGGATCTCCACTTCGTATTTGTCCCGTCGACTGACACGTCACGTCGACTGACATATGATGACGGTGTCGGCTTGGGACGAAAATCAAGACTGAAGCTTCGTCAATGGAAATTATTGTATTAACCATGCAGTACCTAGGCCAAACTGCTGACAGTTACGCTTCGTATTTTCGTTGCACAAACACTTTTTTGTTATTTTTTCGCTCCCACCCGATCCCATTCACTCAAAATGACGTTAGTTTTTCCAACGTAGTATTCTACTGCTTGGAAAGTGAAGCAGCAAACTTGGAAGGTGAAATAGACCTTTCGGTCGTCGCGTGTCTTTGCGTTTAGTGTGCACACTAGTCACCCATGTGCAGTGGGGATCAACATCGGCGACACATCCGTTAGTCATCCATGCTTTAGTGGCACACTAGGGCATAGCGGTTTGCCCTAGTGGCATACTAGTCACCCATATTTAGGATCAGCATCGACGAATCATCCATTGCTCATTTATGCGTCACCATCTGTGTGTCTCCAGTGTGCCACTGATTAGTGAACCACCACGGATAAGCAACAGGGGCCAGACTGGGTGGGCCAGTTCTGTGTCACCAGTGACCCACCAATAGCCTGCTAGTGGGTCAGTGCCAAAATAACGGTCCGACCAGGGAGTGATCTACTACTAACTGCTGAGATGTCTTTCCTGTACGATTGGGGACAGACAGACAGACAGACAGACAGACAGACAGACAGACAGACAGACAGACAGACAGACAGACAGACAGACAGACAGACAGACAGACAGACAGACAGACAGACAGACAGACAGACAGACAGACAGACAGACAGACAGACAGACAGACAGACAGACAGACAGACAGACAGACAGACAGACAGACAGACAGACAGACAGACAGACAGACAGACAGACAGACAGACAGACAGACAGACATTTCAATGTTTAGGTGGCCCAAGAAAGACTTGCCTTCTAAACGAACTGCTGCCCCTGTATGTACAACTTCTCGATCATTTTATTGCAGCGAAGGAGGTACTTAGCGCCGAGGTTAGAAACGGAAATATGGGTCACATTAAAGAAAGTGTCCCTCCCTATGTTGTGTAACCGTTACGCTGATGCTAATAAGGAACGACTTTGGTGTACTGGGAAGCTTCGTCGCTCGGAAGTGCCAAACCCATTGACATGTTGATTCCTCCAGCGTTTGCGTTTATCTGACGACGAGTTATATAGCCTTACATTTGTCCGAGACCGGGCTGCGCACGTTCGAACTCGCTGTGCCGATCGCCAGCCTTTTTGCGCGTTTGTTCACGCAAAAGTATGCACGCTGCTGGGAATTATGCCACAAAGACTGGTTATATGTACGCCGGTAGACTTAAGATGAAAAAAAAAGAAAAAATATAGTAATAAGAAGTTACCCGGCGCGGTGGCTCAGTGGCAAAGGCGTTGCGCTGCTGAACACGAGGTCGCAGGTTTGATTCCGGGCCGCGGCAGCCGCTTTTCTGATGGAGGCGAAAAGCAAGAACGCCTGTGTGTACAATATTTCAGCGTACGTTAAAGATCCCCAGGTGGTCAAAATTAATCCGGAGCCCACCAATACCGCGCGCCTCATAGCCTGGGTTGCGTCGGCGCGTTAAACCCCCCAATCAATCAATCAGTAATAAGAAGTTGCAAACACAAAACAATGACAGTGGTAAGGGTCGTTACAGGGAAGAACGTGAAGGAAAATAACTTAAATAAAGAGTGAAACCGAGAAGGAAGGGTTTGGCTCGGGCTTAGATGTATGTATATATACAGGGTGATCAAAGTTAAGTTGACAGGCATTTTTAAAAATTAGGCGCCGAAATTTCCATGAAGACCTTCTCTACAGTGAGGTCATGCACCCAGGGGGACGCATAATTAGGGGGTAATTATTAATGTTGGTTGCTCAATTAACTAAAATCGAATAATTAACTTTTAGTGGCTGCAGTAAGCAGGCATGTTTGTATTGAAAAGTTGGGCACAATCTTGTTTCTACGCAGTTTCATTTGGCCGAATTCTTAGAGCGCATCCCTACTCCTAGAAGTTGAACTGAGAAATTTGATTGCGCTTCGCATGATCACCCATACAAGACAGTGAGGACCGGCGCAAAGCTCCTCCCTTTTGTGACGTGCCGCTGTAACGGTGTTTAGTTTGACAACAGGGTGGACGGATAGGCAAAAGTGATATCTGGCACGCTTTCAGTCTCGGCTGGCGATATCGCAATCTGCACTAGGCGGAACCGCTATGGAAACACCGAACAAAAGGGAGGAGCGTTGCACCGGTCTTCACTGTCTTGCATGCGTAATCATGCGAACGGCAATTAAACTTCGCAGTTCGATATCTCGGATTACGGATGCGCGAGAAGAACTCTGCCAAATGAAACCGCGTAGAAACACGATTGCTCCTATCTTTTCAATTTAAACATGCATGCTTACTGCAGCCACTAAAATGTTTATTATGCCATTTTAGTTAATTAAGCCACCGACGTCAATAGTTCCCACCTCATTATGTGTCCCCCTCGGCGTATAACATCACTGTAGAGGTGGTCTTCACGTACATCTAAGCGCCCAATTTAAAAAAAAAAATCCTGCCGAATTATTTGGAGAGAGAGAGAGAGAAAGACTTTATTACGTGATCCTGCGTGGGGAGGGATGAGAGGAAAACCCTCGTCGGGGTATTCTCCCCCCTCCTGCCTAGTCTAGGCCTCGTGGGGTGTTTGGCCAGTGGCCCAGCTCAAGCTACTAAGCTTCCTCCACCCGCGCCGCCCTCCCCGGCACCCACGGAGTGCGGGGGGAAGGCGCGACGGCAGCTGAGTTCTCCGTTCGCTCTTGCCGGGCCAGGGCTTCCTCGAGCCGCTGGATGGCTTGTCTCTGGGATTCACAGTCCGACGCTGTAGTCATTGTCACTATGTCCGGCGGTAGATCGGACGGGGTAGCGTTCCCACACGGCGTAACATTGTCACTTAAGGTGTCACTGCACTTGAACACGCGCACTGAACCACTGTTCACCTGCCCGTTACCTGATTTCCCGTGTTCCCACAAGATGTGGGAGAGGGTGGCGGGCGCTCGCGCACACACACACTGCACATGTAGTCTTTAAAGCGTCCTGGGCACACATAACGAGCCAGCGCGGGTGTGATCACCGATCTCGTCTGTAGCTGTCGGAGCAGTACCTGTTCGTGTTTGTTGAGTCCAGGATGCGGCGGGGGCTGTGTCTTTCGCTGTTCTCTGTAGTGTTCGAGTATGTCTCCATACTCTAGGAGAGGCTCGAGTTCGTCTTCTTTTCCTTGCGCTTCCTAGTCGTCCCTTGCGGCCTGAGAGTTCGAGGGGCGGGGGGGGGGGGGGGGCGCCGCGCGGTGTGTAAGCTCGCGCGCGACGGCGTCCGCCCTCTCGTTTTGGTTGGCCGTTCCGCCGGGTATGGGGCCGACGTGGGCCGGGAACCATCTGAGGTATGTGGTATTCGTTTTCTGACTTGGCAGGATGTGGTGGGCTGGCGGCCCTATGACGCCCTTGCTGAAGTTGATGATAGCTGATTTGGAGTCACTTATTATAGTGGTGATTTTCGGATCGCTCTTCAATGCTAGCGCGATCGCGTCCTCCTCCGCCTGTGTGGCGTCCCGGGCCACGAGGCTGGCGGCATTAAGGGTGGCACCGTCCCTAGCTCGAATTACCACCGCCACGTAAGTTTGGGTCCTGTGCGGGTAGCGGGCAACGTCGACGTACACGGCAGTGTTGTCAGTGTTGTAGGTTTCGGCCAGCGTCCTGGCTCTCGCCTTTCTTCTTCCTTTGTCCCTGTCCGGGTGCATGTTTCTAGGCAGGGGAGTGATGATTAGTTGTTCACACATTGATCTAGGCACCCGTTCGCATAGCTTGGCTTCGTTCCCGTGTTCCGTACTTTGGTTCCCATGCGTTCTAGTGTGGTTCGGGGTGCGGTGTCCAATCCTGCGTAGTATTTCTCTTCCAGTCGGTGTTGCTTGGAGTCGTGCGATTTGGGCAGATCTCTGAGCTTCACATATTTCGTCCAGGGTGTTATGGACTCCCAGAGTGTCAAGCGCTTTGTTGCTGGTGCATTATAGCAGTCCAAGGGCGACCTTGTATGCTTTCCGGATTGCGGCGTTTATCTTGTCGCGTTCCTGTGCCAGCCATGCGTGGTAGGAGCCGGTATAGGAGATCTGGCTGACTACAAAGGACTGTAGCAAGCGAAGAAGGTTGGCTTCGCGCATGCCTTCGTTGCGTGTGGATATTCTCCTTATCAACCGGGTGGTGGTGTCGATGCTCGTCAGTAGCTTGTTTAGGGCCGTGCGGTTGGTATTCCGGCCCTCATCGATGTGGTATCCGAGCACTCTTGTACTTTTGACGTGTGGGATTTGTGTTCCGTCCTGCGCGTGGAGGGCGATGCAAGAGGTGCTCTCAGCGGCTTCTCTTCTGCGCGAGCCCGGCGGTGTTAGTATTAGGAGCTCGGACTTTTGCGGTGAGCACTTGAGTCCAGTGTCTGCCAGTCCGGCCTCGACTCCATTTATCGCTCGTTGTAGCGATTCTTCGATGTGTCCATTGGTACCTTCGGTCATCCATATGGTGATATCGTCCGCGTATATTGAATGTCTGACTGCTGGGATTTGGATTAGGCGTTCTGCCACTGGGATGAGGACTAGATTGAAGAGGAACGGAGAGATGACAGATCCCTGTGGGGTGCCAGTGATTCCTCTCTTGCGCTCCTCTAGTTGTGTATTGCCAATTTTTATATTTGCGGTTCTATCCATGAGAAAGGCCCGGATATAATTGTATGTTCTCTCACCCAGTCCCAGCTTGCTAACTTGTTTGAGGATGGCGGAGTGTTGGACATTATCGAAGGCGCTTTTAAGGTCAAGGCCCAGGATGGCCCTGCAGTCCACCTTGCTTGGCGTCTCGATGACGTCATGCCATAGTTGTAGTATTGTGTCCTGCGTACTGAGTTTGGCTCTAAAGCCTAGCATGGTCGTCGGGTACATGTCATGGTCCTCTAGGTAGCGTTGTCACCTGTTGTTAAGGATATGCTCCAGGACTTTGCCGACGCAGGATGTAAGGGAGATAGGTCTGAGGTTGTCGATGCTTGGAGGCTTGTTTGGTTTCGGTATTAGGACTGTCTTGGCGGTTTTCCATTGCTTGGGTAGTACCCCGGTACGCCAGCACTTATTGTAGTATGCCGTTAGTGCCGTTATGGCCGTGTCGTTGAGGTTTCGTAACATCTTGTTATGTATTCGATCCGGTCCTGCTGCTGACTGGCAGTTTAGCGTTTGTGCCGCATTGCGAACTTCCCATTCTTGGATCTCTGCATCCAATTCAGGATTCCGCGGACCTTGGAAGTCAGGGTGGGTGACGATCGGTGTGACTGGCAGGTATTAATCATTCAGTCGTCTTCGTAGCTCTTGATCGCCAAGCGTTTTGGTTGCTGTGTGTATAATTTGGTTGAGCCTGTGCTGCTGGTAGCCTTTGCTTTGCGCTTCGTCCTTTAAATGCCTAAGCCACCTCCAGGCTTTACTGGTGTGTAATTGTCCATCCATTTCGTTACATAGGGCATGCCATCGTTGTGCGCTGAGTTGTCGACTGTGCAACTCAATCGCTTTACCGAGCTGCGCAATCCTTTTCCGCAAAGAGCGGAGGTGCCGGCGTTTCCTCCATCTTCGCTGGAGGGATTGGCGGGCTTCGATCATGTGGACGAGCTTTGAATCGACGCTTCGGATGCTATTGTCGGTAACCACTGTCGTATTGGCTTCATCGGCAGCTTTAAAGGGACACTGAAGTGATATGTAAACATTGCGGGATTACTAGCGCAAATTGTAGTCCGGAGTCCCCAGGCCATGTTTCGACCACTCTAGGCGCGTTTACGCGATTTTATGTAGTAGAAAAACTAATTCGAAAACGCTGTCCTCCTCTCTTTACGCTCGCCCATTTTCTGTGGCGTTTTCGTGTGACGTCAGGAGGGGATGAGCTGGCAATTGGCTGCGCCACGGCTGCGCTACTGCACGGCTCCCCGGCCGACAGAGTCAGTCGGCCCAGCGTTTCGTCCGCCGGCCGCCGGCGGGTCGTCGCAATCAAGGAGGTTAAAAAAAATTGCTTGGTCGCAATTCGTTCGCTTAGTTGAAACGAAGCCAGGACACGCTTGTGAATGGAAGAATGTGCCTTTCTTTACCTGGTTTGTTTGTACACTGTATCTAGCTCCAAGTCAAGGTCGCTTCACACAAGCGTTGCACATGCGACGCTTCGCTGACTGGTACGCCAGTAGGAAAATATAAGGCCTCTTGAAGGCGGGAGAAGAGTCAGCGAAGTCAATATAGGTACTAAGCAAATAAAATCAACTGATATTTTTACCGTACAGCGTAAAACTAGGGCGCGGGAAGCACTTTTTTGCGCTGGGCGAACAAGCACAGCGGTCAGCAGCACGACTACGCATCTGCGAACGCTTTTCCGTCTACGAAATGCAATTGCTAAACGTGAGCCACTGTGGAAACTCGGGCGACGCTTACTGCACGATCGCAGTACAACAAATAGTCACCTAAGCGGCTTGAAATGCCAAAACTAAATAAAAGTGTAAACCGGTTGTACAATATATACCCTATATTAGCAAGGCATTCGCGTCCCGCTCCGTGGCGTAGCGGTCTGGGGCGCTAGGAACTCACCGCAGATGTTTTGCGAGTCACAAGTTCGAATCTCCGCGGGTACGTGCTTTTTTTCTGTAAGTTAACTTTTTTGTTTTCCGCCGATGTTTTCTATATTGCGTTCACCTTTTTTGGGCCGCAACGTTCATGGCTACACGAACTAGTTCACAAAACGCGCGCAGGCTGGCACTGGCGCGCTAGCGAGTTCTCGTTGGCGTGCTGTTGCCATAAGCACCGACTGCTTGCAGGCAGTGGGCACAGGCCAGAATGAACAGACCCTTGGCCTGGTGCGAACACGCTTTTTACGATACAGGCATGAGGGAGGCAAGCTCCAAAAATGAGGGAAAAGCGCATGACATTTGGGCGTCTTCGGGCACGCGGAGGGCGTTCATGCACTGCGTAGGTCTCGGCTAGTGAATGCTACGACTACAAGCCGTCCTGCGAGGCTTATCTTGTGCATTTTACAGCCGACAACATGGCAGAAGCGCGGTACGATGATTACTGAGATATTGAGAATGCCCATCCAACAAAGCCATTGGTTATGTTTTACAGAACCGAAACCGAAATCGAAACTTGTGTGATTGCTAACCTTGGTCATCGTCCAATCACGGCGCCCCTCCTCCCAACGTCACAGCCTTAGTTGGTGCGGCCGCCGCAAACCGCGCATGGTAGTTTTTCTTCTTTCGCGGTTTGTAAAATAATTACCGATTTGTCAACCGGATAAACGATGAAAAGTGTGCTAATTTGAGCCAGTCTACGCAGTGCAAGCAAACACGGGAGCTTGACAAATTCACTTCAGTGTCCCTTTAAGTAGGTCACTGGTCCACTGATCAATGTCACCTACAGTGGATGCGGTTGCTTGTTGTCGGAAGATGTTCCAGTCTGTAACTTTGTGACTCTTTTCGTTCATGCCGGGGGTTTGCGTGGCCCGCACTGGGATCTCCACCTCAATAATGAAATGATCGCTGCCCAGACTCACCCTGGTGTTCTTCCACTTGGCAGTTCTGCCGTCGGGTAGGTAGGCGAAGGCGAGGTCTGGATTAGAGTCTCGTGCGACGGATGTACCGATGCGCGAGGGCTGTGTGGGATCGGTGAGAAGTTCGAATTGTGCTGTGGCTGCTTCTTCTAACAGGTTCCTGCCCTTTGCTGTGGTGTTGGTGTAACCTGTTACCCTGTGATGTGCATTGAAATCACCCGCGATGATGGTGGGTGCGCCAGTGACTTTCCTAAGTGTTCTCTGAAATAACGTTCCGAAGCGTTGGCTTCTGTGCTTCGGGTTGCTGTAGGTATTGATGACATATAGGGTTTCCTTTCTCTTCTTTCCGACGACCACCTCGGTCGCACACAGTTCGAGAGCCGTGTCCCTTCCCAGGAGGTCGTCGTGTGGTATGTGTATGATTCCCTTGCGGATGAAGGTGCATACCCCTTGCGCCGTACCTCTGGAGCCAGTGCGCGCGCTTGGGGCGGTAGCCTGTGTTCGATAACCAGATATTGTTGGCGATCGTTCACTGTGCGTTTCCTGCACCATCACGATATCCGGAGGGGAATCAAGACTTTGAATGTATTGTTGCAGGGCTGCTTTCCGGCACTGTAGTCCATTCGCATTCCAGTGCCATATTTTGATGCTGCCATGTGCTTCTTTACCCATGCTGCTGTGTCGGTTGTTCGGTTGTGCCGGCAGGTTGTTTGCTCAGTAAGCTGAGCATTCTTTGTACTTCGAGCAGGGCTTGCTCCACTCCTTTCATGTGGGCGTCCATGCGCGCTTCTAGGCTGTCCATGCGTATTCCAATTCTTGTTTCGAACTCCTCTTGACGCTGGATTAGATATCCTTCTAGGCCTTTCATTGCTCTGTTGTGTTCAGTGGTCTTGGTGGTCTTCTTTACAATTCTTCCCATTGTGGTCTTGTGTGACTTTTCTGCCTGTGGTCTATTTCTGGGGGATTTAGTCCTCTCATTAGCCTCTTCGTCAGCTTTCTCTTCGTCTGCCTGTTGTTGTGTTTGTCGCGCTGTAGTGTTTTCCGCTTCCTCCTCCATCCTTTCTGCGGTTTCTGTTGTGTGTGTCGTGGTTGCCTTCTGGTTGAGGTGGGGTTGTTGTTTTGCTTGCTTCTCTGAGTGTGAGTGCTTCTATTTGTTTGGTAAGCATTGCGATGGTTTCGTTTTGAGTCTTTACCATTCTCTCGAGCATGGCAATCCTGTCGTCTCTATCGTCACGTTTGCGACTGACTGATCGCTGTCGCTGCATGTGTTTCGTTTGCTCTGCTGCATTTCCTGCGTTGGCCGTTGCGACGGCCGCTACTTTGGCCCATGGTGTTGCGTTCTGAGTCTGGCTTTTCAAAGCGCTCTGTGCTGCACTATTTGATCTTTGGCGATTTGCGCCCCTTGCTGACGGCGAGCGATGTGGCTTAGCTGCTCCCTCGAGTTTCGGGAATTCGTCCTTGCGTGAGAGTCTGACTTGAATTGCAGATGTGGTAGTCTCAGCTGGCTTCCTTGCTTCCCACATTCGTCTCCTTGCCTGGTATGATGGTTTGAAGCGGTTCTTGCATCGCGGATCGCCGGTGGGGTGGTCGCCGTTGCAAAGCTTGCAGCTTGGCTTACAGCTGCTGCCATGTTCTGGGTCTGGGTTTCGCAGCCCACGCGCGAAACACGTGTTGACTTCGGGGGTGGGGCAGACGTCCCTCCTGTGTCCTATTTCGCCGCAGGTCTTGCATACCTCCCTGTGTTGTCTGTATGCCGTGCATTTGAGCATTACGCCGGCGTACTTGACGTGTGCCGGTATTCTGTTTGCTTCGAAAGCTATGACCACCGCTTCCGATGACCCTATACGGCGGGCAGCTCTAAAGGTGGTGTTGTAGGAGTTGCTGAGATGCTTTAGGATGTCTTCCTGTGTATCGTCTTGTGATATGTTGTGTATTACACCTTTGACCATGTAGTCCGGAAGGGATCCGTATGCAAATACCTCGTACGCTTTGGTGTCGACGACAATTCATCGTATACGGGCGTATTTCCTGGCTCTTTCGTCATCGGGAGTGCTTATTACGACAATATTCTGTGCTGTGTTGGGGTATAGCGTATCTTCCGCTGCTATTTGGGGGTTGATGCCTGCGGCGTTCGAGATGGCTCGCATGAGCGTGGTAGGTTTAACGCTCTCAACTGCCAGTCCACCACGTGGTCTGACGATCACTTTGGCTTCTTCCCTATCCATGTCTCTGGGCATGCGGGCTGCCTTTTCCATTGTAGCGTTTATCTTCTTAACAAATTGTGCTCTGGTTAGGGAGTTGGTGGACTTACTTCTGGCGACGGTGTCTCCGGTGGCTGTTGAGTCCGTTCGGTTAGGCCTAGTGTCTTCCTCGGTGGTGCGTGTTCGGCGGTCGCGGCTGCGTCTGACGTGGAGCCAGCCTGCCGGGTCGGTTGTATTGTTGTTGTCTTGTTCTATTTCTTCTTCGGTGCCGTGCACGGTGATCGATGTTCTCCCTCCTTGCGTGCCCAATATGGGGACCGCATCGGAGGCGGGCGTCGTGTCCATGTCGACGGCGGCGGCCGCAGCTGGTTCGTCGGGCGCCATGCTTCGGGCGGCGGCGGCGGCCGGGGCTGGCCGGTCCGTACCCGAGGCAAGCCTTGTTAGGCTTAGCGGGTGATGCACGTTGTGCGAACTTGCAGTGTCCGTAAATTGGCGAAAGAGGGGGTCCACTCATCAAAAGTTGGTACGAACGTGTTCAGCTCGCTGAACTGAGATGGCTCATGAACTCACATTAGCCAGAAACGCGGATTTAACGGCACAATTTACATGATCGACGGAGCCGATGCGAAGTGCGTCCGCTCGCTCCGGCGACCGCAGCGCCCTCTTTGGATAACCCTGTAGATTCTTACGTGGCAGGACGACGTTCAGTTGTAGATATACTGTATATTTACAGTATATTTACAGCATGGTCTGCGGAAACATACATAGAAAGCATATCAGAGAGCGTTTTGTTGAATCGCTCGGTAAGGCCATTGGTTTGTTGTTTGTGGGTGGTAGGCCGTTGTCAGTTTGTGTTGAATGGAGCAGGAGTGGAGGATCTCCTTAACGATAGACATGACACAGCACCTGCGGTCTGTTAGAAGCTGGCGGGGAGCGCCATGGTGTAGTTTGATGTCCTTCAACAAGAAGTCTGCCACGTGCGTGACGCAGCTGGTTGGAGGCGCACGAGCGATATAGCGTAGCTCGCCGCGTAGTAGTCGCGGCGGCAGTTCACTTATTTCCGGATATGGACAAGTAAAAAGGGCCCAGGTGATCCAAACTTATGCGAAAGAACGGATCGGAAGGAACATCTATTGGAGGGGCCTGCTGGGAGCAAGGCAGGGATGTTCCTGCGTTGGCACCGGTCACAGGAACCAACGTAGCGGCGGATGGATCGGTAAAGGTAGGGCCAGTAGAAACGTCTTCGAATGCGGTCGTAGGTGCGGGCCACTCCGAGATGAACACCCAGCGGTGAGCCATGAAGTTTCTGTAGTATATCCGAGGGAAGGTGTTTCGGAACAACTAGAAGTTCTTCAAGCCCGTCGGGTCAGACATTTAGGTTGCACAAACGCCATCTCGAAGCACGAAACCATGCGTAAATGTGTTCCGGGGTTCGCAAAGACTGCTGTCAATTATCAAACGCAAAGCAGCGTCGTGGCGCTGTTCGTGTTGTGTGTTGGGAAGGTCTGAAATGGGTAACACGCGCTGGTCAGGATCATTGTTCGCACATTCTGGAGTGTCGACGGGGTAACGCGACAAACACTCGGCATCGTTGTGCGGGCGACCAGACCGAAAAACGATGGTAAAAATTACCCCACCTTCCCTCCCGCTCCCTGTGGAGATGCGACGCCACAGCGAGCATCTGCTGCTCGCTTCAACCGTTTGCGTTCGGTATCACGTTTACGAAGTTCGGAATCGGCTGCTCGCTTCAATCGTTTGCGTTCAACATCACGTTCACGCCGCTTCGCAGCCTTGTCTTCAGTGGTGCTAGCATTCCTGTTATCACAGTGATCGGTGCTTGTTACGGTTTCGCGGGCGATAGCAGAATTGTTAGGCTCCATTCAACGCGTCGATGGAAATCGGAACGCCGGTGCTGGAACGACCGCGGCAATGACGCAACGTGGCGCGGCTATGACGCAACACAATCCAACACAATCCACTTTAATCAAATCCAATCCATATCCTATCCAATCCAATCCAATCCAATCCAATCGAAGCCAAGCCAAGCCAAGCCAACCCAATCGAATCCAATCCAATGCCTTTCGCGAGAGAGTGTTCGCTATCGGAGAGGAGAGGGGGTGAGCGGCGAAGAGCGCAGCGTACGCGGCGAGGAGAAGGGGGGTGGGGCGGAAGACAACGACGCCGACGCTGCATGCACAAGGCGAGTTAAGGAGTTGCAGTCGCATCTAAAAGAGAAGTCTTGAAGACGTAGAACCCAGCGTCCAAGTTGACCCATGGGGTCTTTCAACGACGGCAGGCAGCATAAAGTGTGGTGGTCAGTAAGAACGGTGAATGAACGCCCATAGAGTTCAAGCCTAGTAACGTACCAAATGACTGCAAGGCATTCCCGCTCCGTAATGGAATATTTGCGCTCTGCTTGGGTCAGCAGGCGACTGACGTAGGCAGTCACTCTGCTGTTGCCGCATTGTTGTTGGGCCACAGCGACAGGTATACCATGCCCACTCGCATCAGTGCGGGCTTCGGTAGGAGCGGTCGGGTGAAAATGAACCAAAATCGGGGCATTTGTCAATTGCGTGATGATCATGGAAAATGCGTGAGCTTGTTTGCGGCCCCATGAAAATAAGGCGTCAGTTTTGATTTGATTGATTGTAGGGTTTAACGCGCCGACGCAACGCAGGTGATGATGCGCGCCGTAGTGGAGGGCTCCGGATAATTTTGACTACCTGGGGATGTTTAGCGTGCGCCAAAATCTCGTACACAAGGGCGTTTTTGCCTCCATCAGAAAAGTGGCCGCCGCGGCCGGGAATCGAACCCGCGGCATCGTGCTCAGGGCGTCAGTTTTGAGAAGGTCCGTAAGGAGACCGGCGATGCCGGCAAAATTTTGAACGAAGCGACGAAAGTAGGAACAAAAAAGCCCGCAAAGCTGCGTAGGACCTGAAATTTCTTAAAGGAGCCATGAAGAGAAAACACAAGTTTGGTTCATTCAAAAGATTGTCTCGTTAGAATCATACTCACACCACTTTTAACGTAAACTTCGCTCAAATAAGCTACATAATTAGGAAAAACGGGAATGGTCATGCGACCCACCAGCTCATTTCCCGCAACAGAACCTATGATGTCACATGAGCTAAGCTCTGCGATTGGCGGAGGCTGGCAGAAGCAGACGCAAATTAGGTAGAGCTTACAAACTAGACGAACGAGCGATTTGCGCTTAAATTTAGGGCACATTCTTTACAAAGCAATAAGAATGATGGGAAAAACAGTGGAAGTTACGAAAGCACATGTAAACATAGAAGTATTGATGCGTTCTGCTGTTCGTACTGCGCACAGCATGCTTGGTTTAGCTGCACAGCACTACGGGGCTTGGGGTTGTCTCAGACGACACTGGCCGATTGACGCAAGCAACGGTGTCTTACGTGACCCCATTTGTCGAGCGAGCACTGTTTCAGGGAACGAATATTTTCTCCCAGAACAAAAACAAGCCAGGTTTAAATGCGGGCAAAAACAAACCAAACGCTTGCCACGGTATGGTGGCGCCATCTAGGTTACGGAACGTAAAGAAACGCGGAAACAAACCAACACCGCTGTACAGGGTGGAGACAACCTTTGAACGGTCCCGTGCCGCCGCAATTGGGCCAATGGGCTCAACGCGTTATTCTTTTCGTTTCCCACGAGACCTAGCAACGCGAAACAGACAATATGATTCAAACTTCTTCAGTAACCCGCGTTGCGGCGATACTTTTAGCGTGGTTTTGACACAATGACTTGCTTCGGCGGCGAGCGAGCAACCGAAAATGGCGGCGCCAGCGTATACGTGTCTCTACCCTGTACGGCGGATGCGTGAATGAAGGTACTCTAGGCTGCAGAGCGGTCGGTTCCTGTGATGTCATTTGGGAACACGAAAACGCACGATTGAGCGGGAAAATCAAAATTTTGACCTAAATTGTTTAATTTCTCAGTGAATAAAGCACCGTTCGTATCCGGACAAGCGCTGGGGGCACTATAAAACACGAAATGTTTCGAATAAAACCAACTTGCATTTTCTCTTCATGGCACCTTTAAAGGCGTGAATATATATATATATATATATATATATATATATATATATATACAGGGTGTCCCAGCTATCATGCACCAAGATTTAAAAAAAGAGTAAAGGCGTAACGCGAAAGAAACCAGGTGCATAATGTTTGCAGTACTGTGAAGAAGCGGACAGTATTTTTTTCTTTAATGAGATTTAATTAACTAATTGTAATTAATTATCTAACTCGAGAAATACTGTCCTAATCACTAAAGTGTCAATGAGGCACTTGTAGGTAACCACGACGGGAATCTATCTGCGGTATTTTCGGCGATGAACTAATTGCGTACACATTTATTCTGACTGATAAAGGAAACCCGCGAAATATGAAAAATACCACGTGACGACGCCTCCGTGCGCACCCTAAAGCAACGCCCTCAAACAGGCTGCCTCTGAGTTAGCCAGAATGAAATAGACAAAAGAAAGAAAGAAGAAATCGCGACCGAGTTTGTTCCTTATCTGCACACGCGTCCCGCGAATCTTGCTGCTGCTGCTCCTTCCATGCATGCTATTATGAAGGTGATGCGCTGTCTCTTCGGGCGGGTAACACGCGAAGCAGTTGCTTTCAATCAGCTTTGTTTGGGGACGCTGCTTTACAATGCGCGCGTAAGCGTCGTCACGTGGTATTTTTCATATTTCGCGGGTTTCCTTTATCAGTCAAAATAAATGAGTACGCAATTAGTTCGTCGCTGAAAATAGCGTAGTTAGATGCCCCTCGTGGTTACCTACAAGTGCCTCATTGACACTTTAGTGATTTAGACAGTATTTCTCGAGTTAGATAATTAATTATAATTAATTAATTAAGTCTCGTTAACGAAAAAATTACTCTCCGCTTCTTCACAGTACTGCAAACATTATGCACTAGGTTTTCTTCGAGCTACGCAATTTCCCTTTTTTTAAACCTTGGTGCATGATAGCTGGGACACCCTGTATATATATATATATTGTAGCAAGGATAACGAGCAGCTCTTAACGCCATCAGCTTATCGGGGTATGCGCCACATCAAGAAAGAGTGCCATGCGATCGTGGCCAATCTATGCACGACGGTATGCGCTCACGCTGGTAGCGGTGGAAGAAGAAGTACGGCTGAAGGTGCTTGGCGCGTGTGTTCGGCCATCAGGTCGATTCTTTAAAATACCTGGGAATAATATATGAGTACAATCTGGATTGGCGCCCACACATTGATTATATTTCTACCAAAGGAGCACGGTCTGTCTCTGTTTTGAGAAGATTAAGTAATAAGAGATTTGGAATGCGCCGTGACACTTTATTAATGATCTACCGAATGTACGTCCGGCCAATCCTAGAATTTGGATGTGTGCTTTTTTCAGGAAGCCCTCAGTACAAACTTCGGCCGCTAGTAATGCTGGAACGTCAAGCCCTAAGACTATGCCTGGGTCTTCCCCGATATGTACCGATCAACGTTTTGTATATGGAAGCCAGAATTCCCCCTTTACGTTTCCGCATGCATGTCCTCACTGTTGACGCATTCATAAGGGTAATGGCGTCTCCCATATCTAGACCGCAAACTGCCTTCGTAACATGGCCTTCGCTGTTTTTCAGCAGTCCATGGTCCCGATTCAAACGCCCGCAGGTTATAGTTGTACAGTCTTTACTAGACCCCTTACATGTGGCCCTTTTGTCTGTCCCTGTTCCTAATCATTCAGTATCATCTTTAGAGATAGCCTTTGATGAAATTTTTCCCACGAATGCTAAATTACTCCCATTGAGCCTTTTAACGGGCCTTTTGCAAGATCACCTTACCGGTTTCCCCTCCCATGTAATCATTGCAACCGACGCCTCTGTGCGGAATGAGAAGGCAGGAGTGGGAATTTTTTCTCCCGGTTTGGATTGGGCGTTTTCCCTCCGATTGCCTGACTTCACTACATCTTTTCATGCTGAATATCTAGCGATTGTTCTGGCCCTTAGAAAGCTACATTCGGATACAAATCACGCAATTGTGCTTACAGATTCTCTTTCTGTTTGCACTGCCCTATCGGGCTCAAAGTCTTCTCCCCTACGTCGGGCCCTTGGGTATTTACTGCCTCCGTCTTTACAAAAACTTCGTTTGGTATGGGTGCCTGGACACGCAGGTATCTGGCTCAACGAAGCGGCCGACACTCTGGCGGGCATTGCAGTGGATGGCCCAGTGATGGAGGTTCTACCACCCATAAATTTTGTCACCTCGGCACGCTTTCGAAGATTAGGCCTGCTACAAAGCATGGAGGAATCTGCGTACGCAAGTTATGACCTCGAGCACCTTCGGCACTCATGGAAGTGCCGGATTAGTCAGTCACGAGCTTGTGAAGTTACCCTCACCAGCTTTCGGTGTGGTGTCCCAAACTTAAATTATTACTTGTATCGCTGCAATCTGGCCCCTTCACCACTCTGTGCATTTTGTAACGAATTAGAAACAGCTGAACATTTTTTCCTCTCCTGCCGACGGTACTCCTCCATACGAAAAAGATACTTGGAAAACAGCTTTAACAAATTGGCCTTCCCACTGTCTGTTCCTCTGATCTTATCGTTCGGGGCGAAGGCACTGGGTTTTAGCCGCGCAGATCTTTGCTCCGCCGTGCACTTGTTCATTTCGGAATCTGGCCGTCTCCCGTGCTAGCCCCAGGCCATGCCGGGCTTCCCTCAAAAAGATCCCTGCGTGTATGATCGCTACTATCAGTGCCTTCCCGCCCACTGCCTCTCTTTCGCCAGCTTCCCTTCTTGTTTTATTTCTCTACGTACTTTTCATGTTTTCTTTCCTTTATTTTTTTATTTTATTTTATGTTGGTTTCAACACTTCCTGATGCTACGTCTCATGTTTGAGCAGTTTTTTTTTCTCTGTATATATTTCCCTAATATTTTATTTACCTCCTTAAATGTCTTTCTTTAATTACCTTGTAATTTCTCTCTGTGAGCGCCCCTTTCCTGGCCAATCCCCCTGAGTGGGTATGAGCCATCTCTTTTGGCACCACCACCACCATCGTCGGTACGCTTGTACCTGCGCTCGCCTTGCTTCTGCTCCTGCCAATAAACAACGTTCGGTCTACTACCGGAGGGTCAACTATATCCCTTACAAGTGGTGGAGGTCAGGTGTTTCGGTCCCATCCTGGAGCTACGCAACCGAACGCTGTCCACGATGAACCACGAATCCGTCCAGCAGCCTTCGTCGGCGGCACCAACCGTCATCTGCTCGGGCGCACTGCGCGAGCGGGATCCACCCAAGTTCAACGGCACCGACGGAAATGATGCTGAGGACTGGCTTTCCATGTTCGAACGTGTGAGTAACCACAACCGATGGGATGACAAGAACAAATTGATCAATGTCCCCTTCTCTCTCACCGGCCTCGCGGAGACGTGGTGGAATAATAACGAATCCCGCAACAAGACGTGGTCCTCCTTCCGCTGTAACTTCATGGAAGTCTTCGGGCGCCCTTCGTTGAGGAAGCTTCAAGCCGAGCAGCGCTTACGTGTGCGAGGACAGCAGGCTGGGGAGACGTTCACTAGCTATATAGAGGATGTCATCGACCTGTGCAAACGCGTCGACCCCTCCATGGCAGAAACAGAGAAGGTCCGACACATCTTAAAGGGAGTCGATGACGACGCCTTCCAGATGTTACTATCCAAGGACCCCCGAACTGTCGTTGACGTCGTCCGCCTTTGCCAGAGTTTCGACGAGCTGCGCAAGCAGCGAGCCCTCGCACGGCAGGCTTGTGCTCGGGAGCAGCCCGTATCAAGTGTGGAGGCAGTATATGAAGGGGACCCTGCGCTGTTTGCGCGAATCAAAGATTTCATTCGGGAAGAGGTGGCCCGCCAAGTCTCCCTCCTGCCCTACATCTCAGACCCGCCTTCCACCCTGGCGCCTTCGCTTCAGAATGTCATCAAGGAAGAGGTCGCTGAGGCACTACCATCGGCTCAGCATAACCTGCCCGTAGCTGCGCCCCTGACTTACGCCTCGGTAGCAGGACGGCTATCGCACCAGCCTGCTTCGTTCTCTCGCCGACCTGTTGTATGCCCACCTGCCGCTTCGTTTCCTGCCGCTTCCTTTCCATCAGCGCCCCGTGCTCCAGCTTCATTACCAGCACGACCGCCGATAAGCCCGGTGAGCAGTCCCCAGCTAACGGGTGCGTGGCGCACGCAGGACAATCGTCCGATTTGTTTTGCATGTGGCACGCCAGGGCATGTCGCTCGCTACTGTCGCCGCCGCATATTGCCGCCCGTCGCCAGCTATCCCCAGGCGCCTTTTTACGCCACCCCTTACTTTTCGCCGTATGCCGCTCAACCAGCGCCGTACAATTTGCCCCCTGAGCCGACTGACCGTCCAACTTTCGCTGGCCGCCGTTCAGCTTCTCCACGTCGCCGTTCGGTGTCTCCCATGCGTCGCCGCCCTACTAGTGCCGAAGAGGAAAACTAAAAGCCGCAGTTCCGGAGGCAAGAACTGCGTCGCCATCGAATCCTAGAAGTCCTCATTTCTCGCCTAAAAATGTTATCGACGTAATTGTGGAAGGTGTCCCTACCATTGCTCTCATCGACACTGGAGCCGCTGTTTCGGTCATCCACGCCGACCTCTGCCGCTCTATTCGAAAAGTCATGACACCCCTTTCAGGACTCTCGTTACGCACCGGCAGTTCACAGCCCATTAAGCCGCTAGCCGCTTGCACAGTTCGTGTCGTCATCCAGAACAATTCCTACACCATTGAATTCATCGTGCTGCCAGCTTGCTCTCACGACATCATCCTCGGGTGGGACTTTCTTGCCCACAATAACGCTATCATTAATTGTTCCCGTGCTGAAGTCGAGCTTTCTTCTGTTCTTTTCGACGGTTCCTGTAATGCCGCTACAAAATTACTCGTCGCTGAAGACACCGACGTCCCGCCCAGCTCCTCCGTCATCGTGCCCCTGTGCTGTACCTCTGTCCCCGACGCCACTGTTTTGTTTACGCCTTCTGTCATTTTCTTTTGCCGCAAATGCCTTCCACTACCTTCCGCCGTTTTGGCTGTGCGTGACGGCGCCACCACTATGTTGGTGACCAATTCGTCAGCGACCCCGTGCGCTCTTCTACAGGGAGAAACACTTGGCTTTGCAGAGCTTGTAGATGCTCGTCTAGTTGTTGACGTACCAGGTGATCTTTCTCATGTTGAGATCAGTGAACTGAGTGCTTCTCCATGTTCGCCCGGGCTATTGCCATCCGATGCCTTTGCCCACTGCATCGACGCCAATCTGGATGCAACCCAGCGAGAACGTATTACTTCATTGCTTTCGAAGTTTCGTTCTTCCTTTGATTGCACGCAAACCTCGCTGGGCCGCACGTCTACTGTTACGCACTCAGTCGACACAGGATCACATGCTCCACTTCGACAGCGCCCATATCGTGTGTCTCCGACAGAGCGGCGAACCATTGAAGACCACGTCACAGATATGCTTCAACGAGGTGTTATTCGCCCCTCGAAGAGTCCGTGGGCTTCACCAGTGGTTCTGGTTAAGAAGAAAGACGGCTCTATTCGGTTTTGCGTTGATTATCGCCGCTTGAATACCATCACAAGAAAAGACGTGTACCCTCTTCCGCGCGTATCGACGATGCGCTGGACTGTCTGCAGGGAGCGGAATTTTTCTCGTCACTCGACTTACGCTCCGGGTACTGGCAAGTTCCCATGGCCGAGGCTGATCGCGCAAAGACGGCATTTGTAACCCCAGACGGCCTTTACGAATTTAACGTTATGCCGTTTGGGCTTTGCAACGCCCCCGCCACGTTCGAAAGAATGATGGACAGTCTCCTCCGTGGCCTCAAGTGGAAGACGTGTCTCTGTTACCTGGACGACGTAGTCGTTTTCTCCCCCGATTTCGAGACACACCTGATTCGCCTAGAACAAGTCCTGACTTGCCTTGCGAACGCTGGGCTGCAGCTAAACCTCAAAAAATGCCGCTTCGCCGCACGCAAGCTTACCATCCTGGGTCATGTCGTTTCCAAAGACGGCATCAGCCCCGACGCAACAAAGCTTCGAGCCGTTGCAGAGTTCCCGAAGCCGACCACACTGAAGGCGCTTCGGAGCTTCATTGGCCTCTGTTCGTATTTTCGACGGTTTGTTCGCAACTTCGCGACCATCATTTCGCCTCTTACCAAGCTCCTCGGTAACGACAGCGGCATTTCTGCTTGGTCACCATCCTGCGACGAGGCGTTTGCGACACTGCGTCGTTTGTTGACATCCCCGCCTATATTACGGCATTTCGACCCGTCGGCCCCCACGGACGTGCACACTGATGCGAGTGGGATTGGCCTCGGTGCCGTGCTCGCTCAGCGGAAATCCGGCTGTGAGGAGTATGTTGTTGCGTACGCAAGTCGGGCACTGACGAAAGCCGAAACAAATTACTCCGTCACAGAGAAGGAATGTTTGGCCATAATATGGGCGCTTGGGAAGTTCCGCCCGTACTTGTATGGCCGCCCATTTGACGTGGTGACCGATCATCACGCGCTTTGTTGGCTCGCCTCCCTGAAGGATCCTTCAGGTCGTCTTGGGCGGTGGGCACTTCGCCTGCAAGAATATGATATCCGCGTGGTTTACCGTTCCGGCCGTAAGCATTCGGATGCTGACGCACTCTCCCGCTCTCCAATCCCGGCTGGCGTGTCTCACCTTGCCACAGCGGACTGTAGCTTGTCGTCGCTCAGTGTCACCAACATGACTGCCGAGCAGCGTAAGGACCCATGGATAGCTTCCATCATCGGCGTCCTGTCTGGTCCTTCAGCTACCGGCGCACCCAAAGCACTGCGGCGACAAGCCTCTCACTACCAACTGCGTGAAGAGCTCCTTTATCGTCGGAATTACAACTCGGACGGTCGGAAGTGGCTTTTGGTTATCCCACGCCATCTGCGTGCCGACATCTGCTCCGCCTTTCATGCCGACCCGAGTTGCGCGCACGCTGGCGTCCTCAAAACGTACGAGCGACTACGGCTACGTTACTATTGGAGGGGCATGTATACCTACGTGCGGAAGTACGTGCGCTCATGTCCGGAGTGTCAGCGTCGCAAATCACCACCTATTCGCTCTACAGCCCCGTTGCAACCACTACCGTGCCCCTCGAAACCCTTTGATCGCGTTGGAATCGATCTGTACGGGCCCCTGCCTTTAACGGCTGCCGGTAACCGGTGGATAATTGTAGCGGTCGACCACCTCACAAGGTACGCCGAAACAGCTGCCTTGCCGGCATCCACGGCTCGTGACGTCGCCAGTTTTCTTTTGCGTCACTTTGTACTTCGTCACGGAGCGCCTCGGGAACTTCTGAGTGATCGTGGCCGCGTTTTCCTATCGGACGTTGTGAAAGCTCTACTCGCCGAATGTCACGTTGTTCACCGCACGAGCTCCTCGTACCACCCGCAAACCAATGGGCTCACAGAGCGCTTCAACCGCACCCTGGGAGATATGCTATCAATGTACGTGTCGTCGGATCACTCCAATTGGGACCTCGTACTTCCGTTCATAACGTATGCATACAACACGGCTACGCAGACAACGACAGGATTCTCTCCGTTTTTCCTACTTTATGGACGCGAGCCGACCTGTACACTGGATACCATTCTGCCTTACAACCCTGACGCCACAGAATTTAAACCGGTTTCGCAACTAGCGCAGCAAGCCGAAGAGTGTCGCCAACTCGCCCGTTCCTTTACAACTGCAGACCAACAGCGCCAGAAGCATCGCCGTGACGATTTCACCACCCCTCCCACATTTGAACCCGGCTCACATGTCTGGCTTTGGGTGCCCTGCCCGACACCGGGTCTCTCCTCTAAACTTGTCGCCAAATATCATGGCCCTTACAAAGTCATCGCCCGCACTTCGCCCGTGAACTACATTGTGGAACCAGTCACCCCCTCCTCTGATCTTCGCCGCCGGGGGCGTGAAACAGTCCACGTTCAACGACTGAAGCCCTACTACGACCCCCTCGTGTCGTCCTCACCCTAAGTCGCCAGGATGGCTCCTTTTCACCGGGGGCGATTGTAGCAAGGATAACGAGCAGCTCTTAACGCCATCAGCTTATCGGGGTATGCGCCACATCAAGAAAGAGTGCCATGCGATCGTGGCCAATCTATGCACGACGGTATGCGCGCACGCTGGTAGCGGTGGAAGAAGTACGGCTGAAGGTGCTTGGCGCGTGTGTTCGGCCATCGTCGGTACGCTTGTACCTGCGCTCGCCTTGCTTCTGCTCCTGCCAATAAACAACGTTCGGTCTACTACCGGAGGGTCAACTATATCCCTTACAATATATATATATATATATATATTTATATAGTAAGGAAATGTGGGGCTCGTTGAGGAAATACAGAAAAATAGATCGGCAGTCTACGATGCCAAGGGAGGCATAGGGGTGTAGTTAGGCTCTTTTTTTTTACTACGGTTAATGAAGTTAACATTTTTTAAATATACGGAAGAAAGAAAGAAAGAAAAACACGCGCCCAGAGTGGGCACCGAACCCACGCCTTTCGATTAGATCTCGAATGCCTTACCAATTCGGCAATCTGGGCGACTGTGTTCTCCTTCTCCCCGTGTAGTCAGAGTAGCGCTGGCTACCACCCTCAATCGTCAGATACACTTCTAGCAAATATAAATAACCCAGAAAGTGAAGGAGAACACAGTCGCCCTGATTGCCGAATTGCTAAGGCATTCGAGATCTAATCGAAAGGCGTGGGTTCGGTCCCCACTCTGGGCGCATGTTTTTCTTTCTTTCTTTCTTCCGTATATTTAAAAAAATGCTAACTTCATTACCCGTAGTAAAAAAAGAGCCTAACCACACCCCTATGCCTCCTTTGGCGTTGTAGACTGCCGATCTATCTTTCTGTATTTCCTCAACAAGCCCCTCATTTCCTTACAATATTATTTTGCGAAAGCCTAGCGAGGGTCTCGGTTCTGGCAGCCTTGATGCCTAGGTATACCATAAAAGGGCTTCCCGCCAGTTACCCGCTCATGACAGGCTGTAGACGTTCGAGTCACGCCCCGGGGGTTGAAAAGAAGGTCCCCTTCTCCCCGTGTAGTCAGAGTGGCGCTGGTTACCACCCTCAATCGTCAGATACACTTCTGGTAAATATAAATAGCCCAGAAAGTGAAGGAGAACACAGTCGCCCAGATTGCCGAATTGGTAAGGCATTCGAGACCTAATCGAAAGGCGTGGGTTCGGTGCCCACTCTGGGCGCGTGTTTTTCTTTCTTTCTTTCTTCCGTATATTTAAAAAAATGTTAACTTCATTAACCGTAGTAAAAAAAAGAGCCTAACCACACCCCTATGCCTCCTTTGGCGTTGTAGACTGCCGATCTATATATATATATATATATATATATATATATATATATATATAGTATAAATAAAGAGTCGGATACACAGCAAGAACAATAACAAACAATGTTTACTTACGTAGCGGCAACGGGACGTGCCTTCATCAGAGTAAAGCTACATGATTTTACTGTCGCAAACATTTTGAACACATTTCTTATATAGGTTTGCATAAAACTGTGAGAAAGAGCGGAAAATGTTTCGGAAATGGGGAGTGTGCATACAGTCAGGCTACGCCTATGTTACAACATAATAAAAAGTTACAATAAAAAGGGGGGGGGAGCGAGAGAGAGAAAAAGGGGTCGTGTTAACAATGCAGCGTTCAAGGTTGCACCATGACGGGTCAACGTATGCCGCGCGGGCTGCAAGTTCAGACAATGGGGGAAACTGAACAACCGCGGTTTGAAAAGAAAGGGAAGAGTATACAGTAAGGTATTCAGTGACTGCGGAGACTGGTTCGGGGGAAGCGAAGATGGGTGTGCCCCCCGCGGGTCAAGAGAATAGATAGGGGGCACAAAAGAGCATTTCACAGAAGCGAGCAATTGAACAGGAAATAGGTAGGGTCACAAAAGGTTAAACATGAATACATCACAAAGAGTTAAACATTCTTAAGTGGTGGTGGGAACGAGGCCTCCCTCCCTAGGACAAATGGCATTGTTGAGCAGCATTAGCCTAATAAAGCTGCTGTATTAGGAGAGTTTCTGCGAATTCTGATGGCAAACTCGACGGTAGGAATAATGAACAGAGTTATTAAAATTATGAAGCCGCTAATTTTAATCGAGGGATAAGCACGTTAGTCTTACGTAACTTTCATTAATTCCAAGCGTGGCTGACCCAAACTTATAAATGAGATAAGATTCCCGAACCTCGCGGTCGTGGTGCGTTTTGAAGGCGGATTCTAAAATCGTTGCTTTAAGATGTTCAAATGCATGCCCGGGACTGTTCACATGTCTTGACAGGGGCAAATAAGGGCAGTTTTTTGCATGAGAGCGGTGATTATTGAACGGTATTCGGAAGGGCGTTTCAGCTTGGCGATATATTGTTGCCTACAAACAGTGCACTCTAGAAGATATACGACATTAGGGGAGTCACAGTTAAAGTTACCTTTTATATCTACGTAGTAGTCTGAAGCCGTGCTGGTGGCGCGCTGTGTAGTGGTCATGTGTGGGCATACTTTACATCGGGGTTTATTGCAGGGCATGCAGCCAGTAGTTGCCGGTCGGTTGATACGAGAGTTAGTAAGAAAGTCACCTAAATTCTTATTACGCCGGTAGACAACGCGTGGTGGTTCGGGGAATGTGCTTTTTAAGTGGTCACTTTGCATTAGGATATTGTGATGTTTTTTTAGCACGGTTGACACTCTTGGAGCGGAGGATGAGTGGGTTAAAACTAAGTTAGTTTGCGGGTTCCCGTTCGGGGCTTTTTTCTTACAGATTTCGTTACGGTCTAATTGGTTGGCTCGCACAATAGCGTCGTCGATAACTTTTTCCGGGTATTTTTTATTCAGGAGGGCGGTCTTGAGTTCTCGACAGTTTGAGTCAAAGTCGGCTTGGTTTGAGCAAATTCTCCTAAATCGGTGGGCTTGGCTGTACGGTATTGCTGTCTTGCAGTGTCTGACATGGCTGCTTCGGAAGTGCAAATGCTGCCGCGTGTCTGTCGGTTTTCTATACAGTTTAGTTTGAAGCCGACCTTGGAAGGTAGTAACGGTGACGTCCAGAAAGTTGACACTGTGTTCCGAATAGGAATGAGCAAGGGAAATACTAGGATGGGCTAGGTTAAATGCCTCAATGAAGGTGAGGAGCTCCGCCTCACCGTGTTGCCAGATCATGAATATGTCATCAATATACCTTTTATAGTACATTGGCTTTAAATTTTGGGTGTCAAGAAAGTTTGATTCGAGGTGAGCCATAAAGATATTAGCGTAGTTAGGTCCGATTCGAGTTCCCATTGACGTTCCGCTGACTTGCACGTAATGAACTGCGTCGAACTCAAAATTGTTAAGTTCAAGAATAAGCCTAAGGAATGTTTGGAGAGCAGAATCATCGATAGGTTTGTCGCACGATGACTGCTCATACGCAAGGGATACAGCGGCGATGCCATCTTCATGGGGGATGTTAGTATACAGTGACGCAACATCAAGGGTGACTAGAAGGCAGTTATCAGGAATTTCAATTTTTGAGATGTCTGAGAGAAAGTCATTGGTATCCTTAATGAAGGAGGGAAAGCTGGGCGGAATGTCACAAATGAGATTATCCACATAGCGCGAGAGGTTTTCGGTAACAGTGCCAATGCCAGAAACAATGGGGCGCCCTGGGTTGTTCACCTTGTGAATCTTTGGGAGGAGATAGAATTTACCGGCTACTGGGTTTAAGGGGATCAGGGAACGAGCCGTGGTTTCATTTATTGTTTTATTTTTAACAAGCTCAGCAAGTTTATCTTTGACAATTTGCTTATAATCTTGAGTGGGATCATTGGGTAGTGCTTTATAGAACGTCGATACTGATAGTTGCTTATTGGCCTCGTTAACATAGTCGGTTTTGTCAAGGATTACGATTGCGCCTCCCTTGTCGGCAGGTTTAATAATTATGTCGGGACAGCTTGCGAGTTCCTCTAGTGCTTTCTTTTCGTTGGTAGTCATGTTGTGGTGGAACGAAATTTGTGTTTGGTAAGCTTTTCGCACATCGCGTTGGACAGCTTTGATGTACATGTCGAGGCAACTATCACGCTGTGTGGGAGGGGTCCAGGGCTTATAGCTAGGTAGGGCTCTGCGGGCTTCTTCCGTCGCGGGGTGATCGTAGAAGTATTCTCGTAGTCTCATGTTTCTGGCGAAGTTATCTAAGTCCTTAAAAAGTTGAAATTCATCAAAACCACCAGTAGCCGGGCAAAAGTTTAGGCCCTTTGACAAGACGTTCATCTGAGCTGGGGAGAGGGTTATACTTGAAAGGTTCATTACATTCCCGGTAAGGTTTTCTTTTGTGACAGCCGGCGAGGGAAAAATATTAGTACAGGGATTTAACTGAACTGTTTGGGGCGCAGTAGTCGAAGCATTTATTACAGTCGTAGTGACATTATCGGCCGTATTGTCAGAGTTGTGGCAGTTACTAGTGCCGGAGCTTGTTAGGTTCTTACGCATGTGGCCAGTGTTAGAAATCTTATCTCGGTTAAACTTTCGGTCTTTTGTTCGGGATATGGCGGAGGCCGTATTAGATTCGTAGTTGCTTAAAAGGTTCAACTCTCTTTTGCTTAGTTCCTGACTAAGTAGTTCCTCTTTCTTTCGGAGAGAATGGGCCGTAGTTTCGTAGTGATTGAGGATTATTTCAGTTAATTGTAAGGAAGCTTTATCGAGTACCTGTTTCCACTTATTCATGTTGGACGGGGAGAGTTCGGTAGTAGCAGGTTTTATTCTAATCCTAAGACCCCTGGGAGTGACCGCGGCAGTCAAGTACTGTGCAAGAGCGGAAACGTGCAATTCGGAACGTATGCGCTTTTCGGTGATTTTTCTTAGCTTTAAAAACTGTCTTGAAACGGGGAAGGAGGCCGCGTTACCTGTTTTTTTGTGTTGTAGTCAGTTGCTGCTATGCCGATTCTTTCGAAGGTTGTAAGGGCATGTGGCACGGAGGGCTGGATTTTGGACCCCGGAAGGTCCGGCGGACGCGCTGCTGTTGGTTTTCGTGGGCTCGGTGGTCGCTGAAGATGCGGAGGTTGGGCTTGGCATGCTGTTGGTGCGGCGCCGGTCAGGGAGCTTCTTAGTGTAGCCGCGAGCGTTCCCTCGGGGCGTTGTGGCCGCTACAGGTTTGCCAGTAGGGGTTGGCATGTCGCTGGCGCGACGCTCGTCCGTGGACTTCGGGGTTGGGGCGCTGCCGCTCGCCCGGGGCGCCGTGGTTGTGGTGGATCTGGGAGGCGGTGGCGGTGGGCTGCTGGCACGACACTGCTCCGGGGTCCTTACACTGGATAGAATTGGAGGCAGTGGTGGAAAGTCGCTGTCATTTGGCAATATAGCCGGGGCTGCAACTGGGTCGGCGGTGCATGCGAAGTCGCGCCAGCCCAGAGGATTGCAGCGCTGTTGCATGAAGCAGAGTGCACGAATGTGGCCGGCCAGCAAGGCCACACCCTCGAAGCTCGGGTGTAAGCCGTCCGCAGCGAGTACTCGGCAGGCTGGAAGGTGCTCAAAGCCATGATCGACGAAGCGGACAAAGCGTGAGTGGCGGCAAAATTCGCGGAGAAGTGAGTTGAAACGGCGTGCCTTTTCGTTGCAGCAGCGAGCGAAGCGAGAGATGCGGTAGTCGCGGCGGCGGTTAGCGGAGCGGGGAAGAATGAGACTGGCGTTAATAGTGGAAATGTTCGGTCGAGATTCCAGAATGAGGTCAGTCAGTGAGCGGTAGTCAGAGAAAGCATGTTCAGCGGAAGTAGAGCAGAGATCATTAGTACCAACATGCAGAAAAACTGTAGTGGCAGAGGCAGGGATAAAGTCGATCAGTCAGCGTCCGTCAGCAATGCATGCGCCAGGCTGAGAAACAAAAGCGGGGGTTCCAGGGCAGAGGGGATCGAAGTGATGATACAAATACTTGGTCTGGGAGTCCCCGATCACAACTGTTGTGGTTTCGGTCTGCGGAAATTTCCAGATGATGCTCTTTGCTGTGGTCCTGTCAGCGCTCATGGTAGAAACAAATCGAGATAAAGATAAACTCACAAAGCGCGCAGAAATAGTATAAGTAAAGAGTCGGATACACAGCAAGAACAATAAGAAACAATGTTTACTTACGTAGCGGCAACGGGACTTGCCTTCATCAGAGTAAAGTTACATGATTTTACTGTCGCAAACATTTTGAACACATTTCTTATATAGGTTTGCATAAAACTGTGAGAAAGAGCGGAAAATGTTTCGGAAATGGGGAGTGTGCATACAGTCAGGCTACGCCTATGTATAAAAGGGGGGGGGGGAGAGCGAGAAAGAGAAAAAGGGGTCGTGTTAACAATGCAGCGTTCAAGGTTGCACCATGACGGGTCAACGTATGCCGCGCGGGCTGCAAGTTCAGACAATGGGGGAAACTGAACAACCGCGGTTTGAAAAGAAAGGAAAGAGTATACAGTAAGGTATTCAGTGACTGCGGAGACTGGTTCGGGGGAAGCGCAGATGGGTGTGCCCCCCGCGGGTCAAGAGAATAGATAGGGGGCACAAAAGAGCATTCATTTCACAGAAGCGAGCAATTGAACAGGAAATAGGTAGGGTCACAAAAGGTTAAACATGAATACATCACAAAGAGTTAAACATTCTTAAGTGGTGGTGGGAACGAGGCCTCACTCCCTAGGACAAATGGCATTGTTGAGCCGCATTAGGCTAATAAAGCTGCTGTATTAGGAGAGTTTCTGTGAATTCTGATGGCAAACTCGAGGGTAGGAATAATGAACATAGTTGTTAAAATTATGAAGCCGCTAATTTTAATCGAGGGATAAGCACGTTAGTTTTCCGTAACTTTCATTAATTCCTGGGGAGGGAGGCCTCGTTCCCACCACCACTTAAGAATGTTTAACTCTTTGTGATATATATATATATATATATATATATATATATATATATATATATATATATATATAGCGAATCAGAATAGGAAATGAGGGACTCGTAGAAATAACACAGAAATAAGGGTTGGCAGTCAAGAACACCTCGGAAACCAAAGGGGAGGTTTTGTTAGCTCATTGAAACAGATAAAGAATTTGGAAAGAAAGAAAGAAAGAAAGCGAAGAAAAAATGCCCGCCAGGTGGGATCCGAACCCACGACCTCCAGAATACCGGTCTGGTGAGACCGGTAATCTGGAGGTCGTGGGTTCGGATCCCACCTGGCGGGCATTTTTTCTTCGCTTTCTTTCTTTCTTTCCAAATTCTTTATCTGTTTCAATGAGCTAACAAAACCTCCCCTTTGCTTTCCGAGGTGTTCTTGACTGCCAACCCTTATTTCTGTGTTATATATATATATATATATATATATATATATATATATATATATATATATATATATATATATATATATATATATATATATATATATATATATATATATATATATATGTATGTATGTATGTATGTATATATGTATGTATATATGTATGTATGTATGTATGTATGTATGTGTGTACACACACACACGCACACACATTTACCCTTCCACGTGTCTCCACCGCACCGCTCCTGTATCAGAGAGTCGCCTCCTGGTTATGACCCACAACTAATACGCTCTCTTCAATTTCAGTCTTTGCGAGGAACTTTCGGTAATGTGTGGTTCCTGCCTGTGGTGCACCGGCGTGATGTGCGTCGTACAGCTTCTCACGCTGCCTGCCGACCAATACATTCTCCGGACTCCATTCTTCGCCGTGTTTACACACTGGCAGCGGGAAACAAGAGCTTGACACAAGGACATGTCGCTCTAAAGTACAAAAGGAGGCATGCAAAAAGATGCTGGTAGCCTCACTGCGAATCTTTGAATATATTTCGGTGGTCAGCAATGGTCTGCAAAGCGGCAACGCAGGTGGCGTTCCTGTGACTATAAGCTGCCGACGACCCCTCGGGTCGCATAAGCTGCGCCGCCAGAACACTGGCCACAAATTTAGGCGGGCGCTACAAATGGGGCTGTTTTACGACGCCACGAGAGGTCGTTTACGTTCAGCGTTAGCCGAAAACAAATGAGGCGTGTGGCGGCCGCGGGAAGGGTATGGTAATTTAGAGATTTTTACGTAAGCTCAAGTGGCCTTAAAATAACGAGCTCAGGTCGTTTCGCGTACGGCGCTTCGAGTTTCAGGCATCTGAGTCTCCATCGCTAGGTGTAGTTTTGAAAGCAAGCCACGGACGCTCTGAAAGAAATGGCAGATGCTTTGGCTGGCCTAAAAACGGAATATCGTGTGAAATCAGCGTGTATTCCTACTCGTAAAGCGATGCTCAGTATTCCACAGGGAGTCTGAATTCCCAAGGATAGTAACACGGTGCCACACTTCAGAGTATGCACACGGGAGTTACAATGCGGCACAGATTTTTTGCGGTCAACCCCCGTGAGGTTCCTTGAAAGTAATTGATTCCTTCATTTATTGCTTGGTGCATCTAAGCCTGCACCAAGCTTTTAATGTTCTTGCCATGATGTGCATAATCTTCTGTGGCGTGTATCAACTAGCTAGTCAAGCAGCAACTGTAGGGTGCGCCCGCTACAGGCCTAACGTTTTGCTTTGACCTCTTACGACGTCAACCGGTTCTCGCAGCTTGATCTACTATTGGTGCTTTATTTTAACGGTACCGGTTGACGACGCCAGGCCTCAAAGCGTGACGTTAAGGCTCACGTCCTATGTTTAATATTGACGTTAGGTAACCTTAAAGCCCAGTGAGTATGACGTGGCAAGCTAGGTCCTCATTCTACGTGGAGCTGCAGCAGTTGACTACGAGAGACGTCAAAGCTAGAAGTTAGGGCTAACGCCAGGCAGTCGCATACCCGCGTGTTGCCCTCACCCGCTCTCGATCAATGTTTGTAAAAGCGAGTTATAGAGTGGAAAATACGGGAGGCTTTATGAAAGTGGCTTCACGAAACATGCTTCCCGACATTGGCTTCGCGAAACACGCTTCACAAAAAAAAAAAAAGGGGGTGGGAGGGGTTCACGATTTTTTTTCCGGTGATACCGACGGAGCTAGGGTTACAGTACCTTCGCAATACAAGCAAGCGCGATTAGTTCATGCTCACACATGAGAAAAGAATACACAAACTCAGAGGACACTTAAGCACCTCTGATGAGTTGTGAATGCGAGGGCATTAATGTCCAACGGAACGACGAGCTTAGCGATGCGAGGGATGGCGGCCCTAGCGCCGCTGGGTGCGGTCAGCGGTCTAGGTTTTTGATATGACGTATTGCTGACGCCGAACACTGCACTCACAGCCACAGCTGCACTTTCCACTCTCCCGCCACACTGCGCATGCCGAGGCGTTGTCACGCATCGCGTTCAGTGTTTTTATTATCGCGAAGCTCGTGCTATCTAACGCTTCGCAGTCACGTACGCGGGAGCCGCTCCTTGGTTTCAGACCCTGTCGCCACCGCAAACGCCAGGGAGTTTTTTCTCAATGGGTCATTCAAAGTTTCCGAATTAATGGAACAGGATATTCAGGATCGTCATTTCGGAGAGTCACCTTGGCTGTGACGCCGATGTCACGTGTCTCCCAGGAACAGTGGCAGCGGCCATTGCCGAGCCCACTGCTCGAATGGAGCGTGATGTGCTATCGGTCGGCACGTTATAGTGAAGAGCAGCATTAAATTACGGTTAAATGCGAGGCGAGTTGGTATGAGCGTTTTTTTAAGGGGGAGAGGGAATGGAAGTGCAACTCAAAATAGGACGCACAGAAAGATGACAAGACCAGGGCCTGACCGGCCTCTCTAGTCCTTATAGCATATTTGCGTTCGAATGTATCTGCGTCCATTCAAGCTCTGCGGTGAGTTTTTTGTACGATATAACCGAAAATGGAGCAGATAGGTGGGCCACCACATTCCTTCGTATCATTCAATAGAAGAAGGAAGCTACGGCCACTTATTCATAGAAACTCATGCAACTGCGTTTTCTTTTTTTTTTTTTTGCCTAATTTTTCCGGATTGATGCCAGAAACCGGCTAACAGCGATTTTGTCATATAATATTATCTTAGCTTGAATTGCATCCAAAGGCGAATAAATATATTCGCCCCTAAAAAAAGACTGACACACGTACGTAGCTCGGTACTGGTTCGCTTTATAAATGGCCAAGCGCACTTGTTTTTTGTGTTGTAGAGGAATTGCTGCCGGGCCTTTTGTCGTCCGAACTACGTATAGTGAAAACGAAGGTCACTCCCAAAAGGAAAATCTGCCCAGCATGATCCCAGAGCGAAACAGACGGGCTGGCCGACGAAGTAATTAGATGGGAACTGCCCGCTTACGAGAGTGGCCGACAGATAGTAGAACCAATTGAAAGACCGTATCCTCGGTTTCCCCTGGGCACCATAGGCAACAGCCGGACAATTGTTCACGGGCGGCAACTGCTAGGAAATCACTACAGACATCAATGGGAAAGAAAATAGGTTTAATGCGGTTCCATTGTCGGCGGAAGGTTATGCTAGTGACTTCCCGAAACCTCCAGGTCACACGGCGGCCCTGTGGCTCTCCCTCTCTCTCTCTCTCCCTCTCTCTCTCTCTCTCTCTCTCTCTCTCTCTCTCTCTCTCTCTCTCTCTCTCCCCGACATTTGTTCGAAGAGCTTTGATGCGTGTCAGCCTGAACCCTGAAAGGCGAGACAGTGAGAAAGGTTCAGTGTTGTACGGAACGGCGTTACAAGGAACGGCGTTCCTGGAACTAGTTCCTTTTTGAGGAACGGAGGAACGCCACCGTTCCATTAAGGGTCGGTGGAACTGTAACGGTAACTCGTTACGTTTTTGAAGGAACGGCAGGAACGGCGTTCCTGCCGTTACATCGCTGGGATTTGGCTGTTTTTGATGCCAAGCCTCGAGTACAAGAATCCACAAAGCGCTACTGCGTTTCTCTTCCTGTAAGATGGTCAGTTTGCCCGCCCTTCAGCCGTACGTGCTTCCTCGAAGGTCAAAGGCAGAAGAATAACCACGCAGCAGGCTGCAGCTTGTGCTTGCTTTCATGCTGGTTGCTTACGCGGCTTTCGACGGGTGAATAGCGTAGCCGCGAGAATGCTTTTCACCCTTCATCGTTTGTCTGGGGAGGCCAGAATGCGCGTCTGGCCGATAGAATTATTCCCTAGAGGGGAAAGAATAGAGAGTTTTAGCAGTCCGTTCGTTCTGTCGCATGCGTTGTTACTGGGTTGACCGGGACGCGGCTGGGCACTTGGGCATTCGTCGCGGTAGGGGGATTAGTTCCGCGGGCCTGCCTTCGCCATGTCCGTGCCTTCGCCATGTCCGTGCCCCCGCACCCTTCCTACTCGTCCTTCCGCGCGCTCAGGAGCAGACCGGTCCCGGACAACCAGGTAACAACAGCCCCGTTTACATTGACCCGACGAGGGCGCGTTGAGTCGAAATAAACAGGTTTTTTGGACTCGACACCCCCATGTATAAGCGGACGGGGTGGGTCAGAGAGCCGTCGCGGCGAGTCCAGTCAACTCGGAGGCAGGGGGTGGGTTAGCTCGCTCGTCGGGATGAGTCGGCGGGCCGCGGGGAGCAGAATACCGTATTTGCGCGGTTCTAACGCGCCCCCAATCGTAACGCGCGGGTAACTTCGCGCAGGAAAATTCGAAAAAGAAAGTGACACTGACGGTACTGCGCAGATGGAAAAGACATGACACCACGTACCTGGAAGAGGGAGATTTTATTTGGCATGCAGCTCTCGAAGCCAAAAAGGAATTGTGCTTCACAAGGTTGCTTATCCAGCTGCTGCTGGAAATAAAGTTATAGCAGGGAACACTCAAGCTGCTTGCGATTTCAAATGCCTTGATCTTCTTAATTCTAAGCGTTAGGGGCTAAGCAGAAGCACAAAAAAAATGTGCAACAGCTGACCAGGGTATGCGGCGTGCCATTGAGGAATCACTGCGCCGAAATTCACTCACGTGGTGTTGACGGATTGTTTTTATTGGATTGAGTTGGATTTTGTGGGTACTTCGTGTCCGTTGCGCATGGCAATGCTGCTGGTCGCTTTAAAGCCTATTTCGGTTTTGAGCCCGATTGTAACGTGCACACAAATATTAAGCTACCTTTTAGCAAAAGAGGGTGCGCGTTATAATCGTGAAAATACGGTAGCCCCTTTTCCGTCAACCCCGCCGCTCCCCTCACCTCGATTCTTGGGACGGGGTTCATATAAACTTGGACGCGTCGAGGTAAGCTGAACCCGCCACTCAACTCACCCCGCCCCCGTCGCGTCCATGTACACGGGGCTAACGTAGCCAACGAAACGAACGGACTGCCAAACGGGATCTGGACATTTCGGTGTCGGACATTTCGGTCCAGGACGTTTCAGTGTGGACATTTCTGTGCACGGACGTTTTGGTGCACGACGTCTTGGCCCAGACATTTTGAGTGGGATCATCCCAGGCATTCTTTGAACATTTTTTAGCTTTAATATTGTAATTTCGTGACTTGATATGATTTTACGTTCGAGACTTGTGCTTGCGCCGCCGTTCGTGGAAACGAACTCGAAACCCTGGCGGAGCATTGCCACGTGAAATCCGATTTCTGTAGCAGATGGTAAAAATTAATGTTGTTAATTTGGATCTGTTCAACTATTTTTTGTTATTTTAACATTCATGTGAATAACCCTAACACTTTAATTGTTACCGAAGCGCTTTTCTTTCACTTCATCCAACGGTGCAAGACGCTGCTGCTTTTAGTCTATTCCCCCCCCCCCAGCAAAACTTCCGCGAAAAAACAACAGAAAAACGAGGTCGATTAGGCGCGTGTGCATTTCGTTTTAATTATTCTCTCAATCAATCTCGCCTTAGTTGCATTCGGTGTCAGTTCTTCTTAAAACTAACAAACCAATGATCTTACTTACGGTGGCGTTACTTAGGGGAGGGGAAGGCTGAGACCGCCGGCAATCATCCCCCTAAGTAGAGAGAGAGGGGTGTCGCTTGTGCTTCACTATTGCGTCGACTGGACTTCGAAAACTTGAAGGCGACTGTTGCCGCTCTCGTCACACTAGCTTATTGATTTTTTTTTGCTCCTTATAATGGGAGGAAGCGATGTATACCTGGGGTGTCCATGATATGCGCGACTTGATGAGTTAATTCCCAAGGGGGCGACTGAAGGCGCAGAAGGAGCGATTCCTGGAGTGGGGGCGCCGTCGATATGACCGCGACTCGCGGAAGGGCGTAGCCAGCAAACGATAGTGGCCATTGTGTTCTCAGCGGCTTTTTGGGTGGCTTTTTGTGTCACATTATGAGGTTTCGTGGGCCCATGCTGAATGTAAAGCTTTTTCTCTGTTTTAAACGCGAAGTGTGCTTGTCATTGTTCTGAATGTATCCCCCAATTCCTGCAAAAGCGTCCACTAAGAGGCTAGCAGTATGTTCTAAATAAAAAACAAAAAATCACGGCGGTGACGCTTCGGAGACAAAGAACTCCACCACGCATGTAGGATTTTCAGGAGAAACCGAAAATAATATGGCTGAAAAAGAAATCTGGTCGAGATTCGAGCGTACAGGCGGGAGGTGGGAGGGGGGTGGGGCGCTAGAACAAAGAATTAAAATGTGGTAAATGTAGGCTTGTAAACATTGAACGAAGGTTGGCTTTCCCGAACACAATGGGTGGAATATGTATGCACCACCGGTACGCGCTTAATCAGCATTTAGGACATTAGATCCTGCGGCTGTTTTCCAAAAGGCCCGTTTTTCCTCCCCGACAATATCCTAGACGGGTGTTCGCGAATTCATTTTAGCAAGGCAGCCCAGCAATACTCTTCATAAGATTTTCTTCATTCTGGGGGGCTAGCTAATGTTTGTTACTTTTTGTATATTGAGAGTGTGCATGTAATTTATGTAATTTGAGGGTGTGTAATTTAAAAAAATACAAAAGAGGCGGTAGACCATCCTAAACACGGGTAATTGTCTTAGCTCAAAAAGAGCGAATATAAATTAACAACCTGTCATAAATGAACAAAAAAACGTGTGCTAAAGAATTCAATCGGCTGCATAACAGGTGTCCCCAGGAAGAGGTATTAAACAAAAATAGATAAATGTAGAATTTCTAAAAATACCTGCAAAGATCGCACATGGCATCAATAAAAAAAATAAATTCTCTGCTCCAGATTATTGTCCATAACACACGTTAAGCGTAAATAAAAATATAACGGCTGTCGCAAACAGGCAAGCACCGGATAATTTGGTCGCCGAAATGTCCGTACAGCGAAATGTCCGTACACCGAAATTTCCGCACTGAAATATCCTGCACCGAAATGTCCTCGAGCCATCTGGAGTTTGTCCGGTCCTCCCTGAAAAAAATTCGCCTAGGAGCGTTTCTTTTGATTATATTTATCTCCAGATAATCTGCTGCCGGTGGTGTTAATATTCGTATAATATACGTAGTTCGATGTGAGTTTTAAATGTCTCACTTAATTTCGACCCAGGATTATCCGACACTATATTTTAATTTAAAATCCTAATTGTAACGTTAATGTAACGACACGTTCCAATTTTCGAAGTGGAACTGGAACGCGTTCCTTTCGCAATAAAGGAACTTGTAACGGGAACTCGTTTCAAAATAGGCGAGGAACGAGGAACGAGCTTTCGTTCCTATTTTGGAGGAACGTGTACAACACTGGAAAGGTTACATCGTCAACAGTAGAAATGTACATTAAAACTCAGCTTTATATTTCGAGCCACCGCCGTATATGTCTAACTTATTCAGCTATCTTACTGAAAAATAAGGTTTAGGATAGTCACTAAAGGTGCGTTCGCAATGGAGATTCGCTTTCGTCACACGATGGTAGGAGATGAGTGTCGCGCGATGAGGTGATGTTCGCACTTCCGCAATGAGGTGGTGGGGCTGCGGGTAGCGGCGCTGTTTCCAGTTCTAAGCAACTTTCTTCGTGATTTCAACCAACAGCAGCGCTCAAAATATAATCTTCACTAGTCCGACAAGAATTGGTATAAATTCCTGTACGACAGACGCTACTGAACTGAAACAATGCCGTAATCATGGCGGGTTGCTGGAGGAGCCGAAAATGGCACCAAACGGGCTCTCTTCAACAAAATATTGCATCTTCAACAAAATATTGTTCGCGCCACAACACCCGCGTCATGGGCCTCGAAGGTTGCTTCTTTTTGTAAAGCAACAGTTCTGGGGCCTTTGAACAGCACGGTGTTTGTATACGCGACCATAGATGTACGTTGTGCGAATAGGCCTACCTCCAGAACCCGTAAGGTACACCATGAAGCAGAAGGGGTTTATTGGAGCATAGCCGAAGTAAAGAAAAAGAAAGCCTCGCATGCTGTAAGTCGAATTTGACAGACATCTTCTTAGCCAATCTTCCTCGTGGGCATTCGCCGTCTACTGAGGCTACCAATCAGCCGAGTAACTATTTCCTTTTCCAACATCCTCTCGCGTGCAAAAAGAGAGAATGAAGAATAAACGTCTCTCTAAGCGTAGGAATGTTAGACTGCGGGTGTAAGACGAGATCCATCCGACTTCTTCAGAAGGCACAGATGAATTCGGTTGTATTTTCAAGAATCAACAGGCGATTCGCTCGGCGTTAAATTGCTAGTGGAATTCACTTTCTCCCATACATTCCAGTGATTTCACGTTGTGCTGTGCTGTGACTCGGGAACAAAGTAGGTCAATTCGGGTGAACAAGCGAAAAAGTCCCCTAACATTTGGCCTCTTCGCGTACTGTACTGTACTCTTCCACGATTCTAACGCGTCCCCGATTGCAATGCGCAAGTAAGTTTGCTTCTTCGTCTTCTTCTTCTTCTTCTTCTTCATAATAATAATAATAATAATAATAATTATAATAATAATAATAATAATAATAATAATAATAATAATAATAATAATAATAATAATAATAATAATAATAATAATAATAATAATAACAATAATATTATTAATAATAATAATAATAATAATCGTCATCCCCATCAAGAACAACAACAAATAACACCACAAGACCGTCGTCATCGTCACCGTCATGATGATGATTATTATGATGATGCGGACAAAGGGCCCACCTAATGACTTCCAACTGCTCCTGTCCTGCACGGCTCGAGTTCACAGTTCACTCGCGAAGTTCCGTATTTCATCGTTCCATCGTGCTATTGGCCTTCCCTTCTTCTAGACCCATCTATTGGTATTGGCCACCGGCGGTCGGTTCATCTCACTACATGACCAGCCCAAGTGCATTTCTTCTTTTTTATTTGGACTATGATATCCTCTACTCTAGTTTGTTCTCTGATCCAGTTAGCTCGTTTCCTGTCCCTGCGGGTTACTCCGAACATTATTCGTTGAGCCCGTTGAGCCGACCTAAGTTTGCTTTCTGGTTGTTCCGAAAGGCGCCAAGTTTCAGCTCCGTATGTCACCACCGGCAGTACGCCCTGGTTGTAAATTTTTCTTTTGGGTGGCAGAGGTAAAGAACTTTTCATTATTTGGGAGTGCTTGCCGAGTGCTTCCCAACCCATACCTATTCTGCGCCGGATTTCTGTCTCGTGGTTGGGGTCTGCACTAACCATCTGTCCGAGGTAGTTATATTCTTTTACTTCTTCTAGCGTTTCGTTTTCTAAGCTGAAGACGGCGCTTACGGCATGGTTATGCCTAATTACTATAGATTTATTCATATTTATTTTAGCCCCACAGCCAGGCTTTCTGATTTTAGGGAGATCCCAAGGACCTCAAGAATTACAGACCCATCAGCAAACTCTTAGTTGTTTACAAGCGGTTTACCAATGTTATAGTTAGCCGCATAGGTGACAGCCTGGATTCCCATCAACCCAGAGAGCAGGCTGGGTTTAGGAAAGGGTACCCAACTATGGATCACATCCATGCCGTCAACCCAGAGATAGAAAAATCCACAGAGTACGATAAACTCCTTTGCATGGAGTTCATAGATTCCGAGAAAGCGTTTCACTCAGTACTCACCGCAGCCGTTTTAGATGCACTAAAAGAGTGGGAATAGAGGAAACCTGCATCATATTTAAGGTATGCACAGGCAGGATAACCCTCCACAAGCAAAGCGATAAACTTTCGATCCGAAAGAGAGTAAGACAGGGAGATACCATCTCTCCGAAACTATTAACAGCATGCCTGGAGGGGGTATTTAGATATATTGACTGGGAAAAGATGGGATTAGGGATAACTGGAAATATTTGAGCCATTTGAGGTTTGCGGACGACACAGTCTCGCTGACTGAGACTGCAAAACACATGTAAACAATGCTTGAAGTTTATTAGGAAAATAAAAAAACGTTTTTCACCCCTCCGTCTAACGACGACGGTGGTAGAACGCGAAGCTTCTCGCGGTGAATTTTTTTTGGCCAATCTCACACTACTAGTATGTGCTACTCAGAAGATACATACAACTTTTACAGAATACTCACAGGAACTCTCGGGTGTGCACTCCTTAGACCTAACGTTTGGGTTGGGGTTGTACGGCGCGAATCAGTAGCTGCTGCTTGGCGTTCAGTGAGCAATTTTTTGAGTGGGTGCCGGTTTGAGGTGCTTAACCACGAAGATGTTACGTTAGGCCTGATGTCCTAGACTTCAAAATGGGAAGTTAGGCCAACGTCTTGTGGCTAATAGCCTCACGGCACGCAGAGAAACGACATTCTCGTCCTACGTCGGCCTGTGGGTAACGGCTGTCGATATTCACCTCAGGGAAGCGTTTTAATTTTGCTACATTCCACCCACAGTCATCATCATCGCTAGAGAAAGTTGGCTTTCCTGCACGGCGTCTTCGCGTTACAAACGCCATCAGTGAGAAAACTAAAGCTTGGCTTTAATAATCGACGAAAATTATACCACAAAGATGTAAAAGACACGGCACTGTGAGCTCACACAGGATATTTTATTCGACGCACGCAAACGTGGCCGCAGAAATTCCTTGGAGTTCATAACCTTGCTTATCCAGCTCCTGTTTGGATTACAACTCGAGCGCAGAACATTGGTAGCGTTTTCTATTCCATGGGCCTTGTATCCATAAGTTAGACGTGATGGGCTGTTTTTTCATTCGCTGCCAATTCACAAATTCCACCTGGTTGTCTTCAAGTTCTCGAACACATCCATGCTCCGGCCCGGTGAACGTTTGCATGAATTTATGGCTCTGTTTTGTTTACTCCAATCGTGCACTCAAGCCTGCGGGATGCCCGGGACGCCCAGTGTGCGTGTTGGAGCTTTGTGCCGCTCGCTGTCGACAGGTAAAATTACCTTGAGTTCGAAGGACACATCATAGTGGTTTGGGGCCATAACCACGAAAGCGAGGTGCTAATCGCAGCGGGAGAAATTTGTGCAAAAGCTGGCTAGGTATGCCGGAATGGGCAGAACACGTGCGCCAAGATGTACTCACGCAATGTTTACGGATTGTTTTGGAATGAACTGAGCTGGATTTCGTTAGCATCCATGGCGATGCCGGTGGCCACTTTTGAAGCCTACTTCAGTTTTCAACACAATTTTAACGCGCGAACAAATTCCGAGTACATCGACAAGTGGCCAGTTGGTTTGAGCTCGGGACAGTGCTGCACAAAGGTATTCCTGCATGGCGTTGCACAGCTGCTGCTCGTTGCTACACCGGTAGTTGAGTAACCATTGACTCTTGATCTGTGTGTAAATAAGGCGTCGCTCGTCGATGTGCTGTCATTATGTGCAGTGTCGTTATATCCATCCCTTCTGCTTTCCTGTCTCGGGGAAGGCTTCGGGGCCTGCAATGGCATGCTAACGTTCGGAAACACTCAGTTTCTGCGTGTATGACCTTCTCTGCAACTCTCTGCGTGTATCACCTTCCCTGAAAAATGAAACGGCGTACATGCACGCAGTGGCGGCTACTGCATAACGGTTCAGTTTTATCCCCTTCACGTAAGAGGAGACTTGCGAAAACAGAAAGCATGTCATGGCGAGGGTTGAGACGTTGAAGAAATGGGACTAGCGCCAAAAAAAACTGGGCCGAAGAGGTGACAGGCATATGCAATATCGTAAGGCCACAGAGCAGGGAAAATTTCTTCTCGTGTACGTGCCTATATTTAAGCCGGGGAAAAAGCTTAACAAATCCCATTTAGCCGCAATCAAAACTCGACGTGTTATTGGTTGGACAAGCTGTTCCGCTTATCAAAATGTGATATTTGCCATGGTAAATCTGGACAGGGAAGTGCGTCGCAGCGGATTGCCTAAGAGTAATTTAGAGTAGTAGGCTCTCAGTCATATAAAATAAAGGATAGGAGAAAAAGACCCTAAGAAAAAAAAATTTCCCCGAAGGGGAGCATGAGGAAGTGCGAATGCACGGGTGATGCTATGAGGGGGAGTTTGTTGAAATTTGGTGGCATTTGCCCGTTAGTTACATTAACACCCCCGCGTGATCACGTTCGGGCCGCTACAGCCTCGCCATTAAAGCGCTGGACACATGTACGACTAGTGCACGCGATTCGCATGCGACTGATAGTTACGATTGATCGTTAGGACCCGTTTTGGCGTCGATCGCTGGTCGGAGGAGGCTCACGACGTGCGTCTGGCAAGCCAGATGCAGTCGTGCCATCGTTGCCATCGTCGTGAGGCCACAGCCAATGAGAGCCCGCTGAGCCCCAACCTCCCGCAACCGGCGTGCGCTGCTCTGGTCGGCTCGGGTGTTGGAAACTTTAGGCTTAGCATCCTGGCGGATATTTGATTGCCGCTATCTGTGTAACTGCGAATGACAATCCGTAACACAGCTTTTCACCACACTATCATCCCTTTTCTCGCATAAGCTACTTCTTTTTAGCGATCAGATTGATTCAGAAGAGCAGCGACAAGCGCGGTTGCTACCGTGGTCTGCGCCGGTTCGAGCCGCTAAGTGTGCCGAGCTGGCAGGCGCGACCGGCGTGTGCGCGGACTGTTTCCGAAGGCAGAAAACACTTCGCGATTGCCTGCTTTATCAATTTCTTGCGAACAAACGCGCGGAATCTACAAATTCAGCTCAGCGATCGTCGTAGTTGAACATCTGCGCAGCCTGTTTCGATGCTTCCGCGCAGGTATTGCCATCTCTCGACCGGTAGGCGCACCGCCCGCCGCGCGCCGCGGGGGCCGGTCAGCGTATACGCTTGCATCGCGGCAGATATCTGATCGCCGCTTTTAAAATAAGCCCTGATAACAATCCCAAGCACAATTTTTCACCACACTAACACCTACTTTCTCGCATGTGGAACTTCATTTTTACGATCAGATTGATTCAGAAGAGCAGCGACAAGCGGTTGCTACCGTGGTCTGCGCCGGTTCGAGCCGCTGAGTGTCCGAGCTGGCAGGCGCGGCCGGCGTGTGCGCGAACTGTTTCCGAAGGCAGGAAACGCTTCACGATTGCCTGCTTTATCCATTTTTTGCGATTAAACGCGCGGAATGTACAAATTCAGCTCAGCGATAGTCGTAGTTGACCATGGAGCAAAAACGGTGGGCGGAGCGACGCCGACGGCGCGTCGCATGCACGCATCGGGTCATGTGTCTCAAATTCACGCGTACGACTAGTCGTGGTGACAGTCGTAACGATCAGTCGCATGCGAATCGCGTGTACAAATCGTACATGTGTCCAGCGCTTAAACCCTTGCGCAGCGCGACGGCAGGCGAACGAAGCGGGAGAGAAGGCGAGAGCGCGCAATGGCAGGCGAGTGAAAGGGTAGACGGAGGCGAGAGCGCGCAAACGGCAGGCGAGCGAAGGGGAGAGGAGGCGAGAGCGCGTGACGTCACGGCGAGCGGAAGGGGAGAGGAGGCGAGAGCGCGCGACGTCACGTGGCGTACTACGTCATGGCGCCGTTGCTACGCACGCTCTCCCCTTTGCTCCGCGCCGTTGCTAAGGGCGAGGAGGCGCGTGCGCGATAACACCTGCGGCTGAAGACGGACGGCGGCAGAAGCGTGACTCAGGGTAGCGTAAGAAGTGCATTCGCACTTAAAACAATAATTAGGACCCTGCGAACATCAGTGATTTCAGCACGCGCCGTACCAAGTCTCGGTCTCACGTCGCTGCCTCAAACTGCAGCGCCGTAGCAGGCACCTACAGTACTGGCATATGTGTTCTTTAATTAGACTCTAGTGCTTTTGCATTCACTAAATCATCAGAAGTGCATAGGCGTCCTCGTTAATTTGAACAGTAAATTGTTGCTATGTGCTAGAATCCGCGAGCTAGAATCCGTGCTTAGGGATCCTGTGATCCACATTCATGGTTATCCCGCCTGCCACGAACTTCATGCAAAGCAAGCGATGTGAGCACACGTCCTGCGTGAAATCACGTTCTTCTACTTTTGTCTGATTAGGAAAAATAGGGAATTTACTTTCTACTAAAGTGTAAGTTCGAGGCTCCGAGCACCAGTTGCAAACGAACTCGGTGCTTACGCCGGCGCTCGCGCGCTACATGTGCCCCGACGTCTACGACAGCGAAAAGTGCAGTGTTTGTATGAGTGCTACTGCTACGCTGACTCACGTGTTGTGGGATTGTGAACTGAATCCAGAAGAGGCGGCTGCCTACCCAGGCAGGCTGCCGAAGGACATTGCTAGAGCCGTGTTAGCACAGGACTCAGTGCAACAGCTACAGGCGGTCCAGCGGATCGAGGCAGCTCTCGCTCGCCAAACGCGCAGGGATGCATCCGACGCGATCTAGGGGCTGAAGCCTCGCGGAGAGCGTTGGATTCCCCGACGTAAGCGACGGGGCACGACTTGATGGCTGCCCCCATATAGTCAGGTAGCAAGAGGGCCCTGCGTGGCACCCTGCGACCTCCGCCGGAGACTTCAATAAAGTTCACTTCTCTCTCTCTCTCGAGGCTCCGAGCTCCCAATCGCGGCTAGAAGGCACGACCGAACACATACGTGGCCGTGTGTGTTTTCTTTTCTTATAAAATTTGCTTGGTTTTTTCTTCCTTTTTCTTCTGTATGAAATTTCCTTGATTTTGCTTGATTTGCCCGCGCCGACGCAACGCAGGCGATGAAGAACGCCGTAGTGGAGGGCTCTGGATTACTTTTGACCACCTGGAGACCTTTAACGTGCACCGAAATCTCGTACACACGGACGTTTTTGCTTGTCGCCTCCATTAGAAAGGCGGCCGCCGCGGCGGGAATCGAACCCGCGTCCTTGTGCTTAGCAGCACAACGCCTTAGCCCCTGAGTCACAGCGGCGGGTCGTTGTACCCTTTGCGCTCTGGAACGTATGCTAAATCATTGTACCTTGCCGCGCCTAAACCTACAGCTCGTAAATTCTTCGAAGTAAATAATTTACGTCGTATATAATGATTTTCTTTAAAAACATCAGACCCCATTTCAAGAAATTAGGACTTTTTTAGACTGTCCGTTGTGGAAGCAACTCACTCTCCAAATTTCAATTTTGTGTGCCCCCGGTTCCGGCTTGCGGATTCTAAAGCCATATTTTATTTGCCTTAACCTTCTTATGCGTGATTCTTTTAAAGCTGAGATAACCTATTGCTAGACCATTGGGTAATATATAATGAGTAACGAATGCGAAAACTATACAGGCTTTAGATTTTCATTGACGAATTTGTGAGAACAGAATTAAGCCTTTAAACTCCCTTAAGAGCGTTCTTTTTTTTTAAATCTTTAAATGTTCGTAGACTTTTACCAGAACAAGCTACAGACGCAAGAAGCAGTTCGATAACTTTGCCGGTAGGTAACAAACGTTTTGGTACATTTTTGATAGAAGGCCAGTGAAACTGAAAACATGCTTTGCCCTATTTTATTCCCTTCGGTGCGAAATTTCCAAAAACACTGGTTTAGTGAGCCCTTACGTCACAGAACGAACATACTCTCTAAATTTCAAGCATCAAGGCCAGCAGTTAAGGTCGGTCGATCGGTTTGCCCATGGCAGCCAGTCAGTCAGTCAGTCAGTCAGTCAGTCAGTCCGTCAGTCAGTCTTTTCAATTGGCAGTCTCAGACTTAATGCAGATAGTCATCAGACAGTACGCGGATAGCCGAGGAAACTCCTCGTCATAAGAGTATATTTGAAAAATGAATACCGTGTTGAAAATAGGAGTACAAATAGCTACAAACCGGAGTACAAACAAAGAAGGTGATGTCTGAGAAATTACCGAAATATATTTTTTCGGTCTTCTCAACCGGAGCAGTTTCCTCTAAAGCTTCCGCGTTCTTCAAAGCGAACGTACCTATGAAACAGCGCCTTGAAAGGAAGTGTGTTTCACGACATTACAAAAGATTCAGCGTGTAAGGGACCCGATAAAAACATGCCGACGAATTTTTTTTTTTTTTGATTGCAACTGCTGTGTAATATGGGTCAACATTTCTGTAGCGGGAAATTAAGGGTGGCCACATTTTTCATTTTGGGACGCATGGTGACCTAAATGTTGGCAACTGGGTACATCGTAATCTCCCGTCACTATGTACGATGTAAATTACGCTGTAAAATTTGTTTCCAATGTCCTTTAAAATGTTGTCTTTTAACACAACATTTTAGCGGAACGACTCCCGTACTGCTACGCCATTTCTAGGGCCAAACCTTGCTTGAATATCATTAAAAATAGCCTTCGGTGGTATGGACGCTGGCGAACGGGTTTCACTGTCGTGGAATTCTCACTTTTGTCAATTTCTTGCCCGTTGGGTAATGTACATTTTTAGGGATCTCGTGTAGACTGAGGGAAGACGACGCTTACGTGACGCAGAAGCCCATCTGAGACGGCAAAACGGAGACTAAGTCACAATTGAAACAGATTGATTGATTGATTGTGGGGTTTAACGCGCCGACGCAACGCAGGCGATGAGGCGCGCCGTAGTGGAGGACTCCGGATTAATTTTGACCACCTGGGGATCTTTAACGTGCGCCGAAATCTCGTACACACGGGCGTTTTTGCTTTTCGCCTCCATCAGAAAAGCGGCCGCCGCGGCCGGGAATCGAACCCGCGACCTCGTGCTCAGCAGCGCAACGCCTTAGCCACTGAGCCACCGCGGCGGGTGACAATTGAAACAGACGCTAAATGGACACTTCTGAAAGGGACACAATTCAGAATTCCGCTCCTAGTCCTGCTCGTATTGCCTGTCTCTCTTTCTCCCCCTGGCAGCGTGAATGGACCACTGTGTGCATCGACAATTGGTAAAGGCTAGGAGTAAGTCAGTCGGCACTCTGAAAAGTTCAGTTGCTTCCAGTGTGCTGAACAAGGAGATGAACATTCAAATTACCCTTAAAACAGGTAAAAATCATTTCTGTAAATATATTCCGCAACGTTGCAGAGACAAAAGGTCGTTTAACAGCGGTTTAAGGCATGGTGTTATAAATGCAAATTGCGCCGTAAGCGGTTCATAACTCTTGCTGCACTTAAATTCGTGAGATAAACTTCGGGTGGAACACTTTTCTGACCAGAAGTACTTTTTTTCCGTTTGTGTTCATAGTCGCCGGTGCCATAATGAATTTGAATTTATATTCGCGTTATGAAGCGTGAAACATTAGTTTCTGTTTCGCCTTTACGTGCGTATGTAGCGACCTCATTATTCTTTTTTTTTAATATTGCGAAGGCCAGCTGCCTGTATAATATTCAAGGGTGACCTGTATTTGTGCTTGTATTTGATATGTTCAATACAATAAATTTTATCCGCCTTGAAGTACAGCGCCTATCGCATTTGAAATAGCCTCTCATCACTATTATGGGATCTTCGAGGCGCACGACAAAATACGTCCACCATGCCTATGTCTGTCTTTTCATGTTCATGCTGCACGCTAGTACCGCAGTGAGATGTCTTTATTTCTGGAGAAAGATGTGGCGATATGTTTTACAGCAACGCAGTACGTCTCGGCCAGAAATGATGTTTTGCTCTTAAATGGGCACGCTCTGATTGAAATTTTTACCGTGTTCATTCTGTTGCGAGCACAGCGGCATTAAAGGGACACTGAAGTGAATTTGTCAAGCTCCCGATTTTGCTTTCACTGCGTAGACTGGCTCAAATTACCACACTTTTCATCATTTATGGGAGGCCGCTAGGTGGCGCAGTCCAGGTTTCATAGCCGCATATCGTGCTCCGTTTTTCTTTGCCCCTGCTTTTGCTGCTTGCCCGCCCGCGCAGTTATTACCCTTCGTTTCACGAAGCCTTCAGGATCATCCAGCCACCATCGGGGTCCTGGTCCGACGACGTGGTGGCCCCCCAGGCCCATTCAAAAGTCCGAAGTGGCGCGTCGCCTCGCTAAGACTACAGCGTCGCCCTGGCACTCCGGTAATGCAAGACAGCACCAGGCCCCTACAGCCGATCACCAACGACGCTTAGCCGTTCTTCCAACCTCCTGCCTGAGATGCTGCTGCACCTTCTCCCATCACACTCAGAGCTATGGCCGATCCCGCAAGCCAAAATCTTGAAGTCGCCTCTGAAAACACCGCAATGCCTGCTCCGAGCGCTGTGAGTTGCGCCGACAGCGCAGGGCCGACGGCCCCGTTGCGGGCGTCTGCGTTCCTCACCGCAGATTGCGCTGCCATAGCGTCTCCGACCATGACCTTGGCAGCGGAACAAGTCAAGAGCCCTCCTCCCCCGCCAACCACGTCGCCGCTGGACGCTGCCGCCTGTACTATACCTTTCATAGCTACACCTTCTACCGTGTGTTCCGTTACCCAGTCCTTCCGTAGTGCTGCCGCCTCCTATGATAGACAAGACCATTCCATTGCCCGCCGTGCCTCCGACTGAAGACGCGTCGGACAAAATGGATCTCACTCAGCCGCCAGGAGATGACGCTACAACGCAATCTCCGGAAAACGCCTGGACCACCGTTTGTGCCGCCCGTAAACCCGCTTCCACCGCCCGATTCCGCACCGAACTGATCACTGTCGGCATCCAACTTCCTCCAGGCACCCTTACTCCTAAGCTACCTCTTTACCACTTGCTCACCGCTATTGCCTCCGCTGCACAACTTTCCTCTAAGACAAGTGAAGAAATCACCCTCCAGGCGAAGCCCACTCAGAGTCTTGTGTTTCTGAACACTCACTCCCGCCTTACCGCTCACCTCCTACTCTCTCTCTCACACGTTCCGCTTCATGGTAAGACCATCAGCATCAAACCTTATGCCTTAGTGTCATCCATAACTTCGGCGGCCATTTCACTCCTCCTCAGATTATGCAGGAACTAGAGTCGTATACCACCGATATTCTTGCTACACGCATGATGGGTAGCACCCAATCAGTTCTCATTACTTTTGCTGGCATCGTAATCCCCCGCTTCGTATATTCCAAACGTATTGCTTTTCGGTGTCGCCCACACAAGCCTACACCTCCCACATGCACCCGCTGTCTCGCTCTGGGACACCGGGCTCACCAGTGCCCGCAGCATAGTGCTCCGGCCAAGTGCCGCCGTTGTGCTGCCCCTCTACCGCCTGACCCTAGCACCCACGTATGTTCTCAGCCCTGGTGCATTCATTGCAAGGTAAACACTCACCACTCTCTTGACCCTACTTGCCCTTTCCTCCTCGAAAAGAAACGCACATGTGCTAAAGCTGCGTTTGAATGGCACATAGCTTTGCGCCGGGTCACGCAGGACACCCCTTGCCTTCCGTCTTCTAAACCTGCATCTGACTCACCGGTCACATCCCAACCGGGCTCGTACGCTGCTAAACTCAAAGGATCGTGGGTGCCACCGCCCGCTTCCTCCAATGCTACACCCTCACCGTCCTTGAATGAGGAGAACCGCCACTCTTTCGACCTCCGACTCGCGATGCCCGAACGCCAGCTACGTGAGCAGCAGCGCATTTCCAAGGAATTGCAACAGCAGATTCAGTCTCTCACCGAAACACTCCAAGCAACACCACCTGTCTTACCTCCCAACTTGCGCAGCAGCTCAATCAGCACCCTGCCACGTTCACCACAACTCCCTCTGCAACCCAACTCATGCCTTTGGGAGACTTAGTCGAAAGCAAGTCCACCGCCCAGGACACTCGATTGGTTCAGCTCGAAACCTCCATCCTCAAAGTTCTTACCGCGCTGAATGCCCAATCCGAGCAACTCAAGTCCTTTGGTTCAATTGCTATTTCTTTACAAGAATCACTCCCCCCGGCTAAGAAAAAATTACGCCCACCTCCCCTCGCGGGAACCCTGGTTTGATGCGACGCTGAAGGGGGTTCCATTGTGCGTTTCCGTTGGGTTGATTACTCGAATTGCGTGAGCAATCGTCGGGTAATGTGTGTGTGTGTGTGAGAGAGAGAGAGAGAGCAAGCGTAGCGCGGACGACCGTCGACTGAGAGACCGGCCGGAGAGCGTGGCACTCCGCTTGTATACGCAGCGCGCCCGAAGGAGAGGAGACCGCGGAGAGAGAGGGAGCTGCACATGCGCACAGCGCGCTTGCGCCGCACGCAGCGCCGCCCACAGGCGGAGTTAGAGAGCGCGCCGTACTGCGCGCCACAGATGTTGGGGGAGAGGGCGCGCTATCACGGCGAGGGGAGAGGGGGTGAGCGGAGGAGAGACGCAGCTGCGCGGACGCGGACAACGACGACGGAGGAAGGACACGAGCGTCGGCAAGAGATGCTGTTCTCAGCGTCGCATCTAAAAGGACCGTCCTTCTACATGCACGGCTAGATAGATGTCCAGTGCTGAGGGTTTGGAGGTGGTGCAGTGGAACTGCCGAAACGTACGCAATAATAAGACGCCTCTCTATCAGTACCTCCTTAACCGCCGTTTTCTCCCTCATTTTCTTTTGATACAATAGGCCCGGGCCACTAGTGCCATCCCAGGTTACCGCGCCTATAATGCCTCTGTTGAGAAATAAAGAAGCGCAGGCAGGGGGCGACAGTAGGCGAAGAGGAAGAGGAGGATTAGGGGCGCTCACTGCCTCGCTAATCGACTCCATCACCGTATCAGAAGCCAGACGCTGGTCCTCTTTCCCCACACATTTTCTGGCGCCGAAACCCGGGAACCGGCGCACGAGCGGATCTACGTTCGACGGCGCAGCGGCTCCGAGGCACGCGAGGCTTGGATACATTCGTACTTCTTCATCCTGGAAGCCTTGCCCTCGGCCGCCACCCCTTTCGGCTCGTGCCCGAGCCCGCCCTTGTCCCCTTGGTATTCGAAACCCCAGCGTCTTGCTTCATCGACTAATGCCATGGACGCACTTCGTATTCGCCGAGATGTCCTGCGAGCGACCATCTCCGGGACCATGACAGTCCTCGACGCCTTGCTGCGGAGCCAGGCAGCAACGGCCCTTGACAGACAAAATGTCCTCGACCTTATTTTGCATGACCAGGTGAGCCTTCACAAACTCGACGCTCAAGTTCAGGAGAACCTGAAGGATGAAGAATTTGATGCCAACGTTTTGGAAGCCATCGATTACGACGAGCGTATTTGCGCCCTGAGAACGCGTGTACGCTTCTCTGCAAGCCAAGGCTCTGCCGCAAGCCCCGTCCTTCAACCTCAGGCGGCCCTCTTCACCACCCGCATCGCAACCTCGACTATTTGCTCGCTCCCCAAGGAGGCCCGGCGGCGAATGGTCCCGGGTGACGTGCCGCCCGTCCGGGAAATGGCTGGCACGCGGGTAGAAGAACAGGACAACGGCGACGGAGGCGCTTCGGCCTTTCAGAACGCCAAGCAGGACACCGAGGTGCTCAGCCAGGAAGAGAGGCTCAAACAACTGCGCAGTCCCGCTGCTTCCGTGACTGCAGTATCGGGGAAGTATCAAGGACACTCCCGGGACCCGGCGTCGCTGCCGTGTGTTAAATAAAGAGAACGAAGTGCGCCACGAGCGCAGCCAGCGGGGCTTGCTTCACGAGCGCGGCTCTCGCGGCAGTCGGTTTTAGCCATCTTGGATAGCCGGACGTCTGGTCTCCTCGTTCCCTTTCGCTACACAATTCTTTCCCTTTCCCTTTCGCTACACAATTCCCTTTCCTACACAATTCCCTTTCGCTACACAACTTTTTTTTACAGGACTGCACAGTCCCTCTGCTTCCGTGACTGCAGTATCGGGGAAGTCTCAAGGACACTCCCGGGACCTCGGCGTCGCTGACGCGGCTATCGTTTCTGAGATGGCTCAGCAGCCGTTCCGTGAATCTTGCCTAGCCAACGAGACTTCTGCTTTGGAGATGTCGAAGTGGCCCTGAGAATGACGCTGGTGTCACAGACGCAATTCTCGATGATGATAGTTGGTTGTTTATGGCGCAAGGCCAACTGGGGCAAAGAGCGCCAAAACAATAGTCATATATGAGGGATGAAACCTTAAACACTAAGCAAAGTCAGTAAAAACAAAAATGAAATCACAAAACGACAATGAGCATGGCTGGTGTATAGGGCCAGATTTCATGATGCGTGATAGGAAATGAGGTTTAAAAACTTGACGTCTGACAAATACTCAAACACACGTTTCCCAGAAACAATGGCATCGTCACCTAGAAAAAACGATGGATGTAGGGGAATATGTTGTCTGTAGAGTTCTCTGAAGTGTTTGTGTCGTGTTGTGTGAAGTGCCTTGCATGTGATTAGTATGTGCACTACGAATAGGGCCTCTCCGCACCTGCTGCACTGGGGTCTAGAAGATCCCGTCAGCAGATACGAGTGCGTCGCATGGGTGTGCCCTATCCGCAGCCTACCCAAGGCGACTTCCGTGTGTCTTTAGTGTGAGTCAGCTGTGTACCATCCCAAGTGTTGCTTTATTACATGTAGTTTGTTGTCTGTCTGTTCGTCCCAGTGTGTTTGCCATGTTCTGCGCAGGTGTTGCCTTATGTGTGGCTTGAGGTCTGTGTAGGGTATCGTTGTAATGTCTACAGTGTTCCTGAGTGCACCAGCAGTGGCCCCCTCGTCTGCCAACTCGTTCCCAGCGATCCCTGCGTGTCCTGGGACCCAGCAGAGGACCAGCTCATGCTTTTGTGCATACACGGACATGATAGTGTTGAATACAAGATTAACTATGTGGTTTTTGAGGGGCTTGTGCGACGACAGTGCGCGAAAAACACTCAAAGAATCTGTATAGATGACGGAATTGGGAATTTGATTTTCAAGGATGTGTCGTTCAATCAGTAAAATTCCATACGCTTCTGCTGAAAAAATTGTGTGCACGCTCATGGTTCTGGCTGCATTAAAATTTGGACCATGAGCAGCGCACGTCACCATAGTGGGGGTTTTAAAAGCGTCACTATAAAATTCTGCACATGTGTATTTAAACTGCAAAGACAAAAAGTGCTGCAGTATTGCAGCTCGTGGTACACGATTTTTGTCAAGTCTCCTAAAAGAAAGGTCGCACGACACAGGGCGAACTTGCCAAGGCGGTAAACTGTTAGAAAAGGATGACCTGTACACGTCTAAAAACGAAGCACTTAGATCCGAGGCTCGCTCTTTCACTCGAAGTGAAAAGGGCAGAGGAACGGATGGGCGATTTACAAAAAGCACAGATGTGGATGTGTCGTTAAAGACAGGATAAAAAGGATGGTTATTCAGCGATGAAATTTTAAAAGCATAAAGTAAGTCCATGTACGTATGTTGGTTCTCAAGGCTCCACTTATTACATTCGACATACAGACTCTAGACAGGGCTAGTGCGAAAAGCACCCGACGCAAGCCGTAGCCCCAAGTGCAGCACTGGGTCAAGCATTCGCAACGCTGTTTTAGTCGCCGACCCATATACCACACTGCCATAGTCTAAACGAGACCCAACCAAAGCAGTATAGAGCCGTAGTAGGAGTTCTTCGTCGGAACCATACGATTGGTGGGAGAGAACCTTAAGTATATTCATTGTTTTGAGACATTTATTTTTAAGTTCTTTGATGTGGGGAATGAATGTGAGTTTGTGGTCAAACACAACACCTAAGAACTTGAGCTCCTTGTTCACAGGAAGCGACACTCCATTAAGATGAATGTCTGGGGACGGACGGACCCCGCGCTTCCTGCAGAACACAATGCAGGAGCTTTTTACAGGATTCAATTTAAAACCATTCTTGTCTGCCCAGCCGGCAAGTTTCTTTACACCAAGCTGGACATGACGTTCGCAGATAGACATATTGCATGATTTATAGGATATCTGGACGTCATCTACATACATGGAATAAGAGATTGTAGGTGGCAGTGCCTTACCAAGAGAGTTCATTTTTACTATGAAGAGAGTGCAGCTCAACACACCACCTTGTGGCACGCCATTTGCTTGCACGTGAACCTTTGAGAGTGCACCACCGACTCTTACTCGAAACGTTCTGTCTGACAAGTAACTAACAAGAGCGTTCAACATGTTACCCGAAACACCGAATGACTTGAGGTCACTAAGGATCCCATAACGCCAAGCGGTGTCGTATGCCTTTTCAAGGTCGAAAAAGACAGTTAAACAATACTGCTTATGCGCGAAGGCATCCTTGATGTACGAGTCAAGAGCTACCAGTAGATCGTTCGTCGATCGCCCCACCCTGAAGCCTGCCTGGCTGCTCTCCAGAAGACCGTTGTACTCAAGGAAGTACACGAGCCTGCGATTTACCATCTTCTCGAAGAGCTTGCACAGGCAGCTCGTCAGGGCAATAGGACGGTAACTTGAGGGGGACGACGGGTCCTTTCCCTCCTTCAGGAAAGCTACAACTATAGCCTCCTTCCAAGAGTTTGGAATGTGCCCCGAAAGACATATCTTGTTATATAGGTGTAAGAGTGTTAGAAGAGTGTCTGCGTGCAGGTGTTGTATCATTGTGTATGTGATGTTCTTTGGGCCTGGAGCTGAGGGTTTACACGTGCTCAAAGTAGCCCTCAGCTCACGCAGTGAAAACTCTGAGTTATAAGAAGATGTTGACCTATTGTTATCTAGTATAGGCTTCTTTTCGGCCGTTTGTTCGTGTTTCATGAAAGTGTTTGTGTAGTGTGCTGAACTGGACACGTCTTGGAAGTGTTGTGCGAGGGTGTCAGCCTGGTCTTCAAGTGTGTCCCCTGTTGTGCTGACCAGAGGCAGGCTGTGTGTTTGTTGTCCCTTGAGTTTGCGTAGTCTTGTCCATACTTTCCGTGTGTCTGTGTTTTGCTCTCTCGTTTTGCTTCATGACGCACACGTTTTCCTAATGCCTAGGCCCGTTTGAACAAGAGAAGGTTTCCCGACGTGGGGTATCGACGAAGGATACCCCACGCCTTGTTCTGGGCCTCTCGCGCCCACCTACAGTCCTCATTCCACCACGGCCTCCGCTGGTTGCGCGGTGCACCAGAGGCGTGGGGAATGGACTTTTCGGCGGCGTCGAGGATGTGCGCCGTGAGGAGTTGTGCGGCTTCTTCTACGTGTAGGTGTCTTATAGTTGTGTAGTGTATTTTCGATGTCTCTGTAAATGTGTTCCAGTTAGCTCGAGCTTCATTGAACCTATTATGGGAAGATGAACTGCTTGGGCCTTTACCTATATATGTAAGTGAGGTGGGGATGTGGTCACTGCCATATGGGTCAGTTCCCACACCCCACTCGAGAAGAGGAAAGAGAACTGCGGAGCCAATAGCCAAGTCAAGACATGAGTATGTGTTGTGTCCTATGTTATGATATGTAGGCTGTTTATTGTTGAAAAGGCATGCTCCAGAGAATGTAAGAAACCTCTCTATCAGGCGACCCCGGGCATCCGCACGAGAAGAGCCCCAAAGAGAATTGTGAGCATTAAGATCTCCTGTTAGAATGTATGGTTCGGGCAGCTGGTCAACCAGCGCCTCGAAGTCAGAGCTCGAAAGTGCAAGATCAGGAGGAATATATATGAAGCATACCGTTATCAACCTATTAAAAATTATTGTGCGTATTGCTGCAGCCTCAAGGACAGTGTTCAGAGTGACAGGGTGGCAAGCTAAGGATTTCCGGGCAATTATGGCCACACCGCCAGAAGAGTGTGTGCAGCCATCCCTGTCCTTTCTGAATACCATGTAACTATTCAAGAAATTTGTGTGCTTGGAATTCAAATGTGTTTCCTGAACACACATTACACTTGTCTGATTAGCATGCAGTATTTCATATACATCGTCAAGATTTTTAAGAAGGCCTCTACAGTTCCATTGAATTATGTTTTCTCTTCCCATCATTTAGTGTGAGAGCTACTGGAGTGTGTGTGTTAATGTGTCGTCTTTCGGGGCTGTGACTCTCGCCTTTTTTGGCTTGTCGGGAGGCTTTTTCGTCGGGACGCGTTCCTTGCGGTGCACCGCCGGCAAGAACGCCCCGACATCCATCTCGTCGTCGGATGTCCGAGGGGTTCCCGACGGACCGGGCCCCCCGGACTTGGCCCCCCCTCGGGAGCCCTTCGTTTGAGCCGCCACCGCCGAGGGCGTCCGGGGCGCCAGAGGTGGCACGGGCGGTGCGGTGGCGGTGGGAGCCGGTGCGGGCTCCCGTGGTGTCCATCACCTCGGTACCCTCCAACGCACTGGAGGATGGGGAGACAGAGGCGGGAGCGGCACCGGTCCCGACGGAAGATGTTGCCACCACAACCGTTGCTGCCTCAGCAAGCGGCGGGGTGGCGGGTTGGGCTGCCAGAGGCAACCCAGGGGGGGGGGCGGAGGAGGGACCAGGTCAGACTCGCTGAACTGGGTCCCTGTGGAAACCAGACGCCGCTCCGCCCCCCGGCGAGCTGCGTCGGCGTACCTCCCCAGAGGGAAAGAGGCGACCCCCTTCCGCGCCTCTGGGTATGTGATGTTCTCTGTCACTTTCACGTTGATTATTTTCTTTTCAAGATGAAATTTCTCGCACTTCCTGGAGTAGGCCGCATGTGGGCCACAGCAGTTTGCGCAAGTGAGGTTATCAGAATTGCAATTGTCGGTGGGGTGGTCCTGCGCTGCACATTTCGCACAGGTTATTTTGCCGGGGCAAGAGGTTGTGCTGTGCCCGAACTGCTGGCACTTAAAGCAGCGGCGCGGGTTGGGAATGTAAGGACGAATGGAGCATAGAATGAAGTCTGCGTTGATATGTTCAGGAAGTGAGGAACGGTTAAAGGTTAGGATAATATGTTTCGTGGGGATTATGTTATCATCCCTGCGCATCGTGATGCGGCGCACAGCTGTGACGCCCTGATCCTTTAAACCTTCAAGCAAGTCGGCATCTGTTTCCGTAAGAAGATCTGCCTCAGAAATCACACCCTGGGAGCTGTTGAGGCTCCGGTGGGGTGTGACCCTGATGTCCAGATCATGGATGCGGGTTTGTTCAAGAAGAGTGCGGGCTTGTTGTTCGGCATGGAGGTCTACAAGATTTTCTCCCGTCCTAAGCTTTTTAGCTTGATACTTTCCACCTATTGTGTTTTGCAGGAATTTCGAAACCAGGAATACAGACAGGGAAGCGACAGGTCTTGCCTAGTCAGCTGACTCTATCACAAGGAAACGAGCATAGTTCTTGACGGTTGTTGAAAAGACACTTGTTGGAAGGGGTGGGAATGAAACTTCGGTGCGGCCCCTTTTCAGGGACCGATCACGTTTGGGGGGGGGGGTTTGAAAATGCCATATAGCATAGTATAAAAGCAGGGAGACGGGGGTACTTTCTTCTTTGACCTTACCCGGGTAGCCAAAGAGGTCCCGGAGCTCCCTGCCTGGTAGACAGACCTGGTAGACCTGGTAGACAGACAGACACATCGCCACGGTTAGATCCAGCTTATGTTTGGGGGCTCGGGGTCCGCGGTATCGCCAGTACCATCACCAAGATTGCTCAAGGTGCCCCGTGCGGGGCAGGCGCAATTCTCACTTCGGAGACGTCAATACAGCTCTCGCACAACCCTCGCACCGACGACTCGACTTCCGGTCCGGAGACCTCTCACCGGCCTTGCCATGACCTTGGAATCACCGATGCAACTCCCGCTTTGGAGGCGTCCCTGTGACCCTGTTGCGATCGTTTCATTGGAGACGCAGCTCTCGTTTCTGCGACATTTCAGCAGCCCTGCTACGGTTCGCCGACTGTTTCGTTGGGTCCGGCACCGAAAACGCGATTCGTGGGGAATGTAGAACCGCTTCAGAGGATAACGAAGCGGATGCTTCTCCGGTGCTCCATGAGCGAAGTTCGACTCCAGAGGCGAGCAGCGGCCGCTTTCATACTATCCCGTTGGCGACGAATCCACGCGCCGACACAGAGCGGTTGCTTCGATGGTGGCGACCCCTTCTTTGGCGAGCACGATTCCATGTTGGACGCGCCTTTCTGCTACGCTTACGCGCCCGACCAAAGTAAAATTTCCTTGTCCGCCGATGAAAAGCATTGTTACTTCAGCGCATCGATCGATTCGTGGAGGACGGGCAGGATATGAGCACAGCGACAGTGATACTGCATTCGCTGTATGTTCTCTGGGCACTTGGTTGCCCGCATCATCTGTTTCCTTTCGATCCTGGCGGCTGCCTTCTGGCGGAAAACCGTGAGCACAGCTTGTTATCCCGGGTGACCATACGAATATTCGTAGTCTTCACTTTTAGATATGTCACTTCGACCCAACAACCCAGCAAGCGCTCGTTGCCCGTGCCGCTGCTAGCCAGCTCCTAACGAACTTGGCGGCGGCGGGAGTGTGTTGAGAAATAAAGAAGCGCAGGCAGGGGGCGACAGTAGGCGAAGAGGAAGAGGAGAATTAGGGGCGCTCACTGCCTCGCTAATCGACTCCATTACCGTATTAGAAGCCAGACGCTGGTCCTCTTTCCCCACAGCCTCTACAAGCACGCAGCTAGCATCCTTTTATGTGCGTGGCGACATGCTCGTGGAACCACTGGACATACCCTGTACCCTTCTCAAATATTTAGTCGGTGTGGTTTGTTATGATCCTTCTAAAATCTCACTGGCCCTTCTCTCCTTCTACAACCCACCTGTAACTTCGTCTTTATTCAGTGCCCTAGGCAAGTTCCTTCTCTCACTTCCGTCCACCACCAATCTAATACTTGGGGGTGACTTCAATGCACCTCACACTCTTTGGGGCTACCCGCAGACCCTCAAACACGGCCGCCTTCTCCACTGTCATGTACAGGAACGCTACCTCACCCTTTTTAATACTCCCGGCTCACCTACCAGAGCCGGCACTACCTCACAGCGGCCCACGACACCCGACCTTACTTTCTCTCGGGGGCCCCTTTCAGTTCAGTGGCGGGTCACAGGGGAAAGCCTCCCCAGCTACCATTTAATGATTCATCTTTCCATAACCGTTTCCCATATCCCGCGACGTCGCCTCGTCACTCACATTGACTGGGACGCCTTCCGCACGGCTCTGGCCTCCCACTCCTTTGAGTCGTATGAGAACTGGACGTCTGGCATTGCCGCTGCGCTTTCGAGCAGCAGTCGTCGTGCTCGCATCCGTCATCCGATCCAAGACACTGACCCTCACTTTCTCCGTTTATGGCGCCGGCGTAAACGACTGCAGCGCTCCTTCCGCTGCCAACCCCAAAATACTGAGCTCGCTTCTAGAATCGCTGCTCTACGAGGCGAGATTGTTGCCCACTGCGCTTCCCTCGAACATTCTCGATGGAGTGCTCTCTGCGACAATCTTGACTCTGCTTTGCACTCACGATTGACATGGTCTCTTTAAATCTCTCGTAGGCACTAAGCCCACGCTTGCTCCCACTCTAGCTAAAGCTCTTGCTCAAGGAACAGCCTCCGACCTCTTCAACCAACTAGCCTCTCTTTATCTCCCACCGCCTCTTGCTCCTAGCTATATGGACTACTCAGGTGAACCTAATTCTGATCTGGACCGCCCTTTCACGCTCCGGGAGCTCGAGGCGGCCCTGGTTGGAAATGCTAAGCGTTCTGCTCCTGGGGAAGACGCCATCAGATACACGGCTCTCCGCAACCTCCCCGACAATACGAAAGAGTTCCTCCTCCAGATTTTTAATCAAGCTTGGGACAGTGGCAGCCTACCTAGCTCCTGGACGTCTTCCCTTATTACCACGATTCCCAAATCTGGAAAACCTCCTTCCATCGCTAACCTTCGGCATATATCCTTAACGTCATGCGTTGGTAAGACCCTTGAGCGCATGACTCTGACTCGCCTCTCTGAATTTCTAGAAAAGAGGGACTTCTCCCCTCATTTTCTCATCGGATTTCGTCACCGTGTCGGTGCTTAGGATATGTTTTTGCTTCTCCAGCACACCTTTCTCTCTTCCACCCCCACCCAAATCCACGCTCTGGTAACTGTCGATGTCCGTAAAGCCTTTCACGGTGTGTGTCATGAACATATCCTGGCACAGCTTGCCGCAATGTCCTGCGGCTCCCGCATGAACTCCTAACTCCACTCCTTCCTCTCTCACCGAGTGGCTCGTTTTCAAGTCGACTCTCATCTGTCCGACCCCCACCACATCGCTCGAGCCACTCCTCAGGGTGTGTTCTTTCCCCCACCCTTTTCAATATTGCTATGGCTCCTCTGGCTTCCGAACTAGCTGAAATCCCAGATCTTCATCACATTCTTGAAGCCGACGACATCACCCTTTGGTGTTCGTCTGGCTCTCCGGGCCCTGTGCAGAGCACCCTGCAACGTGGCTCGGATCTCATCGACTCTTTTCTCACCACTGTTGGTGTTTCCCCTGTTCCGGAAAAGTCCGCGCTTCTCCTTCTCAACCTTCCTCTTACCAGCGCACCCACAATTCCCTCATCTCTCTCCATATTTCTGGTTCTCCCATTCCTGTCGTCACCAAATGCAACGAACTTGGTTTTCTTTTGCTTTGCATGCAGCCAAGAACATACAAGCCCTACACAGCGCCGTCGCGACTTGCCACTCGGTAACTCACCTTCTACGTCGTGTGGTCACTGGACGTGCGGGTCTTCACGAAGCTAATGCCTGCAGGTTTGCTCACGCCCTCGCGCTCAACAAGTTCTTGTACTTTATCCCTTACATCTCCTTCACCAACACTCAACTCAATGCCCATGAGACCACCTTGGTGGGACTCTACAAAGCAGCACTGAACCTCCCTATCACCACTTCTAAAGTTAAGCTTTTTGCCACGGGCCTCTTTCATTCCCTTCGGTCTCTCCTCAATCTCCATCGGGATTCCCAGCTTTCTCGGCTCTCCCTTACCCGTCAAGGTCAATGGGTACTGGTTCAGGCGGGTATATCTCCGATTCCTGTCTCCCCCATTACCCCTCCCGACGCAATTTCGGCGCGAAACCTTTGTATTCTCCCTCTCCCGTCAAAAATGTCCCCTGTCCTTCATGCAGGTCGTCGTCATGCGGCCGCGTAGCATCATTCTCCTCTTTTCGCGACCCAGGGAATTGCTTACACAGATGCCTCCTTTGTCGCTCCTCGAGGATCGTGTGGTTACGCTCTGTACCACCCTCACCTTGCTTAAGCAGAAACCCACTTTACCGGCCCGTACCTCCACCCTCCGGAATCAATGTTTCTTGAGGTTCTCGCCATTGCCCATGCCCTTCAGTCTTTGCTTCCCTCCCCCCGACCCCGAATACACATACTTTTCTGACTCACCCGCCGCGGTGGCTCAGTGGCTAAGGCGTTGCGCTGCTGATCACGAGGTCGCGGGTTCGATTCCCGGCCGCGGCGGCCGCTTTTCTGATGGAGGCGAAAAGCAAAAACGCCCGTGTGTACGAGATTTCGGCGCACGTTAAAGATCCCCAGGTGGTCAAAATTAATCCGGAGCCCTCCACTACGGCGCGCCTCATCGCCTGCATTGCGTCGGCGCGTTAAACCCCACATTCAATCAAGCAAGCATTTGGAATTGATTTTTCTACTAAATAAATTCGCGTAAACGCACTCAGAGTGGTCGAAACATGGCCTATGGACTACGGACTATAATTTGCGCTAGTAATCCCGCAATGTTTACAACTAACTTTGTGGGGACCCTTGTTTCCTTACGCCTCGCCTGCACATGTTTCCGCGAGCTGGGTGCCGCCATTTTGGGTAGCCGGCGCGTCACGTAGGTCGTGTCCTCTTCATGACCCCGCGCGACGCGCCGAACCGGCTTGCCGCGAACGTGTGCGGAGAGCGAGGGGGAAGGAGGACCGGTCGTCGCCTTCTCCCTCGCCGCCCTCTCCTCGAGCGCCGGGGGAGACCTCCTCTCCCCCCGAGCCGACCTGCGGGGCGCGCGAACGGTCCGCGGGGACTCTGCCGAGAGATTCTGCCCTGATCGGTCGCCTTGGGATGCCTCCCCTGCTCCCGCGGCCGTGATGTCGGATATCGAGGTCTGAGCCCAGCGGCTAGAGCGAGCGACAGGAGCCACTGTCTCCCCGCGAGCGATAGTCGTGTTGTCTGGTGTATGCACTGTATCTGCCAGGCAATAAAGCCTTACTTCGGATTGCCGGAGCCTGTCTACCGCATGTGAGTACTCGAACCCGTGCGTGAGTCTTCGGATTCCGCAGGGCTAGTGTACGGCGCGTAGCGTTCTCTAGCAAAGCTAGCCGGGGTCCTCTGCTATCCCGTACGTTAGCCCACAACTTCAGTGCCCCTTTAAGATGAAAAAGGCGAGGCATTGCTTCCCCGCTGCATACTTACGACGCGAACGGCTGCAGGATCGTTGTGGAAGACCACCATGGGGTTGCCATTTGTGACGCCAAAGCGGTTGAATGACGTCAGCGTCAGCTTGATTGCTACGACCCGTAGCTTCGACTGCTTCGTGATATGCCACCGGGATAACAAAAATCAGGAGTAGAACAAATGTAAGCAAATTCGTCCCTTGCCTGATTCAGTTCACCTCATTGCCGCCCCACGTATAAGGCTGCTCGTATCCACGGTCATCCATCGTAGTACACTTTATGTATACCACCTTTTCTTTCCGTACTGTTATTTATTTAAGCGTACAAATAAGGGCGCCACAAGTAATTTTTACTCGCTCAATGGTCGGGTCCAGGCCGGGGGTCTAAATTAGGCCGCCGCCTGTGCGAATCCCAAGCGGTCATTGCCCCGGTCGAAGATGGTGTACACACTGCGCATGAACACTTCTCCCAAAGTCCAGAGGGTGCCTCCTTCGTTGTTGGCGAACCCACTGAAACATCGAAGCTTGTCGGCCCGGGCCCTCGGAGGACGGTGCCGTACCATCAAGGAGATCTACCTTCAGCTTCGTCTTGACGAACGCCTCTACCCACCTCCTCACCCATCACTCACCGTAACGGAGGCTCGACTCCTCCGGCACATCCAAATGAATGCCCTGATCACTCCCTCCCGCCTATTCCTCTATCGCTATAGATCTGACCCCTCTTGTCCAAACATCCCCACTGCCTACGCTGATTTACCTCATTGCCTGTTCTACTGCCCGGTGGCTTAGCTATCCGACTCGTATCCCTCCCCATCCCTTTCCATCACCACCTAGACCGACTAGCTTGGCTCTGAAGGAGAAGAAGAACAGAGCAGACTGGTCGCCCAGGCGGTCGACATGCTCGGCCTGTAACTTCGACCGAATAAAGGTCTTTTCTCTGTCTCTCTCTCTCTCTCTTTCTCTCATTGTTTATCCGGTTGATACGTCGGTAATTATCTTATAAAGCGGGAAAGAAGAAAAACTACCATGCCTGGTCCTTGGCGGCCGCACCAACTAAAGGCTGTGACGTCGGAAGAAGGTGGCACCGTGATTGGACGATGTCCAAGGTTAGCATTCAAACAAATTTCGGTTTCGGTTCTGTAAAACAACATGCTTGACATCCGGCGGCATTCTTGGATGAGCGTTCTCGATATCTCAGTAATCGTCGTACCGCGCTTCTGCCATGTTGTCGGCTGTAATATGCCTAAGATAAGCCACCCAGGACGGCTTGGCATCGTAGAAATCACTAGCCGAGGCCTACGCAGTGGATGAACGCCCTCTTCGTCACCGCAGACGCTCAAATGCCATGCGCTTTTCCCGCATATTCGGAGCTTGCCTCACTCATGCCTGTATCATAAAAAGCGTGTTCGCACCAGGCCAAGGGTCTGCTGATTCTGGCCTGTACCTACTGCCCGCAAGTAGTCGGTGCTTGTGGCAACAGAACGCCAACGAGAACTCGCTAGCGCGTCAGTGTCAGTCTGCGCGCGTTCTGCGAACTCGCTCGTGGAGCAGTGAACGTTACGGCCCAAAAATGGCGAACTCAGTTTAGAAAACATCGGCCGCAAACAGAAAAATCAACTTGCAAAAAAACAAAAGCACTAATCAACTAATAAACATGTCGGAATTCCTTTTTTATAAACAAAGGCATCTGAAATTTTCCTCCTGTGCGTGTCTTTTCGTGTAAAAAGAACACTTGTACAATTAAACTTGGGATAGCAATCATACCCACAGCAATCTGCTGAGAAGTAGAATGTGGGTGTTGCAATCTTTATGCAGGTGCACAATGATGCACCGTCTGTTCAGTGTACACGCCAGACGGATGCAGTATACTATTGATGTACTCGGGTGGTCGTTTTAGAGCGCTCTGGAGCACTCTGGAAAGCAGCTCCGTGTTCGGGTGGTCGAAATCGAGCGCTCGGTGTATGTTCGGTTGGTCGTCTCAGAGCGTAGTACTCCACTCTGAGCGCCTCCGACTGCTCCGACTTCGAAGTGGGAGCGCCGCCGAAATCTGGAGGTGATCGGGTCACGTGACCCCGGACGTCACGGCTCGCCCGCACGCCTGCCTAGTAGGTGGCGTTCGCTGAGGCCTAGACAGCGGTTTGTTGTGGGAGTATTTCGACGTTTTTGCTTCTCGTGCTATTACTCAAGGCATCTCCGCATCATGTCGAAACGGAGACGCCTACTGAGCGTAGGGGTACCGTCTCCGCTGCTTCTGTAGCTGGAAGTCGACGCCGAGGACAGCAGCACAGATGACGACGACTCACACGTTTACGCGAAAAAATTGCGCCCACCTCCCCTCGCGGGAACCCTGGTGTGATGCGACGCTGAGGGGGGTTCAAGAGCAAGCGGAGAGCAACCGTCGACCGAAAGGCCGCCGGAGAGCGGCATACCGATTATATGCGCAGCGCGCTCGAAGGAGAGGAGACCGCGGAGAGAGAGAGAGTGCCGCGGCTATGACGCAACACAATCCAACACAATCCACTTTAATCCAATCCAATCCAACTCAAGCCAAGCCAACCCAAGCCAATACAATGCCCCTCGCGAGAGATTGTTCGCTATCGGAGAGGAGAGGGGGAGAGTGCCTGCGGACAGCAACAACGGACGCACGCGGACAACCACGGACGCACGCAGGAAGGACAGGGCCGCCGACAAGAGATGCTCTGAGCGTCGCATCTAAAAGTTCGCCGAACTGTTCGCTGCACCGCTTCCTGTGTTCGAAGTGCAGGAATATGTTCGCAACTTTCGCTTGGAGCTAACGCGTCCGATCTGGAGGCCACAATTTGTTGAAACACCTAGGCTGCCTAGGGCGGCCTGGCTGTTTGCAGTTGCCGTGTTGGCCGCGCGGCGGCGCCGCGGTCGCGTGCTGCTTGAAGATCGGGTACGCGTTCGGTTGGGGAGCGGTGACTCTTAAGCCTGGTTTCTTTTCAGTCCGACAGAGCCCGACAAGGTCCGACTGGGCTTGTCGTGCCCTGTCGGGGAGGCCCTGTCGGTCCAAGTTGGACGCCGAGGCCGAATTCGCTCGGCGAGCGAATTCATCCGGCTGAGCCGTCCGGCTGGGCCATCCGACTCGAGTTTGCTCCGCCCATCGGCATTCGGCAACATGGCGGCGGCGAGCTGCGGGGACGGTGTACGTCGCACAACTTGATTGTGATATCAAAAACGACAACGACTTGCAGACGTTACGACAGACCGCCGCGGTCCTGAGTCGGTACTGCAATACGCGTTTATCGTTGGTCTATTTCAAATGTTCGCGTTTTGTGTGGAGCCGAGGCAGAAAAGGCACCAGCACCAGCGTCTGCAGAGTGGTGCGACGTGTTTTCGTTCTCTATCAAGTGTGTAGAGATACGCTCGTCGTGCTCATCGCTAGCGCGAGACGACCGATAAGTCCAAATTCATCGTGGCCCCGCTCTCGCGCGCTCCGAGCTGTCAAGGTCTGTCTCCGCGCTTGGATCATCGATAACGTTCAAAATATGGTCACTGTGAGTGAAAGCAACGCGCAGTGGCGGTCAGCGCTTGTGTACAGTGCAAGTTTTTCATATCAAGCGTGTACGCCGTGCTGTTATCTGTTTGATGTGTCGAAGTTCGGCTCTCGCGATCAGCCGTGTGTGGTACGTCGCAGTTCTCCCGGAGTTGAATGTGTGTCTGTGAAGCTGCGGCGCCGCTAGCTCCGATACTGCAAGAAACACATCGCATCCGAGGGGTGCACCTTTTACATAACTTTCCCGTTGTATATCTGCGCAGTTGGTCGCGATGTGTGGCGGTGTTTCTGCGTTTTGAAATGTAAGGGTGTTCCCAGTGCTTTAGTGCCGCTGGGGGACTGCAGCGTTCCCAAACCAGCGTCGTGAGTGCTCCGCTAGTTCGCCTATTCTAGTGGCCGCGTGATGTGGTGGCAAGTGTGCTTTGTGCAGCAACGGCAGTGTGTGTCCAGGCTGTGCTTTTTTTTTCGCGTTCATCACTGCTTGGTTACGTGACGTGTGCTTCATGCGAGATGCTGTTTCCGTTTGGGAGTAGTTTTCGTGGTCATTTCACTTGCAGCTGTTGCTTGTTTACGCATGCCGCGTAAAGACGCTAGGTAAAGCTTCCATGCACCACTATCCGAAAAAGTACCTTTACTAATGAAGCACATGGTTATTGTAATGTAATCATGCAGTCATTACATATTCCTGTGAGTAGTGTTTACACACCAGGTTCAGAAAATGGTTTCTATCATAAACCTTTTCAAATGCCTATTTACACTTTTGTTATAGGTGTTTGCTTTAAGCCACACCAAAGTTTGCTATGTTGTGGTCTTCCCTGAACTCTTCAAAATGCCAGCACTGTCAATCATCAGTGAACATCCTTAAAGCTGAGTGTGGGTAATTCGTGTTCCGTGGGCGGCACACGTGACTTCTTTTGAGAATCCCTTTTTGCTCCCAGCATATCCAGTATCGTTCAGCTTGATTAAGCTCGTCGGATATGAGGGGTCCCAATTTGCTGCTTTGTTCTTTGGTTCTAGCGATGAACTGAAAAACCCGAGCTGTGACTCTGATTAGCTTTAAGATTTTGCCGTAGTGTTCCAGATCGATCACGCCCGACTAGTAGGTGGTGATGCTGCCGCTGGCAATGATCTTGTTTTCTTCCTTTCCCCTAGTTCGATTTCATTGTATATCGCTTTCGGAACCACTCATTCCCAACAGGCATGCGGGACAAATCCACAGTGCTTTGCTCCGCTACAGTGCGTTTTTGGCCAGCTGCATGGCTGGGATGTCGCGAGCTGGATTTTCTCTTCCCGGATAATGTCTACATACGCACTTGTCCGCGAGGTGTTGAATTTTAGTGACTCAGTTGCGTGCGAACTGCTTCCAGCGGCCAACATCTTCATGAATCCAATAGAGTGCTGTTGTTGAATCTGTCCGCAGGTAGATGTTTGATGGCTGTTGCTTGAGGGCTTCCAAAATATAGCCACACAATCGACCAGCGAGCAGGCATGCCACCAGTTCCAGTCTCGCCAGTGTAATTTCCTTGCCTGGTCAACCCTTTGTTTGCTTACCAGAGTTGTCGATCTTGTACCGTTTCCACCCTCCAGGGTGAGGTAGGCAACCGCCTCATATGCCATTGGACGGGTATCAGCAGAAATGTGAAAGCAGTCCGTCCTCCCTCCATTTGTTTGCGACCTGTACTACCAGGGAACCTCAGGGAGATTGGCGGTGAGCGCGAACACAGGCGGCGCTGCGAAGCGCGCCTCCGTGACGTCAGCTTAGGGATTCTCGCATTTGTCGTCTGCTTCACTTAGGATCGCTCTCCCTGCTGTTTCTTTGCGCTCGGTCAACGTCTGATGCTTGTCCGCACCAGAATTGGCGTGTGGGCAACTTTTTATCATAATAATAGGCTTGAAATCGCATACACTAGCTCATGGTGTCAATTAAAGTATAGTTTTGGATACCGCTACGGGAGAAACATTGCCGGCGCCACCCCATTCCTTGCGAAGCCGGTCCTGTGCGGAGCGCGAAGAGTCGGAGCTAGGCGTCAGCTTCTCATGTAAGCATTCGAACAAAAGGAACAGTCAGCTGCTAATAACCGACAACAGCGAAAATGGAAGACCAAAACAAATTCTAGGCCTTCAGGGCTGTCGGCTTTGGCAGAACGCATCACGATTCCCGGTAATCATATGTAAGGTAAAACAGTTTTTGCAACCTTGCCGAACGCTCGAACGCTTTTTGTCGCATCGCTTTACGTTGTCAAGGCATGGAAGTTTGCCGACATGCACTATAGACTGCAAAAACTGTAGATTGAGTGCCAAATAACCCAGTGTGTATATACGTGCGTGCTGATTCTATACCAGGCATCTAACCAGTATGGAGGTTTATTGAGCAAAACGAGTCACGTCTTCGTTAAATTTATAGTAACACATATATGTTTGTTAAGACCTGGGGGGATATTTCGGAACATTTTGCACAGCCATATCTTCCCGATATTCGGATATGCGTTATAGGAAAACTGCACTCAAAAGGAGGAGGAGGAGTAAGGGGAGGAGGAGAAAACTTTGTTAAACCTTTAATCGATCTGGTTAGTGGGCCGGGTACTCAGTTCAGGACAAGAGAGTAAAAGTAATTTTCTTCAAATCAGAGCACGCCATCCCGAGTAGAATAGGATTTGTTCTTCGCGCCTGGAAGGGTTGAAAAGCAATAAAGAGCTACCTGGAATTCTTCGGTTTCGAGTCTTGTAATATATGCAGGTATACTATTTATTACGTTAGTTAGCGAGTATATCATGCCTTCAACACCGTAATCATGTCATCATTATTCGAGTTGACAGTCAGTTCGTTATGATAACGATATAATTACGATAGAAATTCGGAGCACAAAAGCCGCCTTCGAGTACTGTGGACCACGTTGTTTAGGGCGCGATCGCGGTGGCGTAGCACAAATCTTCTCATTGTATTTGCATGTGAATAAACAAAGCACGCTGCGGATATGCACCTTCTTGCACGCAGCCGTAATGAAAGCCAATTTGTGAAGAAGGGAATGTATGCCATACAAAACGAAGGAAATATCCACACGACCTTTGTGAGGCTCCCAAACATCCCGAAACCTCCTAATAAGAAGTTTGTGACAGCGCAGAAAAATTAATGCGTTGGGCAGAAAAAAAAAGCAAGAAACATTAATCCGATACAAGACAACAACGAAAGAAACAGAAGAAAGCCGCTTTATTTCCTGCTGTGCGATGAGCGTGTAGAGGCCGCTGCTTGGTACGTAGTATTAGACTGTTGAGTCTTCATAGGAGCATCTCAAAAATACTGCAGGGAAGCCTACGAATTTTGAATACTTATCGAGAAGCTCTGATCGCTGATCCTCGCGAATAAGCAAGAAAGGACGAGTTACACACGATCTTCTGACCGATACTCTGAAGAAAGTTGTTCTCTATCTCTTTGTGTGTTGCAAACTTGTGGGGGATACAGCTTCAAATTATTCAGATGCGTCAGAAGCTGGCAAAATAACTGAGTCGCTAGAAATACGCTTTTTAACGCACTACAGCAACGAAGCGGGCGATTTCTAGCCCAGGCACTGTTGCCCCTCACAAGCGGAGTGTAGCAGACGACAGCGGCGCGAATCCCTAAGCCGACGTCAGAGCCAGGGGGCGCCACTCAAAGATCTCACCGCCAATAGGGAGTCCGTCTAGCTACCTTCCAGGCCGCCGTGCTGTTGGTAGGTAGGGTGTTGAAGTCGATGTTTTTACGCCACACTTCGTTCAACATGCCCTTGGCATGGACAATGAAGGAAGAAAGCCCCCCCCCCCCACCCCACCCCTCCGCCTCCTCCCTCCCTTCCTAGGACCTCAGTGCAAATGACAAGACGCAGTACGATAGCAACAGGACACACGAAGCGCTGCTTTGTCCTGTCGTTTACGCTAGGGTTCAACATGCTTACCAACACTTCCACGTTGCGCCCTAATGGGTCACATATCCACGCCGTTGTTTGTAGCATGGGCCAATTTGTGAATGGTTCTATGCCATGAATACAATCCATACATGGACAGAATGTTAAAGTGGTCGGCACACGGGTCCCACGTACATCGCAAAACCTTCAGCACACCCGACAAATAACCGAGATGCATGGTAGCCAAGGAGTCACGTTGAAATCACTCATAGCATTTTACTGCTTCAAACATTTCAGTTGCATTTTTGTACTGCCTCACGGCAGCTTTCTCGCTTCCGGCTCCCGTGAGCACGTCATCCGTGTATGTCTCACAGTTTGAGGGTACTGCTCTTTGTTTAAGTGGTGTTGAAGCATTTCGGAAAGTAGAAATGGGTTAGCCATTACTCTGAAAGGGATGCGGGTCATACAGCAAGTCAAAACTGGTGAAAGTGGTACACCCGGTTTTGGTATTGCTTGAAACCACAGTAAACGCAATGCATCTTTGTCCACCGGTTTTATGCCGACCTTTAAAAATGTTTGTTTGATATCCGAACCTTGCGCCACTTGGTGTCTTCGGGAGTTCAGCAATAGGGTGTATGGACTGGGCTTTTGACCATGCAGCAATGCTACCTACACGATGGCCCCGACACCATATCCACGGTTGCAATCTGCCGTGCAGGCAGCATGTTTCCTGATGCAAAACGTGGTTTGCGGCGTGGTGTTGGTAAGAACGTTCGCGTGGGCAGTCTTTTTTTCTGCGTGATTCGTGAGTTTGCGAATGCCTTGTCACAAAGAGTTGTCAGAATTGTTCTTGTTTCGAAATTTTGGACTGTGCTGTTCACTTCCGGAACCACAGATCCGAAAGCAGGCCGCACAACAAAAGCAAGCGTTTCGCTTTTTTTTTCTGTTTTGAAACGGTAGCTAGAGCAGTGCTTGAAGACGATCTGACTTCATGCAACGAATTCGCAAAGAAGCTATCGATGATGGGCTTAATCAGTACCGAATAAGGCGTGCCCATTTTATTTCAGGTGGAGACGACGGCCGTCAAAGCTTTCACGTCATAACTTGCACATGCTTGTAACACGATGTGTTAAGGTTTACATAGCATTTTACTGCTTCAAACATTTCAGTTGCATTTTTGTACAGCTTCAGGGCAGCTTTCTTGCTTCCAGCTCCTGTGAGCACGTCATCCGTGTATGTCTCACAGTTTGAGGGTACTGCTCTTTGTTTAAGTGGTGTTGAAGCATTTCGGAAAGTAGAAATGGGTTAGCCATCACTCTGAAAGGGATGCGGATCATACAGCAAGTCAAAACTGGTGAAAGTGGTACACCAGGTTTTGGTATTGCTTGAAACCACAGGAAATGCAATGCATCTGTGTCCACCGGTTTTATGCCAACCTTTAAAAATGTTTGTTTGTGTCGGGCCAAACACGTCACTTGAATCGGATATTGTGATTGGTTCGTCCGACCTTATAGTACTTTTTGTTTACGCTCAAACAGCTATTGTGGTAATTTGAGAAAATTTGAGTTTATCTCCCTCAGCATGGCGCGAATGTTGATCTCGCTAGACTTATCAGCCAGCAGCCGTAACGTTTATGTAGACGCAAGCGCGTTGGAGAGCTTCCCATAAAGTGCATGCCCGGCGATGCTGCAGCTTGGCTCGGGCAGGGTCACTCTGGCTCGGGTTATGAAGCGGCGACGGCGCAAAATATATTCTTCCCGCTTTTTCGAATCTGATGCGGCAAACTGTTCTTTGAAGCATACCCGCTCTCCCAGCGATGTAACATGCGTCCACGTACGTAGCAGCGCTCTATGATTACGCAGAAACAAGCTCTCGATCGTTCAGCGCATCGCATTCTGATACGGTGCGCACGGGCTGTTTATTTGCGTCGTTGAGGCAAATTTTAGCGCTTCTTTCGTCAACTGTAATGAGCGCTGGTATTTTAAATTCTGCGACGCAGGGTACAAAATTTTGATATGGGAATATCGGCAGCATAGTTGTTACCTTAACATCACGTCCGCATCTCTTAACCAACGCCGCCTGTATTAACATTGCCTGACGCGTCGCTCGCTTTTCAATGGGAAGGGTAGGGACGCTTAGTTCAGGCACTGATCCGCTATGTGGCGCGTGCCGGCGGACATCTCGCCTTACGTCACTGCTCGCGAGTCGCGAACGCTGCACCCACTTCTACGACGTGTGTTTGTCAGCTTGCCTGTTGGGCTTCAAGGGCCGTTTCGCTTACATCTTAGCCGCGACGGGGCGCTAGTTCTGTGGCGCACTGGGGGATGTCGTTCAACGTGTCGCTCGCTTCATACTTGGTGCATTTTTCCAAAGATAAAAACGGAGGCGGGCTGAAATAATGTAAGAACATACTGATTGTCGGGTATACATATAGCTAACAGAAAAACGATATTTTCGGATAGGGCAGCCATTATTTTACTGATATTTTTCTTTCTGGAGTATTTAGAGAAGAAAAAATTGAGCGCACGTTTGTTGTTCAGGCGCTCACTTCTACGATTACTTTCCAATAATATCACGTGCTTGTAAACTTCAGAAAATTATAGGAAACAAAAGGATAAGCAGCTGCGATCCCGCCACGCTGTCCGGGCGCTTCTACAGTACAGTCCTCAATTTTAAAAGTGCGTACCGATGCGGAGTGCGAACAGCGGGGTCAAAAAAAATTCGGCCCATCTCCCCGCGAGGGGGACTCGAGTAAATGCGTCGCATAGGGGGTGGGTGTATTGCGTTAACGTGTAGTGTTTGGGAAGTTGGTGGTAGTGAATGCGTTGTACCAGCAGCTTCTTGACGTAGTTTGAATGAGTCAAGGATATAAGGCGCGTTCGTAGCCTCCCATTCTGTGTCGGCTTTGTGGCGCAGTTGGTAGAGCACCATGTACAATGCGTTCCGCCCGCAGGGTCGAGGGATCGAAACCAGGCGCCGGATAGTATTTTTTTATATAGTGTAGGGGGAGGGGTGCGGACTACGACTACGGACGTCAACGCGGGTGACATCGTGAGTTACTGAAATGCTCTGCATTTAAAATACCTAAATGCGGAGGGGATAGAGGTGGGATGCCCCACTCAGAAAATTTCAGGGCCTGTGATCCGAGTAGATAAGCGCGAAAGCCGGCATCAGCCTGCGGCAGCGCAAGGGATTTTGCTTCGTGACAAAGGAAGTTTTATCAGTGACAGACCAAGACAGACAGGCATGGTGAAAAACAAGAAGACGTAGGAGCGCCGCCTCGGGAACGCTAAACAAACTTTCCACCATTTTGCATAGTTTCCGAGAAGCGGCGCTGGCTGGCGGACACGAAAGCACGCTGGAACGCTACGGAGCGGGGAGGGGTAGGAGAGAGCAACAGGAGAGTGGCTGATTCGCCATTTTTCGCTCACGCGTTAGGCAGTGTTTATACAGGCGGCGTTGTCTTAACACATATTTACGTACTCATTTTGCGATTAGGTGCCTGTGGAACTACGGCAGCCAGCGATCGTATTTAGTAACTGGCAAAAACCGGAACCACCCACCGGCGCCGCGGTGTTTTCTTTTCTTCTTTTTTTTTTAATGGCGATGCCGGCTTTGATCTTTGTGTTCTACAACAAGATTACCTTTTCTGGACGACTGTACGAAGGCTCCCATCCAGGTCAACAGTTTTACTTAGTAAATAACTTCCACAGAAAACACAGCTAGGCACATTTAACGCTTTGCTGTATGTTTCAAGTACATTTGTTTACAGTTAATTATGCTGATTCCGACACTACAGATTTTGTTTGCAAATTAGCACAGGCTTAGAACCTGGTCCGGGGTTTGTAAAAACAGGCGTCCATACACGTCTGAGCAACAGGCGTCCATACACCAGAACGCATGAGCGATTCATACAGCAGAATGGAAGTTTTTTTTTTTATCCCTCACAGGAGCAGGCCAGTCCCACCACGTGCACTTACTGGGGGGTACCAGCCGTCTGGCCAAATTAATTTCAAAAAAGTAATTCACATACTGCCTCCCACCCTCCCCGCTCCTTTCTTGCAGGTGGGTTACTGCTTGTTCATCGGATTGGAGTGAATAGCTGACACTTTCCTTCTACTTCTAATGGTCCCGATGGTAGTGCCCTTGGTCTTTCCTTTAAATTTTCTGTAATGAATTATTTCCATTGTAAATGAGCCTAGACAGATTTGGCTATATACTGGCAATTTCACTATTTCTTATCATATCCCCTCCTGGAGTAATGTGTGGGCTACGGGGTTAAAACCGGATGACTGCAGTCTCGATTGATTTGATTGTAGGGTTTAACGCGCCGACGCAACGCAGGCGATGAGGCGCGCCGTAGTGGACGGCTCTGGATTAATTTTGACCACCTGGGGTTATTTAACGTGCGCCGAAATCGTACACACGGGCGTTTTTGCTTTTCGCTTCCATGAGAAAAGCGGCCGCCGCGGCAGGGAATCGAACCCGCGATTTCGTGCTCAGCAGCGCAACGCCTTAGCCACTGAGCCACCGCGGCGGGTATGACTGCAGTCTCCCTTCATATCATCAACAAAAAGAGTCCACTCACTTTTTTACCCTTTTTCAGGAAAACTTACCCGAAGCTCAGAAATGTACTCGTCTAGCTATTGTATAAACTAGCAACTTGAGCTGAAGTCACATATAAAAACCAATGTTTCCTCATCTTGTCATGAAGTCGGTTTTATAAAGCATAAACTCACCGGTACTCCAGCAAAAGTTAGATTACTTTATACCCTACTTTAATTTGATAGAAACTTCAGTATGCCTGCACAGTCTCAGACCCCTCAAGGAAATAATATCGAATTGGTTGAAAAGGCTCTCAGAAAAGCTGTTGACGTTATTTATTCTAAATATAATTGCACAAATTCTCTTTGTGAGATCATATAAGCTTATGGGATTCAAATATTAGTCAAGGAGAAAGTTTTTGCATCTTACATTGCTTCACTGTTCAGAATTCTAACTATGGTCACACGGATTCTGTTTATGAGCTCATGCAAACTGGTGCGATTGAAGCACTAGGGAAAAAAGAAGTCTTAATGCCTTAAATTTTTTGCTGTTGTTATGCTACAAACTTGGCCTAGATACAAGACCATGACATACTTCAAAATAATATTCATCGTTACCATTTTCATTCTTTCACCCGTTCTACACACCGGTTGAAATTTTTTTTCCCACATGTATTATCGACTGGAAAAATACACCTGAACATATGTCTTGAATAATTTGAATACATAGGAGCAAATGTTTAGTTTATTTTAACCTTTTGCTCTTTCTCATTGCTGCCACATGTAGTATCCTGAACTGCTGGTATCTATGATCTTGTTCACACCTTTATACCCCTCCTTCTTGGGCCTCTGGTTCGCAGTATGCACTTCAATAAAAATTAAAAAAAATTAGTGACAAGGGCAGCTGAAGGTGCTGAAGAAAAATTGGCCTAACACTAATTGCAGAAGGCTCACGGCAGAACACGACGTGTAAACCCCACACAAAATAAAACTCGCCGATCAAATTTTATTTCAAAACAAGACAGCTATGTACAAAAACAGATCGGCCCCAGAGATTTATAGATACATGAATTAATAAGCCTTCGTTATAAACAAAGCTGCCTACATTTTGTTAAGAGCAGTGATGCCTCAATGAGTTACCAAGATCTAGTTCATTTCCGTAATTTCTACTTATAACGCGGTCTTCTGTTTTGAAATGAAGCCTCTTTCGGCCAAAGTTGGGCAAGTAAAGGCACAACAAAAAGAGTTCTTTTGTTTAATGCTACCAAATGTACTAAGTATTACAGACTTGAAACACACAAGGTTAAGTGAACAACACTACATACAACAATAAGTTAAGTTTATGCAGACCTGGAAAAAAAAAAGATCAGCACTAGATGACGCTAAACTGCAGCACGGTTTATTGACATTTCATCGATAGCCACACAACTCGCAATGATCAAGTAGTCCCATGCATGTTGAACCCTTTCATTTTGCACCATTGATATTTTTCTTCTCCTGGGTTCCTTAAATATAAATTGATACTTCAGCATCGTCACATACACTATGTTCTTGCAATCGGTAAAAATTCTATGCACTCAACATCAATAAAATGGCTTAGAGAGAGAGAGAATAACTTTAATGGAGACCAGCGATGTTAGCCGAGCCGTCGGGCTGGCTTGGTACGCTAAATGAGAGAAGAAAAAATAGGAAAAAAAAACGTGAAGACGGAAAGATGTCTTTTGATGCGGCCAAAATTTTCAATCACAAAACTCTGTCCAGTTCTGTGCTCAGAATAAACTCCAAAAGAGCTTTGATTGCACGTGCAGCCTGACTGGGACCCGACATAAAGGCAAAAAGCAAAAATGCTCATGTCGAGATTTTGGCATATTTTAAAGATATTCACGAGGTCAAAATTAATACAGAGTACTTTAATCCAAGTGTAGCTTTGGTGCATTAAACCCCACAATCAATCAAATCAATGTAACCAGTTGAGAGGTAGAAAACACAGTTCATTTGCAGCGCCTTGCTTTATCTTTTTGCAAAAACACATGCCGAATGCCAATAAAGCTGCAAGTTACTATAATGCCAATACCTTCTAAGTACTCCTCATAAAATCAAACGCTCTTACAATCACAGCTAAAACAGTCAGCTTCCGACCGTTCTAGTGCCCTTTTCCACTTCTCCCTACGCTTGGCGCCAGACAGAAGACAAAAGTGCTACACCCGTTCATTTGTGCCTCTGCACCTGGAATGGCAGGTCGACACACAGCCCAATCTAGGCATTCTCGAGCTCAGGACACCTGTCGGTTACTTTATGCACAAAGCGCAAGCACATGAGCTTAGTGCAACAGGGATGGTGTAGTGGAAGAACCACGCAAGGCCGACCTTGGCCATTGCTGCATGAAATGGGGCTGAAAGCTGTAATTGCGTGGGAGCCTTCCAGATGATGATAGTGATGTTAGAGAAATTATTTCGGAAAGAGAAAGCTTTAATGAATACTGAAGACATTAGCTCCACAAATGGCGTTGCTTGCTGCGTCAGATAGGGTGAACACAGTAAATGAAAAAAAAAACATGTGGAAAGAGTATGTAGAAACAATGAATTAGAGGGAAAATGAAATAAATCAGGAACATTTAAAAAAATGGCAGTAGTAGGATAACAGATCACAGGATCTCAAAGTTATAGAACGTTGACCAATCTAGAGCCTTTGTAGCGCCGTGTCAGCATGACTGCTACAGTTCACAAAAGTGATTCAGTTCTGAAAAGTTTTTTTGTAGCCATCGCACAAGAGTTCTTTTCGCTGTTTCGTGTTTGGTTGCATGCTGCGTGCAGTAGCACAAGAGATGACACATGTTCTCTTTCATAGAGTAAGGGCGTTCTGCCTTCTGCAGAACGTCCAGCCTCTGCATAAGCGTTTTGGAAGAGGGTGTTCACTTTCTGGAGTGATTTTTTTTAGTTTATTTTCTGATCTTCTGCTGTTGAATGAAGCTAGACCCTCAAGCAGGTGGACAAAAGGCTGAAAGTTGGTACACATAAAAACTGAGTGGAAGAAGAATGAGAAGTGAGCAAATGGTGGGTTAAAGCCTGGAAAACCTTGATGTCATTAACGATGGTCTTGACCGCCACCACCTTTGACACTTCTGAAACCTTGGTATACACTTGTTCATTTATTTTTAAGTGTGATAGTATGACCGCGTGTTAAGCATTTTTGCACAACTTCAGCGTCATGCAAAAAGTCAACGAAAGAGGGCATGCCATGCAGTGAAGCTAGAAAGTTTGAATGTTATGCGGCAGAGCCAACTTTTACTGCTCAATTATTCCCAAATTTTCAATACTCGAAAACATTCAGCACTTTCAATGATAAAAGTGCGCTGCAAATCAAATAGCAAGCAGCATTCGCAAAGTGTTTGAAATTTCAGAAATTTCCACGCCTCTATTGTATTTTTCTGTTTTGCGGGACCATCAAACAAATGGATGGACATTAGAAGAAGGCGCTTCCTTGGAAGCCAATGTCACTATACCACTTGATAAGGCACTTTCTAAACTCCCCAGAATTGTGTCAGGACTACCGACGCTGTGATCAGAAACTACGACCAGCTAGGGATAGCAAAACTTACGGACAGTACGAGTGAAGCTGATGCCGTTTACTACATGCTGCACTAGACTGTTGCACGTTACTCTCCCAAGCTTCAGGTGGTTTTTGACACCTTATCGCACAGTAACTCACCGAAATATTTCAACAACTTTGAAAGCGGACTGAACCTGACCTCCGATTTAGTCAGTCTATCGGCGTATGCAATGGGCTTTCGAATGCGTGGTGGTGCTATTTGCTTACCTGCACCGATGCCATCTGCACGGTTGCATTTTGCCGCATGGGCCGCGGCGTTCCTGATGTGAAATCTGGTTTGCAGTGTGGTGTTGGCAAGAACGTTCATGTGGACAGCGTTTTTTTTCGAGCGATTTGTGGGTTCGCGAATGCCTTGTTACAAGTAGTAGTCAGCATGGTTTTGCCTCGAAATTCCAGACTGCGCTGTGCACGCTTGCTACAACCGAAGATCCGAAGCAGGCCGCATGACAAAAGCAAGCGTGTCGCTCTTTTTTCTTTTTTGCTGCTTCGGAGCCTAGGATAGAGCAGTGCTTGACGACAGTCCACCTTCATGCGACGAATTTACAATGAAGTTATCGATAATGGGACTAATCAGTACTGAATCTGTTGCACCCGTTTCGTTTCAAGTGGAAACGACGGGCCTTGAAGCTTTCACCTCACACTTTGTCACATGCTTGAAACATTGCGCAGTCGTCTCTGCACCGCTGTCCGCACTCGTCTAACCGTTGGACAGGCGCTGATAACGTAGCCCGCTTTGCACTATCGCCGTGTGATCCCAATGCATTGATTTTCTTATTTTTGGGTTGCTTCAAAGGACCGTGTCTCGAGTTAAGAAAATTTTTCCACCCAAAGCTGCAACAATATTTGATATGGTAGCGGCGTGCGGGACGAGGCACTGGCTTTACTGAGCCACCCAGGCATGCTGCGCGCTTCTTGGGGAGTGCGAGAGACGGTGAGGTGCTCTGGCAACAGTGTTCTGGTGTGTTGAACGTATGACTGTCGTCTACCTAAGCTCCCAATGACGGTGAGCAATTACGCAGAGGTTCTGGGTGGAAACAATCATGACATATGTATATAAAATTAGGTGCAGCCACGTCGACAAAGATTCGACCGATAATTTTTAAGTGCTTTTTTTTATGTAGACGAGGTGGAAATTATAAGCAAAACAAGATTATGAAACACGCTTTGAATACTGCAAAAACAGCGCAGAGACAAGCGATAAACCATACTATTCTAGTTTGTCAATCCATAAGTGTTCATCTCTGCGCTGTTTTTGAAGTAGTCAAATTGTATAGCGAACGTCAAGCTTTAGTGCATAAGCAAAGAACGCGCTTGGTCATTACAGAGCACTCGAAGACTATAAAAAGAGTTAGATGCCCACAATTACCTGAAAAAAGGTTGCATTTCATGTACACGTATTCACCTAAAAACACTGGAAGTAGACAAGGCTGCGGTTGGATGCCCAGCCGAGTTAGCCTCATTGATAAAGTATGCCTACTACCTTAACACATCGTGTTACAAGCATGTGCAAGTTATGAGGTAAAAGCTTTGACGGCCGTCGTTTCCACCTGAAATAAAATGGGCACGCCTTATTCGGTACTGATTAAACCCATCATCGATAGCTTCTTTGCGAATTCGTTGCATGAAGTAAGATCGTCTTCAAGCACTGCTCTAGCTACCGCTTCAAAAAAGAAAAAAAAAAGCGAAACGCGTGCTTTTGTTGTGCGGCCTGCTTTCGGATCTGTGGTTCCGGAAGTGTGAACAGCACAGTCCGAAATTTCGAAACAAGAACAATGCTGACAACTCTTTGTGACAAGGCATTCGCAAACTCACGAATCACGCCGAAAAAAAGACTGCCCACGCGAACGTTCTTACCAACACCACGCCGCAAAACACGTTTTGCATCAGGAAACATGCTGCCTGCACGGCAGAATGCAACCGTGGATATGGTGTCGGGTCCATCGTGTAGGTAGCATTGATGCATTGTCAAAAGCCCAGTGCATACACCCTATTGCTGAACTCCCGAAGACACCAAGTGGCGCAAGGGTCGGATATCAAACAAACATTTTTAAAGGTCGGCATAAAACCGGTGGACAAAGATGCATTGCGTTTACTGTGGTTTCAAGCAATACCAAAACCGGGTGTACCACTTTCACCTGTTTTGACTTGCTGTATGACCCGCATCCCTTTCAGAGTAATGGCTAACCCATTTCTACTTTCCGAAAGTCTTCAACACCACTTAAACAAAGAGCAGTACCCTCAAACTGTGAGACATACACGGATGACGTGCTCACGGGACCTGGAAGCGAGAAAGCTGCCGTGAAGCAGTACAAAAATGCAACTGAAATGTTTGAAGCAGCAAAATGCTATGCCAGTGATTTCAACGTGACTCCTTGGCTACCATGCATCTCTGTTATGTGTCAGGTGTGCTGAAGGTTTTGCGACGTACGTGGGACCCGTGTGCCGACCACTTCACATTCTCTCCATGTATGGATTGTAATCATGGCATACAACCATTCACAAATTGGCCCATGCTACAAACAATGGCGTGGATATGTGACCCACTAGGGCGCAACGTGAGAACTTGGAAGTGTTGGTAAGCATGTTGAACCCTAGCGTAAACGACAGGACAAAGCAGCGCTTCGTGTGTCCTGTTGCTATCGTAATGCGTCTTGTCGTTTGCACTGAGGTTCAACATGAACCACTGGGAAGAAAGGGTGGGGGGGGGGGGGGCTTTCTCCCTTCATTGTCCATGCCAAGGTCCTGTTCCACAAAGTGTGGCGTAAAAACATCGACCTTAACACGCTACCTAACAACAGCACGGCGACCTGGAAGGTGTAGCTAGACGGACTCCCTATCTCCCTGAGGTTCAAGTACCCCTGTACCACAGGTCACAAACAAATGAAGGGAGGGCGGACTGCTTTCACATATCTGCTGATACCCGTCCAATGGCATACGAGGCAGTTGCCTACCTCACCCTGGAGGGTGAAAACGGTACAAGATCGACAACTCTAGTAAGCAAACAAAGGGTTGCACCAGGCAAGGAAATTACACTGGCGAGACTGGAACTGGTGGCATGCCTGCTCGCTGGTCGATTGTGTGGCTTTATTTTGGAAGCCCTCAAGCAACAGCCATCAAACATCTACCTACGGACAGATTCACCAACAGCCCTCTATTGGATTCATGAAGATGTTGGCCGCTGGAAGCATATCGCTGGCAACCGAGTCACTAAAATTCAACACCTCGCGGACAAGTGTGTATGTAGACATTATCCGGGAAGAGAAAACCAGCACGCGAGATCCCAGCCATGCAGCTGGCCAAAAATGCACTGTAGCCGAGCAAAGCACTGTGGATTAGTCCCGCATGCATATTGGGAATGAGTAGTTCCGAAAGCGTTATACGATGAAATCGAACTAGGGGAAAGAAAGAAAACAAGATCATTGCCAGCGGCAACATCGCCACCTACTGAGTCGGGCATGATCGATCCGGAACACTACAGCAAAATCTTAAAGCTAATCAGAGTCACAGCTCGGGTTTTTCAGTTCATCGCTAGAACCAAAGAACAAAGCAGCAAATTGGGACCCCTCATATCCGACGAGCTTAATCAAGCTGAACGATACTGGATATGCTGGGAGCAAAAAGGGATTCTCAAAAGAAGTCACGTGTGCCGCCCACGGAACACGAATTACCCACACTCAGCTTTAAGGATGTTCACTGATGATTGACAGTGCTGGCATTTTGAAGAGTTCAGGGAAGACCACAACATAGCCAACTTTGGTGTGGCTTAAAGCAAACACCTATAACAAAAGTGTAAATAGGCATTTGAAAAGGTTTATGATAGAAACCATTTTCTGAACCTGGTGTGTAAACACTACTCACAGGAATATGTAATGACTGCATGATTACATTACAATAACCATGTGCTTCATTAGTAAAGGTACTTTTTCGGATAGTGGTGCATGGAAGCTTTACCTAGCGTCTTTACGCGGCATGCGTAAACAAGCAACAGCTGCAAGTGAAATGACCACGAAAACTAGTCCCAAGCGGAAACAGCATCTCGCATGAAGCCCACGTCACGTAACCAGGCAGTGCTGAACGCAAAAAAAAAAAAAAGCACGGCCTGTACACACACTGCAGTTGCTGCACAAAGCACATTTGCCACCACATCACGCGGCCACTAGAATAGGCGAACTAGCGGACTACTCACGACGCTGGTTTGGGAACGCTGCAGTCCACCAGCGGCACTGGGAACACCCTCACATTTCAAAACGCAGAAACACCGCCACACATCGCGACCAACTGCGCAGATATACAACGGGAAAGTTATGTAAAAGGTGCACCCCTCGGATGCGATGTGTTTCTTGCAGTATCGGAGCTAGCGGCGCCGCAGCTTCACAGACACACATTACACTCCAGGAGAACTGCGACGTACCACACACGGCTGATCGCGAGAGCCGAACTTCGACACATCAAACACATAACAGCCCGCGTACACACTTGATATGAAAAACGTGCACTGTACACAAGCGCTGACCGCCACTGCGCGTTGCTTTCACTCACAGTGACCGTATTTTGAACGTTATCGATGATCCAAGCGCGGAGACAGACCTTGACAGCTCGGAGCGCGCGAGAGCGGGGCCACGATGAATTTGGACTTATCGGTCATCTCGCGCTAGCGATGAGCGCGACGAGCGTATCTCTACACACTTGATAGGGAACGAAAACACGTCGCACCGCTCTGCAGACGCTGGTACTGGTGCCTTTTCTGCCTCGGCTCCACACAAAGCGCGAACATTTGAAATAGACCAACGATTAACGCGTATCACAGTACCGACTCAGGACCGCGGTGGTCTGTCGTAACTTCTGCAAGTGCTTGTCGTTTTGATATCACAATCAAGTTGTGCGACGCACACCGTGCCCGCAGCTCGCCGCCGCCATGTTGGCGAAGCCCGATGGGCGGAGCCAACTCGAGTCGGATGGCCGAGCCGGATGGCCGAGCCGGACGGCTCAGCCGGATGAATTCGCTCGCCGAGCGAATTCGGTCTTGGCGTCCAACTTGGCCCGACAGGGCCTCCCCGACAGGGCACGACAGGCCCAGTCGGACCTTGTCGGGCTCAGTCGGACTAAGACGAAACCACCCTTTACTCGGATTGGGGGAAGCGGTGCATCGGCGTACTCCGAGTTGGAGTATCAGAGCAACCACCCGAATTCAGCATTAGTTTCGACTGATCGAGCGAACTGCGACGACCAAGTGGCGGCGGGCGGACTAAACGTTGGGCCGACCGACTCGGTCGCGGAAGGTCGGCGAGCCGTGCAGTAGCGCAGCCAATTGCCAGCTCATTTCCTCCTGACATCACACGAAAATGCCACAGAAAATGGGCGAGGGTGCAGAGAGGAGGACAGCCTTTTCGAATTGATTTTTCTACTAAATAAATTTGTGTAAACGCGCTCAGACTGGTCGAAACATGGCCTATGGACTCCGGACTACAATTTGGGCTAATAATCCCGCAATGTTTACGAACGTGAACTACCCCAATTCGTAGTGGTTGAAATATTCTTTTCAAAGGCTAGCTCATATGTTTCTTTCATCGGGGAGACTATCGAGGCTCTTCAAATGATTCGGTGGTGGACGTATATGGGCCCCTTTTGACAGGTGCTCGACGGGAAGTTCGACAATTTCATTGTGTTGTTAAGTTCAGGTTGTTCCCGGTAGCATACCTATTGTCTTAGCCCTTCTTTCAAGCAAGAACAGTGTTGTTGTCATCACAAAGGAAGAACAGACAAATGGAAGTGCTCGTGCACTACCGTTTCCGCGTTTTAATTGTCGTGCCAACCAGCCAAAGGCTGCACACTTCTTACTTTCGCGCGAGCCAGCATATCAGGGCCGACTTACTGGAGTTCTGCCCTGAGGCATTCGCTTAATCACACTAGCGAATCTCTGCAAGCAGCTCCGGCGCCTTAAAAGGTTATTCCCCTGGCAGAAGGTCTTCAATGATGCATCGTACGTATTAGGGGAAAGCCCGCCAGCCTAGATCGTTCATTCTGGGTACTGGACTGGACCTCCATTTCGGTGCGCAAGCACTTTGGCGGCCGCTACTTGGGTTTGGCGGCGGCAATAGCAACAGCGTCCTGAACGAGCGAGCAAAGGCAGGAAGAAAACGGCGGAGGAAAGTGTGGCGACAGTGTGCGGAGGAGGGTCATGACGATTTCGCCAGGCGCTCGTCGGAGTGTCTGGCGGAATCATGATGGGGAGGGCGGAACGCGCTCCTATGGCGGAATCTCTCTCACTGTCTCCCTTTCACACTTTCGGCAGGCGCTACTACTACTTTGTGTGTGGCCCATCCGAAACACTTGACACTTGCTCGGCAGGTTCAAACGCGATTTGCAACACGCTCGCTAGCGGCGGCGACGCGCTGCTAGGTAACACCACAGTAGCGCGCGCAGCCATGCGTTGGCTGATCACGCGATCACTTCCTGAGACGCAGCATATATGCGGCGTGACCGAGAAGACTGTAGTTCACGCTGCGCAGAAATTTCGCATTAGGGAGCGTAGTAGTCGTCGATGCATTTTTGTTTTAGGGGCGAAGCTCCTTAAGTCATGGGTCTGTCCATCCCTTGTGTCTCGTGGTACGTGACCACCGCATGCTTTCGGAGATGTCGCAAAGTGGGCCGCGTTGCACGCGCAAGAACCGGCTGCAACCGGCAGCGCAAACTCGGCACCGGGAGCGCGAGCTTGTCTGTGTTCGCCAACGGAGGCGCGAGCGCACGTGCACTGCGAGAGGGAGACCACGCAAGAGATCACGCCACGAACGCAGGCAGTCGTTCTCGGAGATCGAACGAGACGCAAGGACCTTTGCTCGTTTCCTCTCGTCTTGTTCGGGCACAAGTTGCGAGTTCTTTCTTTACCGTTGTGTCTCATTCTACGTGACAAATTGTGGTGGTGGTGCGGGGTAGTCCTCGATGGCGCGGGGTCTTTCACCAGGTCTGGCCCTGGGAGCATTGACTCCAAAAATAAAAGTTGATTTGTACAATGTAAGCACACAGTCTTACGTCTTTCTTAATGATGTAATGGGCGAACTTTCACGGGGAAGTTACGGTTACCGATGATCTCCCCCTCTCGAGCTTCGCCCCACTTATCATCATTCATTCCGTGGATATGGCGTGATTTTTTTTGGTTATTCTCTATACCCCTTCCCGTGTTAACTATGTAATATTTGCCTTCCACTGTCCCTGTTTTCATAGCTAGCTGTGGTGCGGCGGTAGCGCATTTCCCCCTTTGCAATGGACACGCACGAACATCGTCGTGAGCTTCATATTGCGGCTGCCGCCGTGAACACAACGGCGCACCCACCACCTCCCCTATGCGCCAAACCATAGCCATTTGGAAAACCAGCCACCATTTATGGAGACACCTACTTTGTGTATACAACCGAATGGCGCTATAGACCGCCACACTATGTGGACGGCCCACCACTACTGCTTCGGATGTGTATACGTTCATATGTAACGCTTGTCGCTGGTAATATCGTCTTTAAAACACTTGCCCACACTCACTGAACCTGCTGTTTTCAGGTTCAGTATGAAGCACTAAGTTTGTGGTAGGCAAAAACGAAACGGGGCGCGTTTAAAATACGGCCCGCTCTGTCTCGCCTTGCGTGTTGTGTTTTAACCGCATCCCTCTTCTCGCTACCACAAAGTTAAGCAATTTTTTCTAGAAACCAGCAATTACCTCAAGCGCACAACTCGCTTGCTTCCTGCAGCCGCTTCCCTGTCTGTCCTTAAGTCCTATGTCATCATTATCTAGCGTGCTCAGTCATATACTTCTTCTCGTGCAGCTTTCAGTAACTTGCAGTTTTTTTTTACAAGGAAGCACGAAGTGCGAACAAAAAAGGCATCAAGGGCTCCGGAAGGTGGTTGGCAAGAAGGGGGGGGGGGGTGAGTAGGCTAAAAGCGGCCCAGCCCTTGTCACAATTAAACAAGCCATATGGCCCCAAACACAAAAAAAAAAAATGGCTCAGGAGTCCAAAGCGCGGAGTTCTAAACAACAGAGCCATTTTGTCAGAACAAACACCACGCCTTCTATGGGTAATCGTTATTTAGCTCATCCCTCCCGTTGTTTCTTTTCTTCCTTACTTGTTACTGACACATTAAAGTGGTTAGAATGTCCCTGTTTCTATAAAGGGAGTAAATGATATACTTCCGATAATTTAATTCCCGTTGTTGATTGAATCACATGTTAATGCGCCTGCAAGTGCATCTTGAAAGCGCTCTTTGCCTTTAGTCGGCCGTGCGCCTTAAAAATCTAGTCATCACCATCAACAGCAGCAGCAGCATTTTCAGTGCGACACAGATATGGTAGGATTGCTCTTCTCTAAGCAAAGAAATAATAGCCTTAATTATTACACCATGTAGGATGCTTAAAGTGAATTAAAAGCTATTACGTAAAATAAATTGTGTTGGATTGGATTCAGTTTGAAAGTCACGGAATACCTTCGTGAAAAAAAACTATTCATTCCAGGCACCGATAGAAAACGCACCCTGATTTCTACAACCATATTACCACCATCATCATCACCGCCGTCATTTTCGTCGTCGTCTGTGATTGCCTCCCCCCCCCCACCTTTTAAAACATTTCCGACGCCTCAATGTATCGTATAATATATAAGCGCACTGTTGTGCCCCGACTGCAGTGTAACTGCGCTTTTATAAAAATGTGCACCCGGGGCATGTGGTAGCTCAATAACATTGGACGACGCCTACTCACCGGCATTGTTCTTTACTACGTCGTGTCGTTTATCGGGCAAGTGAAACTTTGGGGCCGTAAATCTCACAAGGGATGATTGTTGTGGTCTAGCTTCCCGGAAGGAAGTGAAGGGATTTATTTTACAGAGGTAGGCACGACACCGCGCGAAGATTGCGGCCCTTATTTCTTTTCTTCGCCCGTTGTGTATTCCACTTGTCATCAAAATAAGTTCGGGGGTTCTCAAAAGAACCACAAATTTCAGATCGCCGAGGCTACTGCTAGCTGCTCCGCCTAACTCTGATCAGGTCCCTTATACGACGACTGGCAGTGCTTTTTTAGCATGCTCTTGCTGTTTTGTTTTTTTTTTTCGTTTTTACCCATCACACTTGCCCAGCAAGCTACGTTTCCCCCATTTGAGCAGCTTTCCTCACTTTCTTTCGATATTTCTCTTGAAGGCAAAAAAAATATCACTTCTCGAGCTTCACTGAAGTCGAGTCGACTTCAAAAGTTTCCCTTATGACCCCGATAAACGTTAAGTAACTCACAGCCGCCGTGTTTGCGGCCCAACTGAAACCACTATTTATATCTTAGTGGGGATACTCCAACGCCAGATCGTGAGGAAGCCGCTGGAAAACGTATAAAGGAGAGACACGGGTTCATTGCGCAGAAAAACGGAGAAGTGAAATAGTAAGAAAGCGAAATCAACGCAGCGCTCAGGTCTTCGAGCTTTCACTGCCCTGCGAGCTTTCGTGAAGTGCGTGAGCTCGTTCTCCGCTAAGTGCCTTGAAGTCTGTCGTGGATAGGAAGCGCGACACATTACCACTAACACTTCTGGCGCTGGCAGCTGCGCTGACACATACTCGGCGCTCCGGCCTAAGGAGGTCTCTAATTCCGGATCTACTCCGCCCGGGGTTCCTGGCATGGATCCACAAAGCAGGAAAAAAACTGTAAAGATGTACCTCAGGAATTACGGCAGAGTTCTCCATTCGGTGCTTCCAGCTGACGTACAGTGAGCGGGTTGAGCTGGTGCACGAAGCACGAAACAGTAAGGACTAGACGTCATGTTTTTTTTTCAGCTGAAGTATACTAAAAGTCAACATATTTAAATAAAAACAATCATAAATGAAATGCATAAGTACTTATAAAAAATCCAGCCTCCTTTCTTAAGAGAAAGATGGTTAAAACGCGAAGCCTTCTCTTATGCAATCTGAGTCAAAGTCGACAATCAAAACTCCTTCGACCGTCGGATGTCTCACGATTTTCTATTCGGGCTTTTGGAAGCAGCTAATGTAGGTGATGTGCTGTATCAAGGCATTCCGCTTTGCTACAAACATTGTACTACACAACTTGTCGTCAATCGCGTTCTCTCGAAGCCAGTTCAGGTCAGGTCGTCTGTTAGACAGGGCTGTCCACTATCGCCTCTATTATTTGCACTGTACATAAAGCCTCTTTGTCTTGGCATACAACCGAGCCAAAGGGTAGGTGGTTCTTCGTTAGCGTTATGTAAAGTTAAAATTCTTGCTAATGCTGATGGCATCGCTTATTTTTGTGAAGACAAGCGTGTAGTGTTCACGAAGCCCTTTATTGACTAAGAAGTTTTGTGACGTGTCTAGAGCGGCCATGAATATGGAGAAAACTAAGGGTTTTGGTTTGGCCAGTGGGCAACCAAACCTTCCAAATTTGCGGGTATTAGTTGGGACAATACGCCGCTTGAGTAGCTTGGCGTGCCTTTGCACAAAATAAGGAACGCAGGGTCACATGGTCTTCAGCACTCACGCATGTCAATCGCGTCTCGCAGGCATGGAAGGGGCGAGAACTTTCTGTATTTGCCCGTGCGCAAGTCTGCAATGTCTTCTTGGTAGCAAAGCTTGTTTATGTGCTTCAGGTACTTCACTGTGCACGGGCGAAAGTCCAGGCTCAACACACAGCATTTGCTACCTTCGTCTGGGGATATGAATGGGAGCCAATGCGCAGGGATAATTTGTTTCTTCGTTTAGGGTCTGGAGGTGTTGGGTTAATGCATTTGTTTGTGCACCAACTTGTGTCTACATTTTTCCTTTATAAGGTGGCAGATAACTCTACAAGTTGGACGTTGGATCACTCAACTGAGACGCAACTGGAAACCAATGCTGCATTTGATCTCTAGGATGTCTAATAAGTATGGTGGAGCTAGTCAGGCTGCTTGCCTCGCACTCAGTCGAGCAGTTGCCCTTGGTCGAATTCTGTATGGCGCCCCTGCATATGACCTCCGTGCAGCTCACATGAAGCAACTACAAATTCTACATCCTGCGTCTTTGCGCACATTCACAGGCCTCCCACGGTACACTAGGATCTGCGCGTTAGAGAAAGATGCTCCTCTGCTTCCCTTCCAGACATTCTTGAAGAGACCCGGAAGCACCACCAACTCCGGCGCACGCTCACTATTTAGGGTGCTTCTATTACTGCATGGGAGTCTCAAACGCACGCAATCGGATCCATGCCATCTCTTTGTCCTCCCCTTTGGGCTCGAGCTAGCGTAGTTCCACGTCTGCGCGCTCTCCGCCGATGCGTGGCACACAGGGTGTCAAACGAGGTGGCCATATTTACAGACACCAGCCTACAAGACAAATCTATGGGTTTGGCGTGGCACGGTGAAGAACGCCCTGATCTCTGCGGCGCCACTGCTATGGCTACCATCGCCCCGTCACCTCTCCAAGCCGAACTGCATTGTCTCCTAGGAGCCCTGGATAATATGACCTACATGGCTCGTGCCATGTAGGTCATGTTACCACCACCACGCAGAGTCCACCTCCTCACTGATTCCCACGCCGCCATCAGATAATTCAATAGTGCTTACTCTGATCACCCTACCAATCATCACATCCAGGCCATGGTAAACCTACTGGCCCGAAGGGGAACGCAAATCCGGGTAGCCGGGGCATGTGACCCAGGTGGTCGGCAATCACGCTGCTCATAATGCAGAGCGGGACGGCCTTCAGTCTACACCTCCCTTGATTGCTCCCGATCTTGCACCTGGTCCAGGTCTACATCCGCGCCTCCAACTGGATCATGCTAAACATTCTCGCAGAAAGCAGCTCGCTGAGAAGACTCCGTAGGGCTACCTGCATGGTGTCCCCACCCTACCACGTTCCGCAGAAGTCTTTGTTAACAAGACCATCGCTAATGCTGCCCTTACTTGCTCCACACTGCAGAGACGGTTGCACTTGGACTCTTCAGCCTCTCCGTACTGTCCCCATTGCCAGCAAAATGTTTTTTCGGACCTCAAACACCTCACTTGGCACTGTGCAGCTTTCACATGTTCTCGTTATTCTTTTCGGCCTTTACTTACCATACTTCAAGAGTGCATAAGTTACCATTTTCCTTTTATCCTTCTTTCTACAGGTGAGGTTAACAGGAAGCCGCCATGGGGTTAACTAAAGGGAGTTGTGGATACTTTGCATTTCCTTACTGCGCGATTTTCTCTGGAGTACCGGTTTAGCCTTTCAAGGAAGGATATGACGACCACTTTAATTCATAATCTGTTCCCCGTGCCTCTTTATCGCCAGCCATACTTGCGGGGCCATAAGAATAATGTTTTAGACCGTGTCAAGCGTATGTGCGTGCCACCAAATGCCAAAACATTTTTTTTAAGTTTCATTCGCAAACGCTTCCAGTTAAAACATGGCTGCGTAAAAGAGGAATGTCGATCCCTTGGTCAGACAATTGCCGCTTGTGCAACCAACCAGAGACAGCACAAAACAATGCATTGTTTTGTGCTGTGCCGTGACGGGGTGTTTTAGATGCGAAGCAGCTTATGGTCGAGCCTGTTCCCTCCAGCGTTGTGTGGGCGCCGTTCAACCACCATCGTCATCTTCCCGTAGGCGAACCCTGAGCAGTATGCGAGGCATTCCTCCTCTCCTCACCGACGCGCTCTCCTTTCCGGCATTCCTCCTCTCCTCTCCGAAGCTCCTCTCCTCTCCGGGAATGCCCAACGAATGGTAACACCTGCGGCTCCGCGAGCGATAATGCGAAGCAGCTTAGGGTTAGAGACGCGACGGTAGCCGCTGCATACTCCGCTGGGGGCGCCACTGTGGCTCCGCGGTATAAATGACGCGCGCGCGTGCGCTCCGCTCACCCCATTCTCCTCCCGCAACGCCGCGATCGAACTGAAAACTAATGGGTACTTCGCATACTACTCAGGGTTCCCCTACGGGAATATGGTGAAATTTTTTCTAGGGCATTTTGCAACGGGCGCTAAAAAAGGACATTGACATCACCCCGTACACCATTCGCTTGTTGCTATTTGAAGATGTTAATCGGGGGCCAGATGACGTTTTTGTTCTGCTAGGGTTGTTTAGCTAGCGGAAGTGCCGCATGACTACTCCCCATGCGGATCCTCCTAGGCCGACTAAGTGGACTTTTCGGGAGCAGGCGCCGTAGGTGCGGAGCGTTTATGCTACGCAGAGTGATCCACCAGAGTGGCTGCCTCTTTTGGATGCGTGCGTTTGTTTGCCTGAGTTTTGAAATGGTGCCGATATTTGTTAGACGGATGTCCTTACCCTTTGCTGTCTGTTAGTGTTTGTATTGTGTGTTAATTGTCTTGTCTGAGTTTTTCCAATATTTCCATGCATTAAAGAAAAAAGAATGGCGTGATTGGATAGTCATCAGCTTCATAGGGCGAGAGACCCAGGTTCGATTCCGATGACGGAAAGCATTTGTTTGTTTTTTTGGGGGCGCTTCATGTGCCTTTGTGGAAACTTATCATCATCATGTGCGCTCCCATTGGGTAAAGTTGCCTTTTCTGCATTGCGTGTTCGCGTACGGTCACCCTCATTGAAGCCAAGAGAGCCTCTCATATTTTTTTGCGGTACTGGTGGGGAGCATTTAACGAGCCCTCGGGAACATATCATTGCCGAAAGACAGGTCGAGAGTTTTTCGTTTTTTTCTTCTAACTTTAAACCTAGCACACCCCGAAGGCTTTGTTTTGTCATCGAGGGAACGTTCGGTCAGCTTCTAGGCATTAAAATCATTTCCATGATGTAACTATTGTAGCCTCCTGGGTAACCAGGACCCGACGGAATTAAGGGGTTGTACGGCAAATATACGTTAAGGATTGGTTTTCAGGGCGAAAAAACGAAACGTAGAGACGACACGCAGATATCTGGCCGCTAGAGAAACTCTACCACCTTTTGCGCACTGCTTGCCACGAGTGGGACTCCGATTTTTGAAATTGCTGAATTCGAATTCCGTTGTGTTTTAACACCAAGGTACTACAAAAGGCAAAATGAGCAACTGGTTCTGATAAATAGTGATTTTAAAAGTTCCCTCAGCTTTCTCGCAGTTGTCATACTTACTCAACGAACTTGTATAAATTGGTATAAAGGGATTCACAAAGCTCACATGCCGAATTGTCTCTGTGTCTGTGCTTGTGTCGCGCGGTGGTGTAGCCCCGAGCTAGCACATCAGGATGGCTAGGTTCCGTTGTCTCATACTTCAAAAGACACTCCTCTCCGTTTTCTTTCTGCCGACGCACGGCAGGGCTATAGGGGCGGCGTCCGCCGCTCTAGACCGGCTGTGGCCGATGCCGCTGCGTTCGGGACGCCGCCCCCGTGAATTCCATGTAACGGCTGGCAGAATCTTTGGTTTCATTCTTTCTAGCGCCACGTATGTGAATTCAAGTGACATCACATGTTCAATTGTTGTGGGTGTCGTTTAAAGCTTTGCTGTCCAATCACCTTCACAGCGTGAATTGGAGCTAATTTTTCTCTCCCTCTCCCCCTCTCTCTCTTTCTCTCTCTCTCTCTCTCTCGTAGTGTTCACGCCGGAAAACCCGAGAGTGACCGGCTCATCCCGTTACCCTACAAACGGCGCCGCGCTCTCCGCTAGATCACTCTCGGTTATGCGGTAGGGCCCGTTGCCCAATCATGCCATGCGCTAGCTCTTTTCCTCCCGGCAGTAGCGCTCGCTGTGGCAGACGCGGACAGCCAAAGGCGCCTCGGTGAAGGCTTGCTCCTTCCTCTCCGTTCCGAATGTTTTCGCAACTGTGGTAACGTTTATAAATAATGGCGTCATGTGATGTCTAGGCCAAACAAATAGCGTTATGCGGCGCTTCGCACATCTATAAAACTGCTCCGCTTTTTCCATCAGTATGTAGACATATTGCCACGCAGTGAAGAACGAATTGAGGTTCTTGTAGAGAGAACGTTTATTGGTGCGATCTTGGTCTCCGCACTTGACGAGCAGAAAATGCAGGTGACGAAAAAGCAGTCAACAAAGTGACAGGCACAGTCCAGCGTCAGCAAATCGAATGCCACGGCGTTTGCCCTGCAAGCATTTATCTCTGAACAGCGTTCTTTCTGGAAACATCGAATTAGATCGAGAACATGTTCGACCAAAAAAGAACAGTCTATGTTAATGACAACAACGTGAAAGATGAGTAGATGAAAAGGAGTTTTGTAGATTTCCCGAACTAATATGTCAAGTTTTCTCAATTCGGGGGGTTTGATTACAACATACGGCGTCCCATCGGTAATGCGACTAAGTAGCAGAGCTTGCATGAGATTGCAAGATCCAGAGTCTTCCTTAGGCCTGAGTGTTGGTGGCTAACACGTTGAATATTGGATGAGTAAGCTGGGCGGATGTTTTGTTGAGCTGAGGGACAAGGGCAGCGCCCGAGCCATCATGATGGAACGGAACGCCAAGAATACCTAAAGTGGGCACATGCGTGATAGGAGTGGTTTGGATCTTCAGATTCGGATTCAAGGGGGGTTCCGAAAGTCTACCTTGTGTGCGCGAGCGAAGTATAAGTACTGCAGACTTCTCGTATTTACAGCGTAGCGCTGGGGGTGTGAGCTACGTGTCGACGGTATTTATGGCTTGCTGTGTGGTGTCTCTTGTTGGGCTCCGCCTGACCCTTGAGTTGTCCGCAGCGTGATGTCATCGGCATAGAAAGCATGGTATTGGTCTTGTGTGTGGTAGAGTTTTACGGGTAGATGAAGTAAATCGCTATTGCAGAGGACACGTGATATAACGGAGCCTTGGAGTACTCCGCGTGCTGGTATGTCAAAAAGGGAGGTGGAGTGCGGGCCGAGTCGAAGTTCGGTCGTTCTGTTGTGGAGGAATGTCTTGTCGTAGTTGAATGTTCGATGGCCGCAGTGCGTAGAGGCACGATGGTCTAGGATTGCGGAATGGTATAAGCCCAGTGCTTAGCACACAGCACGAAACAAGTACAGGCACAATACACAAATCCAGTTATGACCTGCCGGAGAGAGGAAGGGAAAGGAAGAGTCTCTAGCAGCGCTGGCGGCAATGAGTCAGCCGCCGCCGCCGCCAACGGCTGTTCAAAGGGGTCGACCAGTTAGAACAGCTCGAACGTCTCTGGCTTGGTCAGGCAAGCGACCGAACAACACCAAAAACACAACCGCGTCGCCGGCAGCGAGAAGGCAATTCCACACTGAAGCTCTACCAGGGTTATAGTTGCGAGAAAAATAAGCACATAACTACACGTCACATTTTAGCCCCGCAGTACTTAAGCCACGCGCACAAATTTGAAAGGCTGACATTTCGCATAAACGAAAATGTCCAACAAAAAATGCAATCGTAACGGGCGAAAACTTGCATTAGGGAAAACAAAGCAATCGAGAAACTCAGGAGGCAAGTTCTCGAGCTGAGAATTGCGACTTCAGCCCTCGGCATTGCCCTGAGCTTACCCCTGTTTGAGCCACCCCTCAGATGCGTCCGTGAAGGCAGCTGCGACTGCGTGAGAGGACATTGGTAATTCTCTGCGACGAAGGTCGAGCGCGGAGGAAACTGGCCACATTTCCACCGCTCGAGCAAAGTGCGCCCATTGGTTCTCGGAGGCCTCGAGTTCTGCGGAGTCTAGGCGCAACGCGAGCTTACGGCACTGCCACTGGGCTCACCCATACTACAGTTCAACCTGGATGTAACGAACCTCTATCTAACGAATTCCTGCATTTAACGAAGTTGTCCGATTCCTCATTAAAGCCCACGTGTTTGCGACCTCTATGTAACGAAACGTTGCGGCGGTTCACCTTGCTGTAACGAAATCGGCGAGTTGATGAGTCATTGTATTTTGTACTCTTACTCAAAAAACGACCGGGAAAATAAACTAATTTAGCGAATGCTAGCACTACCGTAAGGAGCCAGCAGCAATGAAAACGTCTGGAATCGCCCAAACATGGCATGAGATTCTTCATGATGATGATGATTATGATGATGGACGGAGGGGCCAGCGCCATCCCGGGGCTAACGTAGCATTCATTTCTGGTTTTGCTTGTGTAGCGTGACCCCACACCAGGTAGCCAGAGTAACTGCACTTCACTTTTTTTTTCGCCCAGAACAAACGTTGGCCCACCCTGCGTTTGCACATGAGTGCGGTTTAGGTTCGAGACTTAAGTTTTGAGGTACTAGGCAATCCTGTCGGCGTGTAGTCGCACATCTCCAGTGATATCTGTGGTATCGGTTCGTCGGTGATAAGTAGTGCTGCCACAAACGAAAAGTTGTGTGTTTTCAAGACAAGCACCCAATTTTAAACGCCATCTCCGCCGGAGAGAAAGAAGAATGTTGCCGCGTGGTACAGTATTCCAGCTAGAATCCTTACTCAACAATTCTGATTGCGGTAAAGAGCATCAAAATCGCAAAAGGCACCCTTTCAGCACACGTTTGGCTCTTGTAACACGTGAATGCGCCGAAAAGTGTGAAAAGGCAAAGTGATACTTAAGTTACGTTTGTTAATAGGAGGTAAGTGACCCTGCTTTTTTGGAGAGCCGTATGGTGTCCAAGCTCGTGCGAAAGCGGGAGGCGCCACTCACAAAGTTTTTAGGTGAGAAATAAATCCACGAAGGGTGAGTTTACTTTCCCTTGTGTCTAGCATTTTGCATTTGTTTCTGCTTTATTCCCATCAGCCTTAACTCGAAATCTGTATGTAACAAAAAATTGCGAACTTTTGTGAACTTCGTTACATACAGGTTTAACTGCACAACCATCTCTCGACGCCAGTGTGCTCGGGCGCTTTTCCTCTCCTGTCGTCCGTCGCCTTTTTGCCAACACCCTCGATAAGCAAACACCGAAAGGCGCTAGCGTTCTCTCTCCTAGGTTCCTGCCGCTCGGTTTACAATTCAGGCGCTGCCACACGTCGCTCCGGACTCTCTACCGTTGACTGTTGCTCAACGTGGAGTAACCGAGCTGGTGGCAGGACGAACTCGACTCGCTCAATCACCCACCGCGGTGGCTCAGTGGCTAAGGCATTGCGCTGCTGAGCACGAGGTCGCGGGTTCGATTCCCGGCCGCGGCGGCCACTTTTCTGATGGAGGCGAAAACCAAAAACGCTCGTGTGTTCGAGATTTCGGCGCATGTTAAAGATCCCCAGGTGATCAAAATTAATCCGGAGCCCTCCGCTACGGCGCGCCTTATCGCCTGCGTTGCGTCGGCGCGTTAAATCTCATAATCAATCAATCGACTCGCTCAATCGCGGCATCACCACTACTCCGAACTGAACCGTTAGAACCAATTCGGGTCTCGACTGCAGGCTTTAGCACAACGTCGCTTGAGTTCGAAATGTCATCCGAAAAAAACACCTTTCGTTTCGATGGACTCATGCTGCCTCCTCTCGATAGCCTGATCGTTTACACTCTCCTGCGAAACGTTGTTATTTCGCGGACCGTGCCCGGTCGGGTCGTAAGCCGTTCTGAAGGCCTCACGCGAATCCAAAGCGTCTTGAGTCTACCGAGACTGCTGAGACATCCGAACCCAACGCCGATATTGTTGCATTCAGTAGGAGGGGGCCACCGAGTGTACATTTCGGTGTACGCCGACGACATCGCCCTGTGGGTGCTGGGGCCCAAGGGTCAGGGCCGAGCCATTGTGCGGCAGCTGCAGGCGGCCATGGATGCAGTCCGGGCCAAGCTGGCGGGCGTCGGCCTACAGCTGTCGGCGTCAAAGACAGACGCCATGCTGGTGCATCCAGACGCCGCCGCCCGTGCACGGACCCGGCGCCTGACCATCGATGGTGAGGAGCTCCAGTGGAAGACCAGGGTGCGGTACCTGGGACTCACCCTGGACCACCGGCTGAACTTCCGGCAGGCAGCCAAGGAGCTCCGAGCCAGGGCGCAGCTGGCCACCACGGCGGTGCACAAGATGGTGGCCCGGGACAGGGGTTGCTCACAGCGGACGGCTCTCCGGCTGTACAACGCCTCCGCTGTGGGTCTCCTCATGTATGCGCTGCCGCTGGTGAGCCTGCGGAAACCGACCTGGCGGCAGCTGGAAAGGGATCACCGCAAGGGGGTCCGCGCTTGCCTCGGCCTGCCCCAGAGCTCGTCGTGCGAGAAGACGCTGGCCGAGGCGGGGGCGTGGACCCTCGAGATGACGGCTGACCGGCGGGCGCTTGGCCAAATTGACCGGCTGCGGCGCGCCGAGGGGGGCGGCCCGCTGCTGCAGCGACTGAGGGGCCACCACCGCTCGCGCATGGGGCGCATGCTCGCGCTCTACGAAGAGGTGGTGGCCCCCGTGGATGCGCAGCCTGGTGGCCCGGCTCCTGCTCTGACAGCTGAAGTGAGGCTGGACATCCCAGGTCTGCGCAGCAAGCGGCGGACGCCCCCATGCGGACAACTGCAGCTGACACGGGGCGTCGTCTGGGGCGACCTCGAAAGCCACACCCTTGTCTACACGGACGGCTCGGTGCGGCAGCAGCAGGGGTCGGCCGCAGCGGCCGCCGTGCTGGGAGAGGCCACCCGGCAGGCGCGGCTGCCCTATGCCTCATCTTCAGCCACAGCCGAGCTGGTGGGTGTCGGACTGGGCCTGGACCTGCTGCTGGAGGTGGAGCCCTTGCCCGAGCGCTGTGCCCTGCTGTGCGACTCCCGGGTGGCCCTGGCGCGTCTACGGGACGGCGACTCGCACTCCCTGTTGGTGCGGGGCATCCGGGAGAAAGCGGCGCAGCTGGCGGACCGGGGCACTCGGCTGTGCCTTCAGTGGGTCCCCGCCCACATCGGCCTGGACGGAAACGAGCGGGCAGACGAGCTGGCCGCCGGGGCTCACGCACTGCCTCCCTCGGACATGTTGGCCCAGGCGGCAGCGGACGACGCCCGCCTGCTCATCCAGCGACACCTCCGCACCGGGCATCCAGACCCGCGGCTGCGTCTCGGAGGGGGTCTGCCGCCTGTGCGGGCATCACGCCTGCCTCGTCGACTGCGCTCGGCCGTCCTGCGCCTCCGCGTGGGGGCCGCGTCGACGTCGGAGCGGAAGCACCGACTGGGGCGGGTGGCCAGTCCCGCCTGCACTCACTGCCGAGCGCCCGTGCAGTCCCTGCCGCATGTACTGTACGAGTGCCCCAAGTTTGCGGCAGGGCGGACGGAGCTTCTGGCCGTGCTCCGAGGGGTGCGGCCGCTCGAGGAACTGCTTTGGCCCCCAGGAAATGCCAGGGAGCGGGACAAAGTGCTCGAGGCCCTGGGAGCATACCTGGGGGCCTCGGGGCTCCACAATGCACTAAGCTACAACTCTACGTAACTGCCCGGGTCGCAGTGGAGTGTAGCTGTTAGGGTAGAATTCCTGTGTGTGTGTGTGTGGGTGTGTGTGTGTAAGTGTGCAGGTGTCCTACTCCTTCGTGTCCTGTATTTTGATATTTATTTATTTGTCTAGTGTTTCGTTGTTTTTTTTCACCTAACGTTGTATATAGGTTATTCTTGCCCATGTTAGCCCTCTACCCTATCCCCCTATTCCTATGTACTCTTTCCTCCCTATCCCACCTCCCCTACACCAGCAGGCGTTCCGGTGTCCGCCCCTAGGCGAGACAATTTACGCCTGTTGGTGGACCTTCCTTTCTTGTTTTTTGTGCAATAAATACATACATACATACTCGTGCTGTCCTCTCTCGGGAGCCTTCTTTACCGTCGTCTTTACCTCTTTTAGTCCCCCCTTTGCTCTCCGAGATGGCAACACCCTCTGCTATCCCGCCGCCCTCGCTTCGTGAGCCGGTGGCCGCCGATTCCGCTGCGCGCTCGTGAGCCGGTGTTTTTGTGAGCTCTACAAGAACTTCGCGCGATGTCTGTTCATTCCAGCGCCCGCCCTGCCTAATTAGAACTACTTTATGGTCCTCTTCAAGTTCTAATTAAGGAGGTTTTAGCGTATTAATGTGTGCACTTTCCACTCTACTCTTCAACGGCTCCTGAAGCTCCCGGTTGAAAGCTAGGAAACCTGTCCAGGTTTCGGCATCATTCATTGAAGCTTGCAAAAACCGTTTCCTGAGGATCGTCACCTGCGTCGTGATCCATGATTATTAGGCAGTCTACTTGAGTGAGTGAGAAAAATACGTAGTTTAGCTGAATGAATCAAACAACAAAAAACGTGTGTGGCTTCTCCATTCAGAAAGCCGTGAGCTGTCTCTGCTCGGCTCACGCGGCACAATTTTCTCGAATTTCAGGCCGTGAGCTGCTCAGCCCGCACGGCCCGCACTCGCACTGCTTTGCGAACGCGGAAGGGATGCTGAGTGCTATGGGAATTTACAGTAACGTTAGGCATTTTTACACGAGGTGGTATGTGGTGCAAAGAGCTTCACAAGAGTGTCAGTTGTAAGAGTATTAGCAGGAATAGATGTGGCATACAATGGGGGTGTCCTGAAAGCGGCAGCGTGAAGTTTGGAGAGGTATAGTAGTGGAGGCGGCTGCGATTGGCCGGGTATCAAGAGGGAATGGGTTGGACGAAGTGTGACCGAGTCGTCCACTCTCGACGGGCACACCTGGAAAATAATGCCGCGGGCAGCGGCGTGAGCTGCACCTTTCCCCCGGAAGCAGGCGAGCCTAAGAGTCCACACTGTTTGGCAATGTGCTTATATTACAAGAACAGTTAGGCTGCAGTATGCGTTTTCCGTGGCAAAGCGTTGAAGCAAAGCGTTGAAGCGAAGTGCCATGGGGTTTGGTTTTGATTTGTTTGCGCCGAAGCAATCCCAGCTACGCTCACATATGTCGAAGAGCAGCAGAGTCGAAGAGCAGACACCCCGGAGAAGTGTTGTTTTTGTTTTTTCTTTTGAAGTCACGGGCCTTCGTGACGTCGAAGCTCCGCCCATGAACTGAGGGGAATTACTGATGTCCACCATCTTCCCCATCGCTCTCGGCTCGACGCGGAGGGGAGAGGTGGTCTCTCTCTCTCTCTCTCTCTCTCTCTCTCTCTCTCTCTCTCTCTCTCTCTCTCTCTCTCTCTCTCTCTCTCTCTCTCTCTCTCTCTCTCTCTCTCTCTCTCTCTCTCTCTCTCTCCGCGGCCTTGCCTTTCCCGTCGCGGGACGATACGGGGGGGAGCGCAGCCGACCCCACGGGCGGAGGCAAGCCCTCTTGGATACCAGCCACCATCGGGAGCGGACGTAGGTACGTGTTGCTCCTCTTGGCCTTCCTTTGTCCGCCCTCGCGCCTGTTTCTCCCGTCCTGACCAGGTGGTTTTGGCGGTGGTAGAGCGACGCGCCCGACGTTCCTTTCAAGTAGCGGTGGAATAAACGTCGGTGTTGGCGATTTCTGTGTCAGTGTGCCTACCTTGCTGTTCGCTGCCGCTGCGCCAATTGGCGGTCCGCGCGGAGTTCAGTGGAGCTAGCCTTGCAGCCGAGTCTCGAGTGCGAGCTAGGTCGCCGTAAGAACCATGGTCCCCACAACGTACAGTCGCGCTCACTGTGACCTACACCGCTCATTAGTATTCACCGCTTTGTAGAACCTTTGTCTGGCACCCGGGGTAAAGACCAAGTACACATTAGGAGCATAACGTCCTAATGAATCAGGCCTTATCCTAACGTATATGCCCATAGTCATTATTTTGTCAATATAATCGTCTGAATACTAATGAGCGGTGTAGGTCATAGTGAGCGCGACTGTACATACCGCGGCGAGTGGAGTTGTGAGCGATCCCTTCCTCTGCGGGAGGTAGCCGCCAGAGTGACGATGCCAGCTCTGCTGCTTCATCAGATTTCGCAAGCCTAGAACTGGCTCTAATTTTTCGCTACCTCTAATGTGCCGTTTCCACTTACCAGCCCCGGTAGACGTCAGGGTGTCTATTACCAACTCCTCTCGAACCTGTTTTTTTTTTTTTTCCGCGCTTTCGCAAAAGGTTGCGGTGCAGGACGTTTCTGCGTGCACAGGACCGCGAGATTTTTCCTTCGTCTCGCCCTATAGACCGTTCCATAGGGTGAGGGGGAAACGTACTCTCGCACGCAGCGATCGCGGCGCGCGGCCGCCTTTCCCCCTCTCTGGAGTGTGCGCGCCGATCACGGCGGGCCTGGCGCGGCTGCTCCTTTGCCTTGACTACGCTCTGTAGGCATCCCGCGTGCGGGTTTACCACTGAGTTACACATTATTTTAATGAAATGTAAATAAATAAAACAGACTAGGAGCTTTCGAGTTGCTTGTGTGCTTTAACACGCAAGATGTTTGGCACTTTTGTCCTGCTGAGCTCTTTGTACACCTACTTTGGAGTAGTTGCAGAAAGTCCTTCTACCGTCTTTCAGAACTAAAATATGTCACTGAAGCTTGCCTCGGCCGCAGATGGTTTTAGTTCCATCTCCACCGTTGCTGCGGTCACATTGCGGCAAACCCAGCTCCAAGTATTACGTGGGCTGGCCTTGGCGATTTTCACAGTGACTACAACCGCCCTGGGTTTTCCCTTTCCCCAGAAAATCTGAGGGGAAGGGCGCGAGCGGCTACTAAAGGGGATTGTACCTCTCTTCTTCCCCCATCCCCGATTCGGGCAAAATAAAGTTGTTCACTTGCTCACCCCAGCAAAGAAGTCTATTACCCAAATGTGATGTCTCTTTGTCGGCGACACCAAACTAAGCAACGCAAAAGCGAACGCTTGTCTGGTTGCCCAACGGCGGACGCTTAATAAATCCTTATATGACGCTCTCCAGGAGCCGTGCTGTTTATTTTAGTTATGTTGTACATTAGTCGCACGCCTAAAATGTTCTGTAGAGCAACTCGAAATTCCAGAGAGAGGAAGTTTTGTTAGCGGCAGTGCTTGCTGAGGGTAAGGTGTTTATATATCGATAAGATGTAATACAAACTGCGTAATGTGCCAAATACTTGCAAAGTTCAGCCAAAACTACCTGTATGAACCCCTACAGGGATATGAAGCCTGAAGTGCGTTACACTGACACGCGCTTCTGCTTGTTGCCCATGGGCGCCGAGCGAATAACGGTTAGATCGTTTTAACAAACATCAGTTTTTGCAGTAAAGCGATCAAAATACCCGCCATACGCTATCCCGGACGCACACACGCAAAACAAAACAAAAATTGTGACGAAGTATTGCAAACATATGTTCGACACGGCATCGTTTACCCCCCGCGGACCACGCTACCTCGAGGCGAATTTCAGATCTCCCGCGGCCCAAAAAGCCACCAAGTTAAGCCAAATCGCTTAAACTGGTCCTACGCAACAACTTTCCTATTTAAAGTATATTATGGAAATGAACGTACAACGCGCTACAACGCTAAATGAATCGAGCCGCAGTTGGCACTCATGCGCCGCGGAGCAAACGCCAAAGCCAGCAAACCTGCCAGCAAACCACTAACATCCCTGCGACGTCCCAGAAATATCCGAACGTCTATGTCCCAGCAGTATCTCTATTAGACATCCGTACAACGTGCAATATTTTAATGGAAATTTTTGGATATTGAGATAACGTTGCTGGTACCTTAATGTCGGACGTTCTTTCAACTTTGCAAAAAGCGTACTCTCGATGTTGCTGCTGCTTCATTTGGGGACAGTATTTAGACATATTTTGCTGACGTGGTTCAGATGTTCCTGGCATGTCCGTTTTTTACTTCGAACATGTCTATCGCAGTTACATTTATTTTAGCTATATCTGCTATACTTTATTTTCAAACTCTCCGAGGGCATACTGTATTGAAGTTACCGAGGGGCTTTGTATGTGTTTTGTAAGGGTTTTGTACCGAGGGGTTTTGTGCAAGTATTGTAATCCACCACTATTGCTTTGAACCTTTGACCTTCAAAACAGTAGCCCAATACCGAACCTCACGGAAAGAGGCAGGGACTTAGTGCAGAATTCGTTTACAAGCGACGTTGCGAAAGAGCCTTCTAAGGGTTTTTTTTTTTTTTTTTTTTTGGGGGGGGGGGTCATTGCTTTCAAATCTGAACAAAATAAGATAGGATGATGAACGAAGACGCAATTAGCATAACTTTACTTGCTCCGTGATTTAACCTTGATGTTACGTACCGACTGCAGCTTCATGAATTCAAAGTGTGAGCAAAGCAAATTTCGGGGTTGCCTTGATACTGAGGTTACCGTCAAACGTCACTTGTAGGTTAAACGGCAAGGTACTCTGCCTTTTTTTTTCCTTTAAAAAAATTTAGATGACACCCTCAGTGCAAAAAAAAACTAAAAAAATCCGTGAGGTTTTGCCAAGATAGCCAAGAAAAGCTATCGCGCTTCATCGTTCCCCCTATGCAAGCTACGGTAGCCGCGAATGAAATTGAATGCACCGATAGATTTCTGGCGTTGATAAACTTTGTTCGTTACGCACCGACTTTCAAAACACAACACCAGCACCTAAGGTCCAATCCACTGGAACACGGCGGAAAACAATGCGTGGACCCAAGAATTTGGTACCCTAACAGAGGCTGCGAGCGAATATTGTTGGGTTATTCGTTTTGGTCGTATTTGACAAATTTCGGCGGTGCTAACGCTTGTTTCTTCCGCACAGATCTTGGAGGCCAGGTCAATTATACTAATACTGCAAGTGATGTAACCAAGCTCCCTTATTTAAGCCAAGAAAAGCTATCGCGCTTCATCGTTCCCCCTATGCAAGCTACGGTAGCCGCGAATGAAATTGAATGCACCGATAGATTTTTGGCGTCGATAAACTTTGTTCGTTACGCACCGATCTTGCAGACAAGCCCACCATGCTAACAGTATAAGCGACGTAGCCAGAGCTCCCGTATTTAACTCGCAAAAAGCTTTCCCAGACCCCGGATCTCCCCGATGAAAGCCAAGCTAGGCAGGAAGAGATGCCCACGTTCAAACCGAAATAGCTTGTAATTTGCCTCAAGGCACCAAATTACCGCACGTTAAAAATCTTGGAGCTTAAATTTGCTTTACACGACCGAGAACCTTAAAGCAGTGACTGTGGCGTCGGCTAGAGGGTTCCGTCAAAATATTTCTGAATTAGGCATCCCGCATAGGGGGTTACTATTCCTTGTGTTAATATTAGGTTCTGCCTGAACTACTATATACGAAACCAATTATGCCCAAGATTAAGCGGCGTTTTATGAACTATCTACCAGCAAAAAAGAGCGTGCGAAGATTTCTCGGACTGTGCGCATACTACCGGCGCTTCGTCGCAAGCTTCGCACGAATCGCAGAACCACTCACAAGCCTGACAAAACATAGCACCACTTTCGCATGGAAAAACGCTCAAGAAAAAAGAAACGTCCCCCTCGCGAGGGGCACGATCAAATGCAGAGCATTTCCGCGGGGGGCGCGCCTGCAAGTCGTATGGATTACGTATTGGTTGTTGTTGTTGTAATTGTTGTCTTACAGCGTAGACATTGTCGATGAAGTCGATGGAGAAACGTGAAACGTGCCGTGAACCCCCTGCCGCGGCTATGACGCAACGTGGAGCGGCTGTGACGCAACGTGGCGCGGCTATGACGCAACACAATCCAACACCAACACAATCCACTTTAATCCAACCCAAACCAATCCAAGCCAATCGAATCCAATCCAATGCCCCTCGCGAGAGAGTGTCATAGCGCCGAAATCGCGCCACCCCACGAACGCGTGATGTTGACGTCACGATCACGCCACAGATGTTAGCGACCGGAGCGCGCGCGAACGACATATGGGGTTTAAGCGCGAACCGACCGCGGCGGGAGAGCGCGATGCGAGCGCCCCCACCTGTTCTTGCGCGCGAACCGAATGTTGCTCAGCGCGAACCCAATGCGGCGAGAGAGGGTGTTGCGCACGTCCCCACCTGTTGTGCGCCCGAACCGAACGCGGCGAGAGAGGGTGCTGCGAGCGCAGAGAAGGCGAGGAGGACGCGGGGGAGAGGGCTCACCTGTGGCCGATGGTTGAATGAGTAAAGGATATAAGGCGCGTTCGTAACCTTCCGTTCTGTGTCGGCTTTGTGGCCGAGTGGGTAGAGCACCATGTACCTTGCGTTCCGCCCGCAGAGTCGTGGGAATGAAACCTGGCGCCGGTAAGTATTATTTTTTTATATAGTGTAGGGGGAGCGATGCGGACTACGGACGTCAACGCGGGTGACATCGTGAGTTACTGAAATGCTCTGCATTTAAAAAAAAGGATTGTTTTCTGCGAACGTAATGACCCCAAACCAAGAGATGGACATGGAATCCGGACGATGTTGCGTGCTTTCGGATGCTTTCTGGCCCTGCGTCGACGCTATCTGGCGAACAGCATAGACATCGGCGTAGCTACATAGGAGCAGTGAGAGTGAACTTGCCAGCTCGGACCTAAGTAAGCAGCTTTGGCTCGCCGAAAAGGCGAAGACGGCAGGCCGCACCAACGGAGTCCTGGACTGAGGACCACGCCCACTTCAAATCGATCTACCTGTTCAATAAAGTTTTCTCCTCCCCGTCCACCTCCCGCGTTAGTTCACGTCGCAGTGCATTTTGCCGACGTCGTCAACGCGGGGCGATGTTGACGCACGAAAGCGCGGAAAATACGCTGCAATCGGTTGAGGCCTCAGAACAAACCGTAAAATTACGGCGCCCACAACCCCACGGCAGCTGTGTTTCCACCGCAGACCCTGAAATTGCCTTAAATGCCGTAATCTAGATTGCCGGTACAATTACTTTTTTCTTTAAGAGATACCCCGCTCAAGCTTTTCTTGTATATAATTGGAAACTAATATCTGTATTTATCAATAACTTGGGCATAAATTTCGCAACGCGTTTTTATCAAGGTGGGTGTCTTTTAGGAACTAGTTTTTCCCTCCGACGAACACGAGACAGGAAGTCGCTGCGCGGCGAGTCCGATCGTCCGACAGTGTATTAACTGCACTCCGTATCGATACGCGTGCTACAGGCCGGTGACGGCACGGGTGTGCACGCCTTCAACTTTCGTTATTAAGTGCGAATGCACTTTATAAGCGACCCTGAATTCCGTTGACCGCCGTCCGTCCACATAGCAACAGCTGCGGGTGCGCGCGCTCCTCGTCTTCCTTGGCAACGGGGGGAGATGGCACATACCCACGTGGGAGATTGGCCAGGAATCTCCTCGTCTTCCTTGACAACGGGGGGAGATGGGCGCGCGCTGCCTGGCCGCTGACATGGCACATACATACGTGGGGGATTGGTCAGGAATCGGGCGTGAGAAGGGCTAATGCACCCGCTTAAAGGAGTACTGACACGAAATTTCAAAGCTGAGATCCGCTCAAGCAATCAAGTACAACGACAACACAAATAGGTGTCTGTGCATGGCACATACCCACGTGGGGGATTGGCCAGGAATCGGGCGTGAGAAGGGCTAATGCACCCGCTTAAAGGAGTACTGACACGAAATTTCAAAGCTGAGATCCGCTCTAGCAATCAAGTACAACGACAACACAAATAGGTGTCTGTGAATAAATGCATCTTTCTTTCTTTGTAGTTGTGTGTGTGTGTGTGTGATCTCTCTTTCGCGAACATTACCGAACCGCACAAATTCAACTCCTGCATTCGCACTTTCACATTCTTCCCCTCGGGGAAATGCGGGGAATTTTTTTCGGTGATTTGACTACCATGGATTTATCTACCGGACAAAGAAATACTGCCAAGTAGTGGAGGTAAGTGAGTACTAGTGAGCCTTGTTTTCTTGTCATATGTATTTAACGTAGCAGAGTTGCTCTCGAACGCGTAAGCGGTTCGGTACGCGTAAGCGGTTAGCCCTAACGATTTGAGGGACTCGCTTTGTGCGTTGCGGAGATTTGTCGGTAGACCTTTGTACCTGGCTGCCGCGTTTGTGAACAGAATCAATTCTCGCGCAATTTCTAGCCCTGTGTTTGGTGAAGTGTTTGTGTTTTGTCCTGTTTTGCTAGGCGAATGTTTTGATATGAAATGAAATAATGGAAGCTGGAGAGTGCGAATATAAGTGCGTGTGCGAATATAAGCGTGTATAGGTTACATGCACATTGTGTACTTTTAGCGTGATATTGGTTTTTGTTTCGTTTCTGCCGATGCCGTTTTTTTTTCGTCATAATAGTTTTCGGTTAAAAAACGTGCCCAATAAATTTAATGATTGCCCTGCGTGTAGCATTAAAATAAAATAATAAATCGAGTGAATTCCGAGAGTACAGCATTAGATTAAAATGCCATCTGGATGCTTTTTTCGCGTTTCGATTGAGTGTTCAATCGGTTCGAACGTTCAGTTTGGTCGTGAAATGTTGGAATGAACAACGTGTATGCAACCCGAATTTATTTGTAACGTCACAACTACACGCATGTCGTAACTGGTGCAGTAGTATGAGCAGCGCTGGTTGTGCTTCGTACTCTTACTGCAGCATCGCAAATGTAAATTAACCTTTCAGAACCTAGTAAAAATATTCGAACATTGCTGTTAAATTTCTGTCACTTAGGGAATTTTCAGCTTAATGAATTTAGTGTGGAACACACCTTGGTGATCAGAGTAACACAGCATTTGGGATTTCGCAGGTTTAAGGCAGAGTATGATTCTGGTGTGTGGCCTGTCGTTTGCTAATAACTTGCATGTTGCAGGCTGCTGACTGGTGCAACTTAGACTATGTGTGAATGTGATTATGCTGTAAAAATGTCTTGCACTACTTTGATGCTTCCCGCTGTACAACATATACTTCAACTAAAAATGTAGGCCTAGCAGGACAAGCGAACAGGACAACATGACGAGTGTTTCAGTGATGTGCTTTTTGAACGTTTAGTTATGCATATATACCAGCTAGCCCACCTCGCCATTCTGGTGCACGAAGTATACGCCCATGGCAGTGACGCTGCCCTGGTTTGTGCATGTTTCCTTTTGCCACATTTTGTGGACATGGCTTCATACGAGTATATATTGTCACTTCAATCCACCAAGCGGTTAGGATAGACATAGAAAAATATTTTGCAAGTTCAGATGGGACCTGTAGCTGGCTAAAATGTCCTCAGAGTCCCCATTCACGAAATATAGTTCTTATATTTAGTGGTACCTCACATTAGCTGTCATAGTTAGTGTTAAGGTTGCCTTAGTAGTGCGAATGCTGACATTAAAGTATATCCACTCCGCTCTGTTCCTGTTCCTTAATGTTACACCCATCTTCTAGCCTTCTATTGCCTGCTAAGTCGTCTTTAATTTAAGTTATACCCTTTTAGTTAGCCTGGAAGTTTCTGCCTCGTAGGCGAGTACCGGTAGGATGCAGCTGTCATACACTGTCTTTTTCAGGGACAATGTAAGCGGCCATTCTGTATTATACCAGTCTTAAAAATCTGTATTAACAACACAGATTTTCCCGTACCCATGCCTAGATTGATGAACCGGCTTGCAAGGGAGGTGCTACTGCAGCAGCCTGCACAAGGCGCCTGCTCAAGCTACTGTTGACGGTCAACTTGGCGCAGGACTTCTCCTGGTTCGGGAAACAGGGAACACGCTTTTTTCCACCTGCGAGTGGCATCCTCCATTGTGTGTAACTAGATATCTTCGAGTTGTTACAGACATCAAATTCTTTCACCAGACAATGTATAGGGCCCAGATTTTTATTGTCATTCACATCCTGCGCAAATATCAGCTTTGTCGACAACCTGCGGCTTCATAGTTTTTATTGCTAGAAGCGGTATTAAATTTCTTTCAGCCTTTGCACCATGAAATTTTTACTCACTTTCCAACCAATCTGGTCTGCAACTATTTTGGCAGTTTCTGGCACCACAACGAAGAACGCGAACTGTTCAAGAATCCCTAGCATAACTGATGATGGAGGCATGCACCATTGAACCATTATTGAATCATTTCCGTGCTTCCATGCGTTTTTATTTTGTGTGATTGTTCTCAGAGCGTATCACTTGGTGTGAATCACGTAGTCAAGTAAATCTGTCTTCTTGTAACTAATATTCAATAATTTCCGTGTTCCCTGTTTTTTGGTTTGTTCCCAGATCATATCACTTTGTGTGAAATATTGAAATAGTGTAACCTTTTGTTTTCCTCACCAGAATTCAATAAGTTGTTTCGAAAGTTTTTTGTTGTTTTATTGTTGCCGTGCCATTTCACTAAGTGGGAATCATTTCATCACGTAAATTTCTGCTGCTCTTGTAACCCCCGTAGTCATTTCTTTATACACACCTTTTCTATAGATCATAACCATTTCCCTAGATGTTGGTTTGTTTAAAGTAGCTTAAATTTGTATGGCACTCACAACCACCACTAAACACCACTTCTGTGTTTCCTAGGTGCTTTTATTTTATTGTTCCACAAACTTTTCACTACATGTGGACTATTTAGTTCAGTAAATTTGCTGTGTTTGTTATAACCACCATTCAATCATTTCTTTGTTTTCACACTTTTCTTGCGTTGTTTTTCACCCAGTTATTTTAATGTGCGATATTTCAAGTTGGATAACTATCTTGTGCTTGTACCCTGGGTTTACATGTTTACTTTTCTTCCTATTTTTGTCAACCTTTCTGCTGTGTGTGACTTATTGATAGCCATGAATATCTGTACTATTCTTGTATTTGTACAATGGGTACCCTGTGGGCCAGGGCAGATAGGAATGAAAATTAAAGTAGTTGTGTTGCGAAAGCATATTACATAATTTGGAAGTCAATATCAACTGTTTTACCTCAACTCTTTCGTGTTTTATGTGTACTTTGAAAGCGTTCTTACTACCCAGCTGCAGTTACTTACAGATAGGATGGGAGACTGTCATTTTAATTAGTTTAATATTTGAATTGTTTCTGTGATAGTTTATTTGCAGAAGGCCTGTACAGCCGTGCTGTATGGTACAATTCGATGATGCTACTGTGGTTGCCTTGGTGTCCAGGGCACTTGTGCTGATCAGGACTGGTTTGCTGTTACTTACTGCCTCTTGTTTTTGATGCGACATTTCTTGTTTAGAGCTGTGCTTCGTGTGCTTCTGTGATAGTGTGGTCAGCTTGGCACTTCACATATGAGACTTCATGCAGTATGCAGCACTTCAAAAGTGGAAACACATTAATCTAGAAACCAGGTGACAAGTAACAGCAAACAGTGCTGAATAGCTAGTAAGACATGTATTTGAGGTATAAATGCCCACAACACGTAGGCAACCTTGGAAAGGGGGCTGGCCAAACTTCCAAATAATGTATAAGGAACGTGAATTTCAGGCATACAGGTTCATCTCAACAATATAATACTAACGTACACAAGTCATGAATATAAAAAACTAATGCTTGGGCCAAAGACAGAAAACCAATGTAGAACAGACATCTATATACGTCTTGCATGCGTACCACGACAATATCCATATGACGTACCACTAAGGTAACGTCCCTTAAACAGCGTATAAAAGTACTGTGAGGCGTCTATTGGACGTTCTCCTTCGTGTGATTTAGACGGGTTTTTTGCAGTTGTAGCAACGTTGAATTTATGTAACTTTGATCCCAACGGTACGTCTCCTGGACATCTGCACTGTCGATTGCTGGCGTCTCCGGGATATCTGCACGACGTAACGTGGTTTGCTGGGCTGCCAGCTACGAGAGGGCGCTGCGCACGCAAGATGGCGGCGCCCTCGTTGGAATGGTCTATAAAGCATTGAGTTAATCTGGGATGAATGCGGCAGCATGATTAAAAAAGTTCAGTGAGTTGGTGATACACGTTGTGTTATAACATCGACCGTACTACCAATGTCTATTTTTTGTAATAAAGCAGTAGTCCTTTTTTTGCGTAGTCGATTATTCCGCGGTTTTTTCTAAGATAAAATCAAAGTTTATTTCAACATCGGTGACAATGTTGTTTCGAGCCCCGTCTTTTCTATATTTTCTTTAATAGCCGTGTAACTACAAACCCGCATAGCTGCTAACAGGAAATACAGAATTCCTTCCTTCACGGAAACCTAAGCAGCGCTACAAAATTTAGCCAGACTCATTTGGGAACTTTTCAGCTGATTTCGCCCCGCTGTCAGCATTGTTCCCTCATTGCGTTCCGTCAATAACGCTCAATCGGTTCATGAAAGCAAATTTATTCTCCCGGATATAGAAAAATATGAATCGAGCATCGACAATAACCGTCCGAAAAAATTTTTGTTGTATTCCTTAGGGCCGTCAAAACACAAGTAAACAAATATTTCTTGAACCTATTTGATTGAAAAAGAAAAACATAAGGGAACTAAAATGGAACATCACTTCTTAGCTGGATTCCTTGCCTTGGTGAACCTTGATCCGTTGACAATGCATTCGTAAAGCAAGGCCTGGAAGGGACTGTGGCGAAAAACGCACGTCTCTGTGGTGCAGCACTCTCTTGAAGAGTACGCACGCACGATACCTGCCAAAGTCACGCAGCGGTCACTGAAATTTCAGTCGATTGTGTAAGCACATCGTACGTATTCCAAATCACGCTGCCTGTGAGATTCGTCGTATTCACTCGCATCAAAGCGGCAGTAATCCCAGGCACCACGGTTTGTCGTCGCTAGAGGAGTCCTCACTTAGAGATGCTTGGAATCCGGACCACTGTTCTTGTTTCTACCACAGCTTCCGTAGCTTCACATGTTGCTGCTGGCACTTCCAGGAGACATAAGATGCATATTTGTGCAAAAAACGTTTCGGGTAACTTCAAGTAGGCACAGCGCAGACGTGAAATGTGGACGAGTCACGCAGCCACGCAGCCACCGCCAAATTTTGACCGAAAGGTGAAAAGCAGAAGGAAACAAAGTGCGCCCCGGCTGATCACGAGAAATTGTTCCGCGATCCCTCCTTACCCTTCTCATTTCTTCGTATTGTGGGCTCCCCGCCCCGCGAGTGCTGTCCCGCGACAGGCTTTCGGTGGGACGATGATCCCCAGACTCATTTCGGAACGGAAAGGATAGAGCGAAGGCGGGCATTTTCTTACTTTCTACGTTTTTTTTTAACACGACTTGGTAATGCAATGGGTTCATTGGCGCCATTCGTTTTCTTTTCACACAGGTAGCGTCAACTGGTTACCTGGTTTTAAAATCTTTTATCACTAATCCAGCTTGATTGTACACATGGTTCGCGTTAAAACAAAAAACTCGATGACTATAAAAAAAATGAAACAACGGCACGCAGGTTCAGACAATGGGGCTCTCAAAGACACCCAAAACTACATGTCAAAATGTGAACTGCAAAGATTGCACCACGTTTACATAAAGCACGTCTAGCTTGTCCTTTATGCGTCCGTTTTGATGACGGGATACCCTTATTGCCTGATTCTTTTGTCAAAAATTGTCCATGGTACAATATATGAAATTGCAATTCCCTCAAACAACCCGAGGAATTTGAGAACTTCTTTGTTTATCCATTTGTTTTGTTAGCGGGCTACGCTTAGATGTTCCAATATTGCCGTGATTTGTGCTAAGTTGCGTTATTAATTGCAAATTTGTAGCGAAGGTTATTCAATCGCGACCGGAATGCTAATACCAGCAATACAACAAACATTCATTACGAGAGACGCTCGCAATGCAATTGAACGAGATGATCGTAGCTCGTACGCAGCATTCTTTCCGTGCAGCGCACGCTATAAAAGTGGGATTTTGCGGCACTGCACGAGAAGTAAACGCGAAGTTTCGGAGCATCTGCGTCGATCGCGGCGCTGGAATGCAACTAGTCGACCACGAAACCGACGCGCTGCATTCCCGTGTCCAACAGCGGCGCCATGAGACCGTACTACCCCGTTCGTGCTATCCCGTTCGCCCTGGCTGGAGACCACTCCCCAAAGGCAACGTCCAAGTGTCATTCGATGCTTTCCAGCAAACTCACCGCGTTGTTGTCGTCCAGCTCGGCGTTTTCCAGTGTTTTCCGTTCTGTCCAGCGTATTCCATCGCTCTCCCCATGCTGGAAAACGCGGGGTTTTCCGACAGGGACCTCATCGACACCAACACCATACACAAACAAAAAACAAAGGTGTTCATTGCACCTGTGCTTCAAGGAATTCTAATGCAGCACACTGCCGATTCAGCGATGGGCGGCTTATACACATTGACACTTCCCGGTTGACATGGCAAGCTTCGACTATCTCTCTTTGCATCTTGCCCTAGCGTTTGTATACATGACCATGTACAACAGTCGACAGTTGTGTTTTTTCTCAAGCAGAAGCTTACAGACATGTTTTTCGCGCTCCTTACAGTGCAATGCCAGGTGCGCGTGCAAAGTCTGACAACGAAAGAGCTGTCATGCGCGCACTTGATGGGCAACAGTTATGAGTTGCAGGTTAAATGGCTAAAAGGGGCAACGTGCGACAACGAGCGAAAAAGCCAGACGCGCCATAGTGAGACCGTTGCGTCGAAATCAGAACCACAACAAACTACAAGAGTGTAAAAAAACCCTACGTTCATTGGCTGTCACACGGTATCGAAAAAGTTTGCTCCGGATACAGTGTGAACGTCGTGTTTCCCGCCAAAAAAGGGGCCAGTCAGATTTGCTCCGCGGTAGAGGAGAGGATGAATAATTCGCTAGCAGCACGACAGCTTAGGTAGCAAAATAAAACACGGAAATCGGTTTGTGCTTTGCGCACAATCAGTCGTGTACCGTCTGCTGCCGGCATCGCACTGTAAGGACTGCGGAAAAAATGACTGTATGCCTCTCTTTAAAAAAAAAGCTACAACTGCCATCTGCATGCATAAGGGCAGGACGGAGAGATAGTCGAAACGTTCGATATCAACCCGACAGGGTCAATGTCTATAAGCCACACATCGCTGAATCTGCATGGTGCTGCGTTGAAATTTTGAAATTCCTTGAACCACACGTGCAGTGATCACGTGTGCTTCAAGGAATACAATTTCTGTGCGTGTTAGGCTGGGTTCAGACTGTTGCCACAATTGTGGCGGCAACTTTAAAGAATGACGTCTCGTTGACGTCTCAGCCAAACGAACTGCGCGACATGCCGTTTTTTACGTCCATAGATCGCGGTAAGGCTATTGCGTCGGTAGTCTGAACATAGCGTTAGTACCGATGAAGTTGCGTTATGGCATCTATCCCACTAAAAACCTTTTTCCAAATAAAGTACAAGTTGCGACCAGCGCGCAGTGCTGTGGGTTCTTTTTCTGCCATGGCGTCTGTTCAGCGTTTCTTCCTAATTATGTGGTAGCTCTAAAAGTGAAGAGGGCCCAACATAAACTTCTGACGCCGATCGTCGCATAGAGAACTTGGTCACAAGAATATGCGAGACTTATGAACGTCCGAGGATTGTGGCTACGAACGGTACTAGAAGGCGCCCTCCGAACGCTCCCGCCAGCGTCGCCACATAGGGACATTCCTTAGTGTTGCCGCATACTATGTCGACGCAGCGGAAGACCACACCCGGCCAAACTACTACACGGCAGTCGCAATCGTAGCATCTGATGGGACAAGCCGCACCGCCGGCAGCTTCAAGGCCACGGACTCGCATCACGCAGAAGAGCTCGCGATCGCCCTCGCCACGACCGACCCTCGATGTAGAACCACGGCCGCTCGATGGAAACTAGGTCCGGCCTGCCCATTCACGCGCCGCCAATGGGCAGGCGCGTGAAAGCGGAGTTGTCAGTTGCCGCCGCTACTTTCGGCGGGGGCGCCACACATCGGTGACGGCTCCCGCGTCCCTCGCTTCACGGCGCCCTAAGGAATATCGATGATCATCGTTCCTTTAAATGTAATTCACTCGCGTTATAACACACCTATCTGTAAAATAATAACACCATGATTTACGGCAAAGATATGTCTTCAATGTCTAAGAATTCCATCTGTTTGATGGCGGTAATTCTTGTTCGCTGTTTAAAAAGACGAGTGCGATGCGGCCGCTCCCGCGACCCCGTTCTCGCGATGTTGGGGAATATGACTGTCCAACATGTTACAATGCTAATTCGGTTTAAACACTGCAGCCCGTTTGTGCTGGAAAATAAAGCTCCATTACTGCTGCCATTCACCATGCTAATTGAAGGACAATTTTAAAACGGTCGTGTATTAACCTTGCCAAACACAGGCTGAGCAGCCCCAGGGCTGTCTCACGTTTGAATTCAGGCACGGTAATTTTACTCCGAAGCAAATGTCCCCAAAATGCCGAGAAATTGTAGAAGGTCACATTTATTAGTAAACCGGATATTTACTCGTTAAACAGGGATGTAAAATGCTTAGATGCACTGCGCACCTGATTGCTTTGCGTGAGAGGAACACCTAGCTGTGTACTCTCAGTAATAGTTTTGTGATTTGCTTTTGTTCTTTCCATATTTCGTTTGAATCGTGGTTTGATTTCGCATGTGCGGTCGAGTTTCCCGTATGTGTGAAATCTGATGTGTGAAGCTTGCGTTGTGCAGCTAGGCTGCTTGAGTGGATATTCATAGATTTAATAAAAACTGCTTGGCAGTGAGAACTTTTGTATATTTATGTGATTCTATGTTGTAGAGCGTTTACGCTGCTTGTCGTTTTTTATTATGAACAGCACAGAATAAGCTCAGCTTTTTAATAATCTGTACTCGTTAACTTCCGTAGGGTGGAATCGGAATTAACGCGGGCAAGCAACACGGTTGGAAGGATTAATGCGGCTTGCAGCATCGCGTGTCGGCGACGGGCGATGGCATGGAAGCGCAGTTTACGGGTGCCACTTGTACTCGAGGTGGTGTGCTACGTATCGGCGCACACACCGGTTTGGGCGCGAAAAGAAGCAGCGGCGGGAATGTTGAAGCTCGCGTGAGCGCTTTGAGCTTTTCGTTTCGCTGAATTCCTCGCACTGCGCGTGTAATATAGCGTACTAGTGTGCTCCTGGTTATGAAATGCCCAAAACTACTGCGTGCCGCGCTGCAAGTCGAATTCCTCGAAAACCCCGGACGTCTGCTACCACGAGTTCCCTGCCAAAGAGCGACTCCGAGACGCCTGCTTGCACATCTCCCGTCAAGGGATCAACAAGGGCAGCCAATGGAAGCCAAACTCCAGATCGGTCGTTTGCTCGCTGCACTTCAAAGAGGATGACTACACAGGGGGATTGAAGCGCAAGTTGTTGCCAACAGCTGTGTCGGCAAGATTTCCGTCGTACCCAATGTACATGCAGCCGGGAAGCCCAAAAAGGAGGAGGGCGCTTGTTCGGCCGCTGCTCGAGGCGTGTGCGTCAGCATCTCAAGTACGCTATCAAGGTCAAGTGAGCACAATGGTTGCGGAAAATGAAACGATTAAGTATTCAATTCTGGGCCTAACGGTTAATGAAGAAAGAGGTCAACCGCACTCACCGACAGAGGCAGACCCAATCCTGTATGCTCTCACGGACACGTAATCATGCGGCCAACGTAATTTTGAGACTCGAGAATGCCAGACTTCGTTCGATCTGACAGGCTTTTTCGATAACACCAATAGAAATGCCCGCCGCCTTAAAATAAAAGCAAACAGACTAAGCGAAAAACTACAAGAACTGCAAAAACGCTGCGACGAATTTCGCGAACGAGTGAAGAAGTTCGAGGAGGATCGCGCTGTAAAGGCAGTTCGGCACCGCGGACAAATTTGTAAGCTCCTTTCAAACACCGTATTCCCACACCTCACAGACCGTCCGCTGATGTGGTGCGCCAGCAACAGGGACCCGTACCACTGCCATGAGCTGTGCGAAATGTTCTTGAAAAAGCTATTGAAACGGCTTCTTGCCAACTGGGCTGGCGACGTTAATAGCTCCTTGGAGAATCTACTGAAGCTTTTGTGAAAACATTTCTCGCCGAAGGTTCTCCGCTTGTAAAGATGATTGCCGGTGAACCTTACCCGAAGAGGACTTACATATTTTCTGATAAACCCAATAAATCCCCCTTTAAATGTTGTATTAAATTTACCTTTTTATGTCCCACCGACTTAATATAGTTTAATTTACCTTCCAACTGTATATTACGTTTGCAACTAGTGTAAATTAAAGAACAACTGCCGCAGTTTTACAGCATTCCAAGTACTCATTTCCGTGTTTTGGTGGTTCCCATGTAATTAGTGTTCTTGTTGCAATAAATCAATTCATAGTTGCGTTCACTCTGTCCACTTCATTCGTGTGTGCTTCGTAATTTTGGTACTCTGTAACCTAACGCGCAGTCTAACAATATTTACAAAGCAAATGAACCAATGCACCCTAAAAGGTATTAATATTATTCCAGTTTTCTATGAAAACGCAGTTAAAGCAAGGTGTGAAAATATCCAGTTATATTTGTCAATCCCGCATTGAGAAATGGGCGTGTAAGACACAGCATGAAACGTTTATGCGATTTTTACGTATGCGCAAGTTCTGGTATGTAATAAACAGAAATGCGGTTGCTCAGACTAGCTTGCCACGCCAAATATTATTCCTGAAAGCCTTTGTAAAGTCTTCAAAAACAAATCCACCTATTGCGCTCGACGTTAGCAATGCGCCACCTGCGAACGTCGCATGCGGCGCGCTAAAGGAAAACAAATGCAGCGCTGTGCCTGCTTCGGAAATACTAGTTAGTCCGTGACGCCTACATTGAGTTTCCGTCTCATGTATCACCACATATTATTATACACTATGAAGATGCTGACTTCGGCTGTCGGTGCCGCCAGGAACAACTTACACCGCATTGAAACCGTGACCGCGGCCGGCAGCCGCCGCTCTTCTTTCACCGATGATTAGCGCCACGACTGACGCTGCGGCGGAAAGGGAAACTAACGCCGTCACCGGCGGAGAGGCGCGTTCGGCAGGCCGGACCTAGTTTCCATCGAGCGGCCGTGGTAGAACGATACTCAGCGACTCAAGAACAGCGATCCTCCGCTTTGCGAACAACACAACAAGCACCAGTACGGCCCGCTTCCTCCACAGGACGAGCCAAACACGCCAACACCCGATCTTTATGAGTTGGTATCCTGCACACGTGGGATCGCTCGACCCGGAGGGGCTGATCCGTAACCGGAACGACGAGGCTGACCGCGCAGCGCGAGGACTTCTTACCGCGCGACGCACACCAGCCAACACTCTGACCGCAATCGGAACAGCCAACTTAGAGCCGAAGAGAGCGAACCAGCACCACTGGAGACGTACGGAGACATCCTGAGATGGTACCGCCACAACAGGTAGCGACTCCCTGCCCCACACCCGCAACTAACGCGCCGCGAAGGCGTGCTATACGGCCAGATACAGACGGACTCGATCCTGACACCCGTGCTCGCCAGATACATCTGCCCAACGCTATACAACACCGACCGTTGCATCATCTGCAAGACTGCCCCCGCTACGACAGCGCACATTCTCAATGATTGCACTCTCCTACAAACACACTCTGAAGCACAAGAATTGCCACCAAAAGTGCGAGAAGCCATCACCTCCTCAGACTACAACACACAACTCCAGGCCGTCCGGCAGGTGGAGAAAGCCCTGACCCGACAGCGGGAAGGACCTGCGGTGGCGCAAGCCATTACGGGCTCGACCCGCCCGGGATCGGGGCCGACCCCCACGGTCTAATTCACTCTGCCGGACACACAATAAAGTTTCTCTCTCTCTCTCTCTCCTTAGTGTAGCCTAGCAACAAGTTTTTTCTCGTGTGGCATTCCTTTTAATGGCCTTGGGTTGAAATCATGACACTGACACAAAATGGAATTTATGAACAATCTTCCTCGGCTGCGGCCTATGCATGCCGATTGCTCAAAACAGGACACTTCACTTTTCCATCGCACGCGTGTTTGACTTACAGGCTCTACTCAGAGGTATGCGCTGGTGGGTAAAACTTGCTTTGTCATGGTCCAGCAGACGCGGAACACCGATTAAAGTTGGCATAGTTTATTCAGCTAAGAAGGTGAGCATAAACCACAATAGGAAAGAGCAAGCAGAAATATCCTGCTTGAGATTACTAAGTGAAGGCATTACACCAGAAAACAGGTTACCCCAAGCACGATATCAGTTTGGTTATCTTTATTTGGTGTAAAATATAAATACACTAAGCATGGAAAACAAAATCATTGCACAATCAATTCGGTCGTTATGTACTGATGCTAGTAGAATGCACCCCCCTCCCCCTTTCGATGTTGTTAATGGCAACCTCGCATGCTCCGGAGATGTTTATACCTTGTGAACTAATTTTTTTTTTTATATTTCACTTGCATTTCTGCCCCGGCAGGCACAGTCCACAGCAGTCGGCAGTACATTTCGCGCTGCACGACAAGAGAACAAGCAAATAAACGGAGCTGGCTCAATCTTTTGTAAAATATGCATTTGCCAAATATCTACCATGCACACAACATAAAAACAGTTTTAGATCGGGCAATGTACACACAAACATCAAAGCAAACATAGAAAAAACGAGGACACGTAATATTAGACGTGGAGGTGACGCATGAAAGAACATCAAGCGATGTTTTGTATTCTAGGCTCGCACGGCAACCTTAAAGGGACCCTGCAACACTCTTTGAGCAGTGCAAGTAAACCTGCGCGACGTTTAGATTACACTGCCAGGAATGCCTGAGCCAAATATTACACGTGCACGTGAAGCGGTGAGCGCGCAAATCGATGTTAAAGACGCGGAAAAATCAAGCGCTCTCTCTTCAGTTGTCCTCATTATGCAACCCCTGGCATGGCCTAAGGGACGTCACATAGGCCATGGCTGCCCGATCGGCTGCCACTGGTCAACTTCGCGGCTAGATTCTCCCATTTCCGTCGTCGTCATCGCTGTGTACGAACCTCTTCTATGCCTGAACCTGTAGGCACAGTTTTGCCGTTTCTTTTGTGTTTTGAGTGCGAGCGGAGTTTGAGTGATGAGCACAATACTTCCCTTTCAACGGGACCACTCGACTACAAACGTTTATTGCTTCAAAAACGCCCTACCAGCCCGAGCGCGCACTTGCGAGCAGGCACCCATGCCTGCTTTTTTGTGGCACCAGACCGGAAATAGGCCCCTCCGCGTTGTGGAGAAAAGGAGAAAACTACCCGGCATGTGATATATCGAAGGCCGCCGAAGAGAACGCAGCGAGCCGCCCCTCTCTCCGGGAGAGAGCGCGCAGCTTTCGTCGCGTTCGGAGAGTTTTAGCTGACCGTTTTTCACGGTCCGCTCCGCTCCGATAGCAAGCGGGAGCGCCATTGCGCATGCGTGCCGCGCTTGGCCATTTGCTCCGGTGTCGCTGAGCGTGCCGCTGGTACCGGAGCGGACCTTCGAAAACGGTTAGCTAAAACTCTCTATTCGCGGTCGAGTTGAGAGGGAACGATTATGCGCGATTTCTCATCGCGCGTAGTTTCGTTAATTGTGAACGGATTTTCATAATTCCTGCGGGAGGAGATTTCTGGGACAATAGACTTTATCCCAAAATACATTACTAGTAGTCGATGGCAAGTGTTGCAGGGTCCCTTTAAAGGGACACTTAAGTGATATGTAAACATTGCGGGATTACTAGCGCAAATTGTAGTCCGGGGTCCCCAGGCCATGTTTCGACCACTCTGGGCGCGTTTACGCGATTTTATTTAGTAGAAAAATTAATTCGAAAATGCTGTGCTCCTCTCTTTACGCTCGCCCATTTTCTGTGGCGTTTTCGTGTGACGTCGGGAGGAGCCAAGCTCGCAATTGGCAGCGTTACGGCACGGCTCCCCGGCCTTCAGACAGAGTTCAATCGGCCCAGCGTTTCGTCCGCCGGCCGCCGACGGGTCGTCGCAATTCGTTCGCTCAGTTGAAACGAAGCCAGGACACGTTTGTGAATGTAAGAATATGCCTTACTTTACTCGGTTAGTTTGTACACTGTATCTAGCTCCAAGTAAGGTCGCTTCACACAAGCGCTGCACAAGCGCACATGCGACGCTTCGCTGACTAGTACGCCAGTAGCAAAATATAAGCCCTCTTGAAGGCGGGAGAAGAGTCAGCGAAGTCAATATAGGCACTAAGGAAATAAAATCAACTGATATTTTTACCGTACAGCGTAAAACTAGGGTGCGGGAAGCACTTTTTTTGCGCTGGGCGAACAAGCACAGCGGCCAGCAGCACGACTACGCATCTGCGAACGCTTTTCCGTCTAAGAAATGCAATTGCTAGACATGAGATATTGTGGAAACTTGGGGAATGCTTACTGCACGAACGCAAAACAACAAATAGCCACCTAAGGTGCTTGGAATGCTGAAACTAAATAATAGTGTAAACTGGTCATACATTATATACCTTATATTTCAAAGGTCGGCAGCGCGCGCTTGTGGCCGAGTTGTTTGGAGCGCTAGGTATGTTAGTGCAAGTGTTTTGCAAGTCACAAGTTCGAATCCCCGCGGGTATGTTAACATTTTCGTTTCCGCCGATGTTTTCTATACTGAGTTCACCCTTTTTTGGGCCGCAACGTTCATTGCTCCACGAACTAGTTCACAGAACGCGCGCAGGCTGGCACTGGCGCGCTAGCGAGTTCTCGTTGGCGTGCTGTTGCCAAAAGCACCGACTGCTTGCGGGTAGTGGGCATAGGCCAGAATTAGCACACCCTTGGCCTGGTGCGAACACGCTTTTTACGATACAGGCATGAGTGAGGTAAGCTCCGAATATGCGGGAAAAGCGCATGGCATTTGAGCGTCTGCAGTGACGCGGAGGGAGTTCATGCACTGCGTAGGCCTCGGCTTGTGAATGCTACGATTCCAAGCCGTCCTGGGAGGCTTATCTTATGCATTTTACAGCCGACAACATGGCAGAAGCGCGGTACGATGATTACTGAGATATTGAGAATGCCCATCCAACAACGCCATTGGTTGTGTTTTACAGAACCGAAACCGAAACTTGTTTGATTGCTAACCTTGGGCATCGTCCAATCACGGTGCCCCCTCCTCCCAACGTCACAGCCTTAGTTGGTGCGGCCGCCGCAAACCGCGCATGGTAGTTTTTCTTCTTTCGCGCTTTGTAAAGTAATTACCGATTTGTCAACTGGATAAACGATGAAAAGTGTGCTAATTTGAGCCAGTCTACGCAGTGCAAGCAAAAACGGGAGCTTGACAAATTCACTTCAGTGTCCCTTTAATACAAACTTTGTTACCTTGAACACAACCATCCTTTTCGAGATAGCTTATCCTGAAGTGCCGAAAGATGCGGACTATTTCGTTGTGCGTGTCTTTCGGTTTCGTTATTCTATCAATCACCACACCCCACGCGGCTGCACAAGCGAATTCTGCTTTCCTAGTGTCAGCTGGATGACCAATCACAAACGAAATTGTTTTGCGAAATGGCCACGACAATAGCTCGTCGTATTCACCTTGGTGAATGCTGAAGACACAACGAATCCACTGTCCACTGGACAATATCTCAACTTAAATTCCTGGGAGGATCGAATATCCGTAGAAGTATTTTGGTTCCTCAGGTTGTATCAATTTTTTGTCTGACTGACTAGCGGTTTCAAGGGCTGTCGACCAATCAGTGATCGTCCAGTCCAGAATTGAAGAACCGTTTTCGGCGTTATCTAGTATTAATCCAAAAATTATTTGTGAAGTTTTCTCTAGGGACGAAAGTTGGGTCTTCAACTCAGTGACACTCTCGTCGGTGGCAGGTTTTTTCTTAAGCCACTGAGCCATAGTAGTCTCTATTGACTTCAGGCTGTCTTCGAGGTCATTTTTCGTGGCATTAATCGGCCTAGTTTGATCTTTGAGTAAGTTCCTCGATTCCGAGCACGAGTCGTCAATGCTGACTTGGGACTCCTTGACCTCACCTGCTATACTCTTGGCATCATATACTGAACATTCGACTGCCTCTAAGTTTGCTTTAAGCGCATTGTGTGCTTTGCTGACCTCTGTCATGGTAGCGAGACCTAAATGCACGCTTTTTACAAGAGTGATATCAAAACACTGCTGCAGCCCCACGACCGGCACACGCGGGAGTGACACTTTTTTCGAGTTTTTTCCATCACTAGGAATTTGACCAATGTTTTCTCGCAACCATGTTTGCAATAATGAAACCTTCGCGCCAACCTTTCCGACTTCCTGCTTGACTATAGGAAAATATTTTTGTTAACGTCAACAGAATACGGTTTCTCGTCGTCTGCTCCACGACAACTGGACTCATGATGGTCAATAATGTTCCTCTTCGGAATTCGGAAGTCACACTCTGGGCAAAATACCGTGTGGAACCCGCAGTCATTAGAGAAGTGCTCGAGGATCTTGGAGACATGGCCCACAGCTTTGCAGCCGTAGCACTCATTTCAGCAGAAAATCTGAAAAAAATACCAAAAGAGCACGTTCGAGTGAAATTTCAAGGGCTGCAGGTGAGTCTAAAAATTTCTGAATATATGGCACGAAACAATAGGCACGAAACATTCTGCGGGGAATGCTATGATTAAGCATGGGAGTGAACGTGGTAACATTTGCAACCTCGTGTGGTTTGTCTCAGCCGTGGTGCTTTATCGAGGCTGGTGGCTATCCCGTTGATGTGCAGGTCGATCTCTCACGATGCAAAAACCAGATGCTTGGGTATTATGGGGGATGTCAACAGGAAAGAAGTCCTAAGTTCAGCCACGATGGCGCGCTGCATCGAACATCCCACTCGGCAAGATACAAACGCACAGCGGTTGCAAACCATTATACGTTAGCAAGCTTTCAATGTTATGATGCTCAGAATTCATTGTTGTTGGAACAATAATCTTAGCAACATTTTTTGAAGACCACAGGTCTGCAGACTTTTTCCTGGTTGTTTCCAGCGTCTCGCATTTTCCCAGTGAAATTGCATTGTAAGCCATTCCAGAAAATAAATGCAGGGCACTGAGTACGTTGAAAACTTTTTGGCTTCGTTTTTTCCACGCAGCATATCAAAGTAAGCGTGGAGAAAGAAAAACAGGGTAAAAGAGCAAGAACAAAAACGATACGAAAATAAACGATTGTGAGCAAAGCAAGGGTAACCTACTGCGAGTTCAGGTCTGTAGGAATTCACGATTTTCAGTTTTACGTAGAAACTTTAGTAAGGCTTGTAGGACGTGTTTCTGCTCCCAGTGGCTATTTTCATACCGTTTAGACAAGTGGAAAGTAGACTGTGCTTGCGTTCTCTCAAACGGCCTTTGTGGCAGAGCACATCAACAGCGGATGCCTCTCGAGTCAGTTCCTGAATCAGTTCCGGTCGGCTGTTCCGGTTCCGTTCAGTTCCGGTCGGCTGAGCGCGGCAGTACTACCCTATCCTGAACATACCCCAGAGATATTTCGTCCACCTGAGAAAGACTAAATACAACGATGATTACACACGCGGGAATAAAAACACGTGTCCCGTCTGAGGCGCGATTTTCGGGGTAAAGAAAGGTAGTGCGGATCGCAGCGTACGGGGTGTGGGGTAGTTTCAGGTACGAAACGCGGTGTTTGCTCTTGGGCTAGTTGGCTGTTCTAATTAAAATCGCCACAGCTCGAAAAGGACAAAGGCACCAGAGAAAAAACGGGAGGAGCGCTGCATTCCAACTGAATTTACTATGAAGAAACTGGCACTTTTGATACGCACCCATCATGTGAACGACAGAAAAATAAAAGATAAAATTAAAAACAGACCCACAAAACCAAGAAAACACATACCCTATCAAAACGCCTTCACTCGCTTGATACAATCTATAAAGACTTCAGATTATGTCGTACCTGATAGTCACCACGTGTTAGAAAGAAAATCAAAGTTTTTGTACGAAGTAATAGGCGTGGGCGGGTTGGTTATTCATACTGAACGTTCAGTCCCCAGAAAAGAGTCACAAAAGTTTGGTATGGCGGAAGGGGTGAAGTGACTTTGTGGCGTGGGGATCATGTACCAGCGTGTTCATTCCTAACAAAGTTAGTTGCAAGTGTGCGCGCTGTCTCATGTTCTTTCTGTCGTCGTCTTTTTTCGACGCAGTGAATATCAGCTGTTTTTGTAACAACGGTGTGGACGCCCTGCTAAAGCATTTGCGACCTAACTTATCAATTTTATCTGCGGCTATTATATCTCGCGTAGTTTGACTTCCCTTCCTTCCTACAACCTCGTACGTGCCAAAGTAGTTTGCACGCGCAGGATTCCCAATGAAAGACCATCGATCATTGCCTTTTCTAATGTTGTTGTCGTGCTCCCTGTACCACACATTTAAGCATCTGCCAGTTTGACAAACGTATATTGACCAACATTTTTAGTGGAATGCGATAAACGACAACCTCCACACATGGGATGTACTGAACACGTCGATTTACGTACAAACCATGATTTCTCACATTTGTCTTGGTTGTATTCTTGGCAAATTTCACAATTCTGTGGGCAGCGCTAAGCTCTACCTTTAAGTGTACATGGTTACCAATCGTTTTCAAACCGTGAGACAAGCCATGAATGTGCGGAACGACGACAACCTTTTTTCTCGCTTTCCTGAGGAGACTTATCGTGCCCATCCGAACGATGGCAAGATTTAAAGTTACTGAGAATGCCCTCTATCACCTTAGGTGCTACATAAGGCATCGTGTGCGTACGTCGTATGTGTTCGACAATTCATTAATGACATTCCGCTAAAACATTGTGGGTAAGTATACGTCCGTCAAACTGGCAAACGGGTAAGCGACAGGTTGAGGGAGCACGGCAACAACGTTTTGAAAAGAAACGATGGTCTTATAGCCTCTCATTGCAAATCTTGGGGGTGAAAACCAGAGCTTGACATGTGCGAGGGGGTAGGCAGGGGCGGAAGTCAAACTACGTGTGAGGATAATAGCCGCACATAAAATTCATAAATTAGGTACCATATGCGTTAGCAGGGCGTCAAGCACATTATAACAAAAAGGTTGATATTTCTTCTAACACGTGGTGTCCATGGGATACGACATAACCTAGTTTCTTTTATATTGTGTCAATTGCGATAACGCATTTTCATGTGGTGTGCATTTTTCTTGGTTTTGAGGGTATGTTATTTTCTCGCCTTTGATTTTTTTGTCTTTAACATGATGGGTGCGTATAAAAGGTAGAAGTTTCTTCATATTACATTCAGTGGGAAGTCAACGCTCATTGCGTATTTTCCTTGTGTGTTTGGTCGTTTTCGCGCGGTAGCTATATTAAAATAGAACGCGGATTGGAAATTTGTTCAGCTAACTGATTCTTAAAGGGGCACTGACACAAAAATTTAGCATCTTGTTTTTTTCGTTGCGATAAGTAGCTAGTGACCTACTTATAACCTGTAGAAACCTCATTTGCTTCGGCGTGCGACGGTTGTTTAATTAGAGGGATTTTAAATGCGGCCAGTCGCAGTTTCGGTTTCAGCGAGTGCCGCGAAACGATGGATTTTGTGGATTTTGTGTGAACAAAGCTGACCACGTGACCGTCGGAGGGATATCACAGAGCAGAGCCGCCGTAGCACTGTCGAATCCGCATCGACGGCAGTTTCTGCGAATGCCCCCACGTACTGATCTCGTGAGGCGCTTAATTAAAAAGCGACCGTGGATGTGACGCAGGCGCTGCGAGTGCAAATGCTACCGCGGCTAAAGAACGACGCGCGACGCTCGAGACGGTGGGTGGCAAAACGCGCGCTGGGAGCAGCCGGCCGTTCTGCCTACAGGCCGTTCTGCCTACAGGCTCAGCACTGCGGCGGATATTCGAGTGCCGCACTCGTAAGCGGTGCAGTTGATAATTTTTAATGCAACCCCCCATCGCATCATTAACTCCTTTCTCATGTAAGCCACTGTGGTCGGGACTTGGGGACAATTTCGTGCAGCGGTAACAAGCTATCGCTCGAGCTACCTGCGCCGGCCTGGGCCACTTCGCGGCCGTGGCCGCCGCCTGCACAGCGACCGTGCGGCTAGATCAGTGAGCTTTTCGTGCCTCCGGCGCGTTTTCGCATCCAATGGTAATAACCAGTAATAGAAACAGAGTGCCTGGAATCGCTGTAGAACTTTGGTTGCGGCCAGCTGCCCGATTAGCTGACGAAATCACGGCGCCTCCGCCGCCAACGATCGGGTCGTTCGTTCTCGAGAGCAGAAGCTCCGCCCTCCGGCCCTCCGATTGGAGCGGCGAGCCGGGCGAGCCCGCGTAAAACGCCGGTAGTGCGGAAGCGGCAAACACAAACTCGTGACGTGTTTGGATGTTGTTTATTTACAATTGCGCGTGGTCCTCTGCTGGCTGCTCGGTTGCGTTTCGCACACTTCAAAATTGATTTTAAATATGTTCTAGGCTGTATTCGCCGCTGATATTTTGCAGATGATGTATATGTGTTCCCACCAATCTATCTCCGACGTTATCTCGCCTTCAAAATTTTGTGTCAGTGCCCCTTTAAGATTCGGAGCATGCCCCTGCTGCCATTGCATCCGCATCATAAGCTGTGCCATCTTGTGGAGGTGGTGTGTTAGCATGCATATTTGAGGCATCTTGTTCACTTGCGTGAGGTCCTTCAATGCGCTGATCAAATCTGCAATGATCGGGAGTGCCTCTGTTTTGCGCAGTGCGCTTGCCGCTTTGGTAGCGACATGTATGCTCTGGAGCTGGAATTGCGGTGGGCCTGAAGCGGTGGGGCCTGGAGCGGTGAAGCGTCTGATTTGAAGTTCTGGATGTGTCTGGATGTGGTCAGTCCTCCCCACAGTAGAGCAGCTAGTTCAGTGTAAATTACTTAGTGACGTTTACGGAGGGCCGCATTGGTGATAAGAGCTGGCTGGTCACTCAGAAGAAGCTTTGTTGTCTTAGTAATAATAGTATGACACCATGGCGGTGGGTATTCCAGGGTTGTTGTCACGGGTGGCTCAGTATTGATAACTTGCACTGTCGTAACTGTAGCTGTTGATTTGATTGATTGTGGGGTTCAACGCGCCGACGCAACGCAGGCGATGAGGCGCGCCGTAGTGGAGGGCTCCGGATTAATTTTGACCACCTGGGGATCTTTATCGTGCGCCGAAATCTCGTACACACGGGCGTTTTTGCTTTTCGCCTCCATCAAAAAAGCGGCCGCCGCGGCCGGGAATCGAACCCGCGACCTCGTGCTCAGTAGCGCAACGCCTTAGCCACTGAGCCACCGCGGCGGGGAACTGTAGCTGTCATGTTGGTGCACTGCGGTCACTGTGAAAGGCTGCGAACGTATCTGCTGCCCTTATCTGGAGTAGCTCTGGCAAAGCTGAGAGCAGTGAACCGGAAAGGGCAGTAGTTACGTCATGTGCGAGCCATGTATAGAGAATCAAGTGTAGCTCTGCAACCACTTGAATGTGGAAACTGTTGATGCGCTTGGCTACTTCACGCCATTTCACCAGCTCCGTGTTCGTATTTAGTTGCGCGTGTTTACGCAACACGGCAACCGGTGGGGAGAAAATCAAACGCATCTTCGGGATGAGGCTTTATTCTCGCCCGATGTTGTATTGTCAGCCTCTGAAACTGCCTGGGAAAGTAGGCGCGGGTAAAGACCAGCGCGCACGAGTCGCTCAGCCACCTACGTGCGGGCTCTCATTTCTTGTTGCGTTCCAACGTGTGAATTTCAAAGTGGTGGACAGTTTCCGGGCTTTTCAGACCAGTCGATAGCCGTACCAAACTTATTCATTTTCAAGTCACACTACCCGTAGTTCTGCAGGTACTGATACTGTCAGGAGTATAAAGTTAGCCTTGGAGTCTTCTTCCTGCCTCGCAGGTACCTGTGGATAGCACACTTTCTAGGATGTAGTTTCCTTATCAGCTGATATAACAAAAGCATGAACACCGAAAGCTTGGCGGAGGGGATGCAGTGCGAAGGGAATTTTCTGTGTGCAGACCGCAGCGTGCCATGACATCGCTTGCGTAGATAGGAAATGTGACAGAAAAGATGTCATGTTCGTTGAATTCCAAGGTAACAAATGCGATATTAAGCGTCAGCAAAAAGCAACGCATTGCCCCACAATTGGATGTAAACAAGCCGACATGTTTCCCATCTCGCATTGAAAAAGTTCACAGAAACTGATGTAGGGCCAATCAAGGTATTCATTGCAGGAAGGGAATGTCCACAATACATGAAACAGTGTCGGAGCAACGGGGTGCGTACACAAGCGGTGAACTAGTGCGCGCAATAAGCACTGCTCGATATTCATCATCCGAACACTGTACATACAGCAAACCAAGCGAAATTTTAGTGCCCTTTCACTCTGAAGGTTCAGCAGCGAAGCTGGTTGGAGCCCACGAAGTGCACAAAGGAAAACACGTGTGTTTGTAATTTGCGTTTGAGCATGCTTTCTATCTAATTAGCATTCTGAAACTTCGAAGGACCAGAGTTATTTTAGGGGACAAACATGGGGATATCCGTTTTCCTCCCTTATCCTAGGCATCTTGCTGTCTGTGTAACACGCCAACCCAAACCGGTCGGATCGGGCTATGTGACACCCTCGTTGAAATCTTCCACCAGCACAACTAGCATGTAATCGGTGAGCGCGTGTACCCTTGATGGGCGTGAATGCTCCGCCGCTCTTCCCCCTCTCACAATGCACGGGTGAAGGAGTGACCGGCGATGTGCGCGTGCGTGGACGGGAAGGACACCAAACAAATCGTCGCTCCGCAAGCCCTTCCAGCTGCGCGTGTCTGTCGGGTAAAGACATGGACCATAACGTGTTTCAAGGAGCATTCCAATTAAGAAGCGAACGCAGACACTAGCTCTGGAAACGGAAAAGTTCCGTTCCACGCAGATTTGCCTTCCTCGCTACACCGGGAAACCGAGACATATACAGCTCTCAGTCAAAACAATTGGAGTATACAAAAAATAATATAAAGCATACAAGCCAGGATAAAAGATGTGTCGCATGCATGAGCGTACTGGATTACTAACAGCGTATATACTCTAGAGCGCAGACATCTTCAGTAAGTGAAATTACAGGGTGAAAAAATATTCGGAAAAAATGCACTGTTGCCGCATGCGTTAAATATGACAAAGGGCTATTTTATAACAAAGGATAAGGCACAACAGAGTAAGTAACAGCCAAGCCCTCCTGTTCACGGGTATGGTGTTTGCGGGAGGGTGACGGACTGATTGGATGCGCACCAAGGTAATCGAAGTGGAAAGTTCCTGGAGGGCAGGTTGAGGCGGATTATCTCATATTTCATGCACTGTAATCTGTAGAGTACTATATTTTTTATATGTCTGTATATCTCTTTATGTGTGCACAACAAAGCAGTATGTGTCTTACCCCCCAGTTTTCACTCCGGTGAAGCAAATTTACTCGGTGGCGCTCCGGGACTCCTCCTCGCCACCGCCAATCCCTCCTTACAAAGGTTATCACAACAATTATTCCCCTCGCCACTACTGATGCCTCGTTCCCAAGTTCCGCAGTCGGCTGCAGCGGCCGTAGCGCCGTTATCAGGTGATTGCGGTGAATAAACACCAGCGCGAATGAGTGTACAGACGCCACCACTGCCGCCGCCGAGAATGTAGCCGCGGCCGTTGCCGCTTCAAATTCCATTTCGCCACTAGCTGTTGAAAGCAACTTGTCCCGTTGGAACGCCGGCGTGAGCACATTGTTCTTTAGCTTCAAAGCCATTCCGAGCAACTTTGTCGCGTCGGAGGCCCTCGTTGACCAGCTGGTCATAGTTCTGACGGAAGAATGATAAATCTTAGTGTGGTCGCACATAGTCTTTTTCTCTCCATTCGCCAGTGTATTTCACGCCTAATTAGGCGCCTATCCCTCGTTGCCGGTTTAGGCGTGCAGGGGTTGGGGATGAAGGTAGGGGGCATGCACGCACAGCAGCGTTTCATCCCGCTACCGAAGACATACCCGTTCGGGTGGTGGGAGATTTCAACGTGGCAGTCTCATGGCACTATGCGCCCAGTAAGCTGTCCTCCGAAATATAGCGGTTTGGGTCTGGGTTGTTTCCGAGTAAAAAACCAACTAGCCCCATTTCAAGCTCTGGGTTGGTATGTTGCACAGACAATGAGATGCCTACGACTGGCCAGGGAAAGAGACACCCACGTACAGAGGTCGAAGCCCTCGAGGTGTTAACTCGCTATGGGACGGACGCATGTCGCTCACTTGGAGGAAGAAGAACGCAAACTTAAGAAGCGTCAGCCCGAACATAAGCGTGAATGGGTGCGAAAACCACAGAAAGCCGCTGCCACCGCCATCGCCGCCTTAAGTTCCAGGTGGTCGTGTAGCTGTGAATCATTCCCGGATGAACAGCAACTGGCCCGTTTGGACAGCCGACGTGGGCCAATATGACTGGTTCAGCTTAAATGGCTTTTAGAGCGACACGTTCGACAGTATCTCTCACTTCTAAGCACCCGCTCATCACTGGTTGCTGGTTTATGCGTGCACTGGTTGGGAGAGGAGGGTGGTAGAGGGGGCGGGCACTCGCACATTTAGGTTTTATGCCCTTACAGATGACATATGCGTTGTGTTGGCGCAAGGTTCAACATAGCGGTCAAAGACCCAATGCGACCAGACCAGTGTCATTTGTGATAGAGTGGATTGGGTTGGCGTGTTACACAAAAGGTAACATGTCTACGACGCGGGAGGGAAAGAGACAGCTCTACGTTTGTCCGCTAGGATAAAGCTCTGGCCTGTTCCGAATTTCACTAGGTTATTTGCCTAGGAAGTATGCTCCGTCGTAAATAAACAAACGTTTTGTTTCGGGCACTCCATGGAGGCCGTGCTGTTTCGCAGGTCATCCTTCTTCACAGAGTGGAAGGGCATTAATTTTTTTGTACGCTCACAAGAAAAAAAAAACAAGGGAGTTTTGCCTTCGCTGTGAAGTCAACGTATCCGGACCGCTCCTGCAGGCGGCCTGGTTATTGATTGATTGGAGGGTTCAACGCGCCGGCGCAACGCAGGGGATGATGCGCGCCCTAGTGAGGGCTCTGGATTAATTTTGACCACCTGGCGATCTTTAACGTGCGCCGAAATCTCCTACACATCGGCGTTCTTTGCTTTTCGCCGCCATCAGAAAACCGACCGCCACGGCCGGGATTCTAGCCCGCGACCTAGTGCTCAGCAGCACAAAGCCCACTGAACCACCGCGGTGTGTGGTTGCCTGGTTAACTTTCTCAAGTTCAACCCAAAGGAAGCCTGCACTTGTGCTATAACTAACACCAGTGGTACTGCGTTTACCGCTTTTTCCTCGCGTTCCTAATTATATTCAGCTTTGCGCTCATGGGCGTCTATTCCTATAATACGCAGACAGTTTTTTCCAGCAAGGCTTGCGATGCCATTCATTTTCGATGGGGCGCACCGAGCAAAACATTATCTCCTAATGTAATTTGTTTCTTTTTACAGCAGAGGTGTTTAAGGCTCTCCGCCGTCGAACGTTACCAGAAAACTGAGCTCAGCCCAGCGCACGTTCGCGTGCGCCTCGTGAGAAGCGCCTGGCGTGAGCCATCTAGACCTTCAAGAATGCTCTGCCCAGCGTTCGTGGCTTGCCCTCTCTCAGGATATTCTTCAGGTAAGTTCACATGCGTTCGCGCTTGAAGTGGGCAGGACAGTCGCCGAGCTCGCGCTACAGAGGCACAGTTCGCGAAGCTGGTTGCCGCGGGTTCTAGTGCGTGCTAACGTGGTCCTCTGTGAAAGCTTGCGGAAAAACTCGTCCGGGCGTGCTCGTTATGGAGAACTTCCAGCGGCAAATAGGCAAATCCATGTGAGGTGCAATCGCCGGGTCTCTGAAGAAGGGACAGGAGCCGCCAGCTCTGCTGTTCCTCCAGCTTTGCACCACTAGTGCAAGCTGGACGATTTTAAAGCAAAGCTTTTTACCTCTACCCCGGAAGGGTTCTTTCGCGACCGTTAGTGTCAACAGAAAACTCCCGCGAACAAATAAAAGAATTTACTGGCACCGCCAGGAATCGAACCTGGAAATAATAGAATAACAAAGCCAGAGCCCGTTGCCTTACCGATTTAGCCATGAGCCCACGAGGAGAAGGGCCAGACAAGTGATGCACTCACCAAGCACATTTACGGGTTTAACCCCTGCATTCTCGCCAAATGCCACGCGATAGCGATTAAAGGAAGCTCGCACCAACCCATGGCATCTCACGTCTAGTGCGCGAATGTGCTAAAAGCCTGTGGCTTCCAGTACTCACGTGAAAAACCTCAGCTGCTTGTCGTCCGCCCTCACGCCAAACGACACCATAAGGAACACATTCAAATACTCCTTAATGGCCAGGCCATCATTCCAAGACCCCGCATCAAGATCCTGAGCCTACATCTTCAGGCGAACACCAAGAGTGACGTATCCTCCCAGCGCCTCAAATACAGCATCAATAAAATCATACACATGATCATGCGAGTAGCCACCAAGAATCGAGGCCTCAACGAATTCGATACCTTTCGAATAACTCAAGCTTTTGTCCTCTCGAAAATCACTTACATCAACCTCCTGTCTTCTTCTCGCCAAGGGGGACATAAGGATGCTTTATATAATGATTAGAAAGGCGGTTGAGCAGCCCATTGGTCTTCCCATGAGTGCGTCCACGGAGAAGCTGCGTAGCACCGGGCTCTACAACACGGTAGAAGAGCTGATAGAGGCTCATCTTTCTAACCATAAGCTCCGAATGAGCAGAACTGCGGCGGGTCGCCGCATCCTTCACCAGATTGGCTGCGCAGCAAAGAATGTGACTCCGCTTGATGTACTCCTGGACTTTTGTCGACAAGAACTAAAGATGCTCCCTTTGCTTAGAAATATGAACCCCTCACCCGCCGAGGGTGACCGACAAGCACGGGCTCAGGCGCTTAACACCACCCTCGGTGGGGATCATACAGTTATCTACACAGACGCCTCCCAACATCGAGGGTAGCAGTACGCCATCATCGTGGCTACCTCCAGAACCAACCTCCTTGCTTGTGCGTGACTCAAGGCCGAAGACATGACGGCAGCTGAAGAGGCAGCCATCGTCTTGGCTCCATACCTCGGCAAAGTTGGCGCGGCTCACTCAAACTCACTCTCAATTTTTTTTTCGAATCACCACTCACTCAAACTCAGACTCAATGCTGAGCAGCACATCTGCGCTCACTCAAACTCAAACTCACATTGAGCGCAAAACTCAGAACCCACTCGGACTCAAAATTCAACATGTACTCAGAACTCAAAATGTACTCAAATTCAAAATGTAATCAAAACTCAAAATGTACTCAAACTCAAAGTGAACTCAAAACTCAAAATGTACCCAAAACTCAAAATGTACTCAAACTCAAAATGTACTCAAAACTCAAAATGTACTCACAGCTCAAAATGGGCTGAGAACTGAAAATGAATTCAGAACTCAAATGGCCTCACAACTATCTCATGTTAGGAATTTACTCGGGGTCAGATGGACTCTGATTTCATTAGCAGAAAGTGTTTTCAAATTCACGCGTGGTAAAAATATTACGGGAGCAAATTCGTGAGCTCAAACTCTTGCATTCGCCACGCAGTGACACCGTAACTCCTGTGATTTCGAAAACAATTTTTGTTGCAGATTTAATACAGCTATACCTGCTGCTCATGAAGAGTAGCGCTGGTTGGAAGCAATTGTACGTATATATTGGATACCAAACTCTTGATGTAGGCTCTGTGTTCGTGTTCATGACAGAGGAGGTTCAGGCTCGATGGTGTGCTGGGTCCCCAGGTCGAAACAAGCAAGATTGGGCGAGGGGACGTGTGCTCACTGCTCCGTTCATTTATGTCGAAGCTGTTTAGGGTTACGGTTCCGTGTATTCTTTCTCTGCATCCTGAAAAAACACCTTGTGTCAAAGCGAACTGTCCCCGCGAATCTCTGAACCGCGACGCGTTCATGAATTTAGCTTTGCTGTTTTATTCCGTAGCATTCTTTGCCGAGTACACCCCTCCCCCTATCCCCGCCATGATCTTGTAACGCCCTGCATATACACAAAAATGCTGATATCACGGAAGTTCAACCTGTAATCATTATAAAAGCGTAAATGTGAGAATTGATAAAACTAAATGTTAAAAAAATTGGGCCCATCTCCCCGCGAGGGGGACTCGAGTAAGTGCGTCGCATAGTGGGTGGGTGTATTGCGTTAACGTTTAGTGTTTGGGGAGTTGGTGGTAGTGAATGCGTTGTATCAGCAGCTTCTTGACGTAGTTTGAATGAGTCAAGGATATAAGGCGCGTTCGTAGCCTCCCATTCTGTGTCGGCTTTGTGGCGCAGTGGGTAGAGCACCATGTACATTGCGTTCCGCCCGCAGGGTCGAGGGATCGAAACCAGGCGCCGGATAGTAATTTTTTTATATTGTGTAGGGGGAGAGGTGCGGACAACGACGGTGCGGACTACGACGGACGTCAACGCGGGTGACATCGTGAGTTACTGAAATGCTCTGCATTTAAAATCTAAAAAAGAAATAAGGAAAATATCGAAAATGGCGAACCATGTAACACGGGAGTCATAGATCGTCTGAGATTGGGTGAAAATGCCGAGAGGTGTGGCGCTAAAGAATGTGGGGTATCAAATTTAGGGTCTCGAGGAGGGAAATCACGTGGGACAAACAAAAAAGTGCCGCGTTGTTTGCTGAGGCACTTGTATTAGTTTTTATTAGCATTTGCTAGGTTGGATGAGCTCTCGTAGCTTGGAAAAACACCACGCTGTCGTAAGCAATGACCGCCACCGTGCCCAGCTCTTAACTTCCAGCCTGCACGCGTGTGTGAGTGTGTGTGTGTGTGTTTGAGAGAGTGTGTGAGAGAGAGAGTGAGCGAGAGAGTGAGAGTGAGAGTGTGAGCGAGAGAGTGAGAGTGAGAGAGAGTGTGAGTGTGAGTGAGAGTGAGTGTGAGAGAATGTGAGAGTGAGAGAGTGAGAGTGTGAGTGGGAGAGAGTGTGAGTGGGAGAGAGTGGGAGTGGGAGAGTGAGTGAGAGTGGGAGAGAGTGTGAGAGTGAGTGAGAGTGTGAGAGAGTGTGAGAGTGTGAGAGAGAGAGAGAGTGTGTGTGAGAGTGAGAGTGAGAGAGAGAGTGAGAGAGAGTGAGAGTGAGAGTGAGAGAGAGAGAGTGAGAGCGAGAGCGAGAGAGAGAGTGAGAGTGTGAGTGTGAGTGTGAGTGTGAGTGTGAGAGTGAGAGTGAGAGTGAGAGTATGAGTGTGATAGTGTGAGTGTCAGTGAGAGTGAGTCTGTCAGTGAGAGTGATAGTGTGAGTGAGAGTGAGAGTGAGAGTGTGTGTGTGAGTGTGAGTGTGAGTGAGAGTGAGAGCGAGAGCGTGAGCGTGAGCGGAGTGTGAGTTGAGTGTTGGTGGGAGTGATAGTTGAGTGTTAGTGAGAGTGAGAGTGAGAGTGAAAGTGTGAGTGTGTGAGAGTGAGAGTGTGAGAGTGAGTGAGAGTGTGAGTGAGAGTGAGAGTGTGAGTGAGGGTGAGAGTGAGAGTGTGAGTGAGTGAGTGTGAATGAGTGAGTGAGTGTAAGAGTGAGTTTGTGAGTGTGTACCTTTTCTATATACCTTTTGCTATATCCTCATAATTATAACCAGAAATCATTTTTATATTTGTCCCACGTGATCCCCCTCTACGAGACCTTTAATTGGATACCCCACACACCCTAGCAGGGTCATATGGAATTCATACCAGTCAAACTAACCATGACTCATGACTGTAACCAGGACGCATTATTTAAGTGTCCGACGTGATTCCCCTAACTGGAACCTTCAATTTGACGCCCCACATGCTTTAGCGGCCTCACCTTGCATTTAACCCAATCTATGACTCATAATGACTATCTCATGGTTCGAAATATGAAGCCTTTTTTAGTTGTACCACGTGATTCCCCGCGTCAAGACCGTAAATTTGATACCCTACACGCCCTAGCGGGATCACTTCGAATTTTACCCCAATATAAGACTCGCCATGACAATTCCATGTTATAACCAGGAAACATTTTTGTATTTCTCCCACGTGATTCCGCTCACCAAGACCATTAATTTGATACCCATCACATCCTAGCGGAATCAATTTGAATGTTAAACCAATCAATGACTAACCATGACTCTCTCATGATATAGCCCTACCATTTTTGTCCCACGTGATTTCCCTTATCTGAACCTTCAATTTGATCCCCCGGACACCCAGTGGCATCATTGTGAATTTTAACCTAATTTATGACCCATTTTGACTATGCCATGATAATAATCAAGAAGCACGTGATTACCCTCATCGAGACCCTTAATTTGATACGCCACACGCCCTAGCGTCATGAACGTGTATTTTAACCGAATCTATAACTTACCATGACTACGTCATGATATATCCATAACGCATTTTCCTCCCAAACGATTCCCCACATCGAGACCTTGACTTTGATTCCCCACATGCCCTCGCAGCGTCATTTTGAATTTTAACCCAATCTATGACTACTTATGACTGCCTGATGACTACAATCAGAAAGCATTTTTTTATTTACCCCGCGTGATTCCGCTAATCCGGACCTTTCATTTGATACCTTACACGCCTTAGCCTCATCAGTTTCACTTTTCACCCAATCTAATGTGGTCATTATTCTGTCTTAAGGGGCGCTTCCCAGTCAATTCAGCTAATTCATTTGAAACAGCAGAAAGGACAGCCCCCACCCCCATTTCCCCACGGCTCTCACCTCTTCCTTTGTGACCCCTAGTATATCAAGCCGTTCACAGTAGCAGGCGAACAACCAGCACGCCAACACCGCCATGTGCTTTCCCACCACCCTTTCCCACGCTCTTAGTGGATCCGTCAGGAGGAAAAGTTAAGACAACCCTTTTTTATGACCTCACCAGTCAATTATCACTCACGCGCCCAGCCGCGAAAATTAGGTATACAGCAAGTGCGTATGGCCATGAAAATTCCACAGGAAACTAAACAAAAATAAGACACCCCCTCCCTCCCAAACGATCATGCAGATCGCGATTGGTGCCGCCCCCGCAGGTTACCTGAATTCCTTGTCCACAGTGACGCATGAAACTTATCAGCCAACCATAGCTGATGATGATGATGGTTGGTGTTTATTGGCGCAAGGCCTACGAGGGCAAAGAGCGCCAGAGAAGTTATTTAATGAAAAGAAGTGATTCCCACAAAAGGTAGGTATAAAACGTGTAAACTGGACATAGTAAGATCAATAAAGATAATGGTGATGGCTGGTGTATAGGGCCAGATTTGATTATGCATGATAGGAGATGAGGTTTAAAAAATAACATCTGACAAATACTTAAACATGCGTTTCACAGAAGCCATGGCATCGTCACCCAGAAACAACGATGGGTGTAGGGGAATATGTTGTCTGTAGAGTTCTCTGAAGTGTTTGTGTCGTGTTGTGTCAAGTGCCTTGTATTGTATGAGTATGTGGACTACGGATAGGCCCTCCCCACACCTGCTACACAGGGGTCTTGGAGATCCCGTGAGCAGGTGCGAGTGCGTTACATGCGTATGGCCAATCCGCAACCTAGCTAAGGTAACTTCAATGTGCCTGTTGTGTGAGTCAGTAGTGTATTGTCCCAAGTGTGGTTTTATTACGGGTAGTTTATTGTCTGTCTGTTCGTTCTAGTCTGCTTGCCAAGTTTTACGGAGTTGTTGTCTAATGTGTGGCTTGAGGTCTGTGTAAGGTAGTGTTGCCATGTCTACTGTGTTTCGGAGTGCAGCATTGGCGGCCATTTCATCCGCCACTTCATAACCGCCAATGACAGAGTGGCCTGGCACCCAACACACAGTCACCCACAGTTTGAGGAATAAGCTACCATAATTGTTTTGAAGACAAGATTAATGACATGGTTTTTTGATGACTTTCCGGATAATAATGCACGGACGATGCTCAGCGAATCTGTATAAATGACGGATGTAGGAATATGATGTTCAACTATGTGACTTACAACCAGAAATATGCCATATGCTTCTGCCGTAAAAATACTTGTATTAACATTCATTGTTCTACATGCTTCGAAATTGGGCCCATGAGCAGCACAAGACGCCCAGTGGACGTTTTAGACGCATCACTGAAAAACTCTGCAGCCCTGTATTTATTCTGCAGATGCATGAAATGCTGCAAAATCCCATTTCTTGGTGTTTTGTTCTTATTGTATTGTACGAAAGACAAGTCACATGCCACAGGACGAAGATGCCATGGTGCTACAAGATCAGTGTGATATGATTTGAATGTGTCTAAGAAGGAGACCTCATGAATAGTCACCTCGTCCCTCACTCTCTGCGAGAAGGGAACGGAAATGGATGGGCGATTTAAAAAGAGTTTAGCTGTGGACGTATCATTAAAAACTGGTTTAAAGGGATGGTTATTCATTGATGAGATTTTGGAGGCATATAGGTGGTCAACATAAGTTCGCTGGTACGCTAAGCACAATTTGTCGCACTCTGCATAAAGACTGTGGACAGGACTGGTACGGAATGCCCCACAAGGCAGGCGAAGCCCCAAGTGTAGCACTGGGTCGAGCATTTTAAGTGCTGTTTTTGTGGCTGACCCATACACAACGCTCCCGTAGTCCAACCGTGACCCCACCAACGCGGCATAAAATCGAAGCAGGAGTTTGTCTGCACCGTATGATTGGTGAGATAAGACTTTCAAAATATTCATTGTTTTGAGGCATTTTTGTTTGAGTCGTTTTGTGTTAGGGATGAATGTGAGTTTCTCGTCAAACACCACACCTAAAAACTTGTGTTCTCTTTTTACTGGAATCGAGTCACCAAAGAGTTTTATGTCGGGATCGGGCAGGATGCCCCGCCTTTTTGAGAATACAACTCAGGTACTTTTAGAAGAATTAAGTTTAAATCCATTTTCATCTGCCCAGCGGGAAAGTTTGTTTACCACAAGCTGGACCTGACGTTCACAAATGGATATGTTACATGATTTGAAAGATATTTGAACGTCATCTACATACATTAAGCAGGATATGGTTGGCGGCAGTGCCTTTCGGAGAGAGTTCATCTTAACTATAAACAAGGTGCAGCTCAATACGCCACCTTGAGGCACGCCATTCTCCTGCACGTGAACGTTTGAGAGTGCCGTACCGACTCTGACACAAAATGTTCGTTCAGACAGGTAACTGGAAAGAGTGTTCAGCGTGTTACGTGTTACACCATAGGATTTTAGGTCTGCAAGAATGCCATAACGCCATGCCGTATCATAAGCTTTCTCGATATCAAAAAATACGGTCATGCAGTATTGTTTGTGTATAAAGGCATCCTTAATGTAAGATTCCAGTGCAACTAATTGATCGTTTGTGGATCGCCCTGCCCGGAAGCCTGCCTGGCAGCTCTCGAGAAGACCATTGTACTCAAGAAAGTACATGAGCCTCCGGTTAATCATCTTCTCGAAGACCTTGCACAGGCAGCTTGTCAGGGCAATAGGTCTAATAGCTTGCGGGAGAAGAAGGGTCCTTCCCTTCTTTCAGAAAAGCCACAACTATGGCCTCCCTCCAAAGCCTTGGAAGGTGCCCCGATAGCCATATTTGGTTGTATAGGTGCAGGAGTGTCTCAAGGGTGTCTGCTTGTAGGTGTTGAATCATAGTGTATATAATGTTGTCTGCACATGGACCAGAAGGTTTACAAGTGGGAAGAGCAATCTTCAGCTCATGGAGTGTAAATTCACAGTTATATGCAGACTTTGACTTGTTCTTGTCGCGTATAGGCTTCTTTTCGGCAGAAGTTTTGTGTTGCATAAAAGTGTTTGTATAGTGCGAAGAACTAGACACGTGTTGGAAGTGTTGTGCAAGTGTGTTAGCCTGATCTTCCACAGTGTCCCCTGTCGTGCTAACCAGGGGCAGGCTATGTGTGTGTTGTCCTTTTAGTTTATGTATTCGGGTCCATACCTTGTGGGTGTCCGTGTATGAATTTATGGATGTGAGAAAGGCGCGCCAGCTCTCCCTTTTTGCCTCACGGCGCACACGCTTACCTAATGCCTTCGCTCTTTTGAAAGAAATAAGGTTAAAACTTGTGGGGTGTCTACGGAGGATGCCCCACGCCTTGTTCTGGGCTTCCCGCGCACGCTTGGAGTCGTCATTCTACTAGGGCCTTCTCGGGTTGCGCGGGGCCCCAGAGGCCTGGGGTATTGACTTTTTGGCGGCGGCGAGAATGTGCTCCGTGACGAGCTGGGTTGCCTTCTCTACAGGTAAGTGTGTTATGTCTGTGTAGTGTAGTTGAGATGTCTCTGTGAATGTGTTCCAGTTTGCTCTTGCTTCTATAAACTTGCAATGGGAAGGGGAACTGCTAGGGCCTTTATCCATGTATGTTAGTGAGGTAGGGAAGTGGTCACTGCCACATGGGTTGGTGCCAACGTCCCACTCAAGTGATGGAAAGAGTACTGCAGAGCCAATGGCCAAGTCGAGGTGTGAATAAGTGTTGTGTGCTATATTGTGGTATGTAGGCTTGTTATGGTTAAATAGGCATGCTCCTGAAGATACTAGAAATTTCTCGATTAGGCGACCTCGGGCATCTGTGCGGTGAGAGCCCCAAAGAGTGTTGTATGCATTGAGGTCACCTATACGAATGAAAGGTTCTGGTAGCTGATCTACAAGGCCCTCGAAATCGGAGCTTGAAAGCTGGAAATCAGGAAGGATGTAGATGGAGCACACTGTTATTAGCCTATTGAAAATTATGGTTCTAATGCCAATAGCCTCAAGGACAGTCTGTAATTGGATAGGGTGGAATGCCAATGATTTTCAGGCAATGATGGCCACACCACCTGAAGATGTACCACCACCAGCCCTGTCTTTCCTAAATACCATGTAACAATTCAAGACATTTGTGTGTTTGGAGTTTAAATGTGTTTCTTGTAGACACATCACACTTGGCTGATTGGAATGCAATATTTCTTAGACATCAAGATTTTTAATGAGGCCTCTACAGTTGCACTGGATGATATTTTCTGTTCCCATTATGTACCTTTAGGAGCTACTGGAATGTGTGTGTGAGTTCATGTTTTGTCTATCGGTGCTTGTATTCTTGGAGCGGGTTTCTTTGACTTTTGTGTTGGTTTGGACGCCACAGCCCATTCCTTGCGCAGTGATGCAGACAGGAACGGTCCGACGTCCATTTCCTCATCAGATGTTCGGGGGGTGTCCGGCGGACTGGGTCCCCTGGAGTTGGCAGCATTTCGGGTGCCTTTGGTTCCAGCCGCAAGCGCCGTGGGCGGGTAGGCGGCGGGGCTAGGATGGGCGCTTCTGTGGGCCCTACCGTGTCCATCTCCTCCCTGCCCTCAGGTGCCCCTAGGGCCGGTGGAGAGGACACAATGAGAGCGGCAGAGCTCCCAGCGGCGATCGCAATCGCCACATTCGCTGGAGTCGCCACACTGGGCGATTCCTGACTAGTCTGGACTAGCGAAGGCAGTCCGGCAAGAGACGGGGCCCCCGCAGCCTCTAGAGGTGTTGTAGAGGCAGCAGGTGGCTGCTCAGCTGGGGGTTGGGACAGCAACACGTCAGCAAGGAGGCTGCACTGTGTTGCCGTGCTGACCAAACGCCGCCCCAACCCCCGGCGGGCGGCGTCTGCGTACGATGTGGCCGAATGCAGCTTGTGCCTTTGGCGCGCTTCTGGATAGGTGATGTTTTCATTTACTTTTATGTGAATTATTTCCTTTTCGGCCTTGAATTGTGTACACGCACGCGAATAAGCAGCGTGCGGTCCGCTGCAATTCGGGCACTTCTGAGTGGTGCTTTCACAAGCTTTCTCAGCACAGTTGGCACATGTCAACTTCCCTCTCCATGATTGGGTTCCATGGCCGTATCGTTGGCACTTAAAGCAGCGCCTCGGATTTGGGACGTACGGTCGTACGTTGCAGCTAAGAAAACCCACTTTGACCTTTTCTGGAGGCGTTGTGCGATCAAACGTTAGGATTCGATGCTTTGTCGGAATTTCTTGGTTTGCTCTCCGAATTACGATTCGTTTTACTGCAGTTACAGGTTGAGGTTGGAGCGCCTCAAGAAGATCTGCTTCCGTCTCAGACTCTAGTTCTTTATCTGATATGACTCCTTGCGAGGAGTTGAGGGTCCGGTGTGGTGTCACAGTGACAGTCAAGTTGGCGAACGTCGTCTGTTTCAGTAGGTTCTCACTTTGATTTTTCCTTTTTACTTCGACCAGTACATCACCTGATGCGAGTTTCTTAGCATCATAGTCTGAACCAACAACAGACTCAATGCACTTTGCCAACAGAATGACAGACTTCTTTGCAACAGGAGTGGTTTCTGCAGAGTGAATGACAAGAAATTTGTGGAAATGTTCTGGTTTACCTTTAGCTAGTACTTTGGTGCGGCCCCTTTTAGGGGGCCGATCATTGGATTGGGGGGATAAAAAGCCATGCGATATTGAAAAAAGCAGGGGACGAGGGTACGTCCTTCGCTCGGTTTACCCTGATGCCGAGAGAGGTCACGGAGCTCCCTGTCTGGTAAACAGACAGGGAGCCCATTCGCCGGAGCTTGACCTGGGCTCCGCCGGCCACCGTTTGTGGTTTCTGCCCTTCACCTTACAACTCGTAGCCACGGTAGATTACAGCAAGAGTATGGGGGCTCGGGGTAAGCGGTGTCGCCAACACCGTCACCAAGATTACTCAAGGTGCCCCGTGCGGGGAGCCAACCATAGCTGCCTGCTAGGCTACTCATATGTACTCAAACTCAAAATGTACTGAAAACTCAATATGTACTCAAACTCAATATGTACTCAAACTCAAAATGGACTCAAACTCAAAATGGACTCAAACTCAAAATGGACTCAAACTCAAATTGTACTCAAACTCAAATTGTACTCAAACTCAAATTGTACTCAGAACTCAAAATGGACTCAATCTCAAAATGTACTCAGAACTCAAAATGGACTCAGAACTCAAAGTGTACTCAGAACTCAAAATGGACTCAAACTCAAAATGTATTCAGAACTCAAAATGGACTCAGAACTCAAAATGGACTCAGAATTCACTAGGTCTCAGGTGTACTCAAACTCAATCGGACTCAAACTCAGTCGGGATCACTCGGCTCAAACTCACTCAAGCTCAAACTCACCATGCCACACTAGCCTCGCACTCACTCAAACTCAAACTCACGCGTGAGTTTGAGTCCAAATGAGTCTGAGTGAGTGGACTCATGAGTGAGTTCACCGACCTCTGCTTGGCTCTCAGTCAACCAGGGGTTCGTAAGGTAGTCACCGATTCCCAACAAGCCTACGAGAATTACCAGTCGGGTTTGTGTCCCGACCTGCACTGCGTGTGCTAAAAAACCACTCCCCAAATGGTTTTATTCAGCTGATCGGGACCCCCGCTCACGCTCCCATGGAGGGCAACGAATCCTTCCACCAAACCTGCCCGTTTACCCCCCGTGCTATGGAGCGGCACGAGGGAAGTGATCCGCTTGTCTCATTCAGAGACGTAACCCAGCATTATCGCCTTCTGAGGCAGACCCTACCTTCGCCTTGCTCCGAACTTTCGACAGAACAAACTACCCTACGGCTCATACAATCCGGCTCCTTCCTACACCCGACGCGTCTTCAATTAATGCACCCGAATCCCTACGACGCTGAATGTACATTTTTCTGAGAAGTAGGAACACACTGTAATGAATGTTGGGCCGGACCGCGTAGAAAGTCACGAGCCTGGACTATGTTCTCGCAAACGCACACACACAAATATATTAACGTAAGTTGTACAAAGCCGGAATAGACGCTGCACACGGATGGACGGCGGATGCTTGTGGATGATTGCGGACACAGCCATAAAGGGAGTCGTACGCTCACAGCCGGCGATCTCAGGGACCAGACGGTCTGGATGCGACGGCACGAAAACGCATTTCGCTCGCTGGCCACGGGGCAGGCTAGTGGAGTCGATGAGAAGGTGCCTCGCTGGACAAGGACGTGATGGTGGCCGATGGCTAGCGGCAGGACGAATGGCCAGGGCCGGCGCCACGGCACGGCCTCGCTGCCCGCGCTCCACGCCACGGGAACCGCGATCACTCCAACAGGTGCAACCGCTTCTGGTCGTCTCGACGGCAGCCCGGATGGTGGCCCGGACGGGAGACCCGGCGACGGTCCTCGGGCCTACACCGCGAGGGTGGCCGTCTGGCTGCCTCCGAGAACGAACAGCCTCCCCTTCCTTCTTCTTCTTCTTCTTTCTTGCTTTTCTCTGTCGGCTACACCAGTGGAATTCGGTGGATTGACCTCTCCAGCGACACCTCATCACACACACTGCCACATAATCGGGGTGTGCGAATTTAGCCCTGAGCACCCTCCGCTCTTTCCGTCAACTACCGCACAAGAGCAATGGGAGATGCTGCTGTCCAGCCCTATCTGCCTACTAAGCTTCAACTGGTTGACAGAGCACAGGCGGCACGGACTTAATATGGGCTACATTTAAGAAGTAACCACTCCCCTGGGTCGCACTCTGGGCCGTTCAGAAATCTGAATAGAATTATTTCCTCCTTCTCCTCCCGCTCCTCCTCCGTCTCTGCCACCGATCTCGTCGCATCCGTCCGCGACGGCAGAGGCGAAGAAGTGAGATCGTCTAACAGCGGGTTTGAGCTTTAGTTTTATATAAAAAAAGAGTTTCCACTCATGTGCTTCACCAATATTTGTATACAGTTGTATACAGTTGTATACAACTGAACCAGCCACCGTTCATGCATCATGCATTGTTTTAACCTTACCAAGAATATCTCCTTGAAGTAATAGAGGGTGTGGTTAAGTGCATTTCACTTCTTTTGGGTTTCACTATTTGTAGAGCGACGTGATCGAGTGAATTTATGTGACGCTGCATGTGTAATCGTTGTGCGTGCCTTTTACAGCTTTGCTTTCCAAACACATTCACAGGGTGGACTGGCGCTTTTTTTTAAAGCCAAGCTTTACTACTTTCATCCAGCGATTTCACGGAGGATGCATAAGGTGACCTTTTGACCGGAGACACAGCCCCGGCGACGCACCCCTCGACGCGCATCGCCTGATTCGCCGGGCTCGCTGTCCGCGCAAGGCCACGTTTTGACTCGTTCTGTGCAGAAGGAACAGCGGTCGCCGCCGCCGCCGCCGCCGCCGCTGCGGCCGAGGCAGCCGAGCACCCCCGCAGCCTCCCATTCATGCGGCGCTGGGTCTTCTGGGGCAACTTGACTTGCCTTGCGCCCGGCGAAGAGGAACGGCGCGTTCGCCATGAATTGATTGATTGTAGGGTTTAACCCGCTGACGCAACGCAGGCGATGAGGCGCGCCGTAGTGGAGGGCTACGGATTAATTTTGAGCACCGGGGATATTTAATGTGCGTCGAAATCTCGTACAGTCGCGCTCGATTTCAAGGTAATCGCGGGAGCGTCGACCGACCCCGACGATAACGCCCCCGCGCGGCTTTTTTTACTGCGCCTGGTTCCTAGTTTGCACATTATTCTCTCCCTCGGCCGCTGTTTCTTCAAGCAGATATCACCCCCGCGGCATAACAAGTAACATTTCCTCTTTTTTTCTTATCGCGCACGCAGCGACGATGTTCCGCTTAACGTATCTGGTTTACTAGCCGCGGGAGGGATGACTTCTTGAAGGAACAGGGACCGAGGGAGAGAAGGATGCATAAACTAGGTCCCAGGTGCGCCGAAAATGCCGCGCGGAGGCGTTATCGTCTTTATTGGTCGAAGGTAGCGCGATTAACTTCAAATCGCACGCGACTGTACACACAGGCGTTTTTGCTTTTCGCCTCCACCAGAAAAGCGGCCGCCGCGACCGGGAATCGAACTCGCGACCTCGTGCTCAGCAGCGCAACGCCACTGAGCCACCGCGGCGGGTACGCGTTCACCATGAATGAAGGCTGCGTTCGCCCCGGCGAACTCCGCTTTTGCCCATCCTCCTCCTGGGAGCATTGCACGGAAATGAACGGATTTGAGGCGTGGTCGGCAATATAGCTAAATCAAACATTAACCAAGCGAAACCAAGATTCAACCAGATTAAGCCAAAATTTTGCCTTGCCTATCCAAGGTTAGCTGAGCTAAGCCACAACCATTTTTTTTCTTTTGTGCGATTAATCCGATATGTGTTGAAGTGGCTAGTCTTCAATCGGCTCATTTGCACATTTTATTTGTGCACCTATTGGTCTGCTGAAAGCGATGCAGCCAATACCTGCAAGGGGGGTGGGGGGTTGTTTCGTGCACTCCCGTGAGCCGACCATGATTTTGGCAGCACTTGCCAAATTTATCAGTGGGCTTTCCAACCACATGGCTCCACAAACTCAACTCCAAGAGAATCAAACCTCGGAAGTCACGCAGATTGAAAGTAGTGGAATTCCTGACGAAACGGGAGTTTTCTTTCCTGAAGGTTTCTTCCCTGGAATTTCCTGTTTTCCTCACGGCGCAGTCGATAAAATTCTGGCATTCAGCATTAAAAGCGCCCCTGCTGAGCAGTGATGGTACAGCGCCATTTCGCTGAGTTGGCGATAACACGAGCATTAGCACATCTAGTTGGGTCAGCCGGATGTGTCCGCCGAACCTCGCTATCTAAGCGCATCTACCCTAGGTCGCCCCTCATGCAGTTCAGCCTTGAGTTCCTGTATATAGCTCTCCTAGATGTGGAGAGTTGCGCTTCCATCCACCATCTTGAGTTCCAAAGCAGTGCGGGAAAGCCACCCGACACTCATGTTGGAGCCCCTGCGCCAGTTCCAGCGGCGGGGCAGAGTCGGCACGGGCGTGTACTGCCGACTTCGCCAGCCGCTGCGTGGGACAGCCGCAGCCGCGAATCTGCGCACAACTGAAAAGGGAGGTTGGGGCGCAGCACTGACAGCGGGCTTTCCTTTCGTGGTGGAATCGGCGGCACGGCGGCTCGTGGAAACCAGACGCCCGACTCTGGCTAAGCTCATACAGGACTTCTTCACTTCACTTCACTTCACTTTATTTCCTTAAAGACCCCACAGGGGTGTGTTACATAAGGGGTGGGTTGTTCAACATAGATGCAAAAGCCACAGGTTAACATTGCAGATGCATAGACACACTTTGAATAAAACGGGATGGACAGGTGATTGAAACTACATCGTGGGGAAGGTCATTCCATTCTTTGGCGGCGCGGCAGAGAAATGATGCAGAAAATGTTGAGGTGCCAGATCAGGGTCGGAAGACTTGAAGTGGATGGCCAGTGCGGGGGCAAATGCGTGCGGCGGGAGCGATGTAAGGTGGTTGGTGGAGTGAGCTGTAGTACAACTTGTGGTACAGTGACAAAGTAGCAATTCTGCGTAGAAGGGAAAGACTTGAGAGACCGGATTCATTTTTAAGGGATGAAACACTGACATCGTTAGAATAAGAATAATGAATGATGCGAGCGGCGCGATTTTGCACTGCTTCGATGGCGTTGATCAAATAAACTTGGTGAGGGCTCCAGATGGGTGATGCGTATTCTAGTTTGGACTGGATTAGCGACTGGTAGGCCACAAGACGCACGTGATACGGTGAGTGACGTAGGTGACGTTTTAGAAATCCTAATGATCGGTTGGCTGATGAAATCATGTTAGTGATATGCGTTCGCCAGGAGAGATCAGGCAGTCCAGTTTGGCCATCAGTCCCGTTTGGCAGTCCAGTTTGGACTTCTAGTGCAGTCCAGTTTGGCCATCGCTCGCGTTCTCCGTTAAACTTTTCGATCGTATGTGCATCAGCATAAGTTAGCAAATGCACTCACCTCACGTTTCAGTAGCCGGTCCTTGGAGAAGGTTGACCAGACCACGTCGTCTTCTTCCAACGGCTTCGTGTCTAGAGGGCAGCGGTTGTGTTCGGAGGCGCAGCTTTGGTAGCACGGCCGACACAGCACTGGCGGCAGGGCAACATGGCAGTCGCGGAAGACACCAGGCCGCAGGCGCTGCACACTCGGTTCGAAGCGATGTCATCCACGAAATATGTGGGCCTCCAGTCGAGGCCTGTGCTGAATCCAAATACCGTGTAGGTCTTCAAACGGGCCATGGCAAGTTGACGGAAAGCACTTGTGAACACTCTACACCTCAGCTACCGCGCCCGGTACAGTTGTTGCACACTGTAAAACTGGCAGCCACCGGAGAGACGGTCTTGAACGGCGGGCATTTTTTCATCCAAAAAAAAAAAAAACTGACGACTGCGTCATTAACGTTAACGGCTGACACTACACTGCTAGAATAATGCTGCGCAATAAAACGCTCGGTAAAGCGCGCAGATAATGCCACTGTCGGATGCCTCGTGCTATCGGCACTGCTCAAAATAGCTGCCACTGCGTTTGCGCTCAAACAGCTCGATTTGATGAAGAATATCTCCTTTACTACAGCCTGTCAATGGGCCTGTGCAATATAACCCGTGGCACATGCTCGCAAAAAACACGTTTACTTAAAAATCTACCGATACGACGCGCCCGGAAATAATTTCTAATCAGATGAATGCGTCCGTAACGCCAAGGTAGAACCGTCGCCCCTGAGTGATTCCCACTACATCATTCGTCTCGATACAGCCCGAGCGTGACGCTTCCCCGTGTTTACCCAGCATTCCTTATTTCCCGAAATTCTCATTGGCGTTAGCTTTCTCATCGCCTTGCTCGACACGTGAAACATTCAAAAAAGATCTACGTAACCAATTCTTCGCCTTTCACGACGCATGAACGGGCCATCCAAGGGGACGATCCATGATTGATTGATTGATCGATTGATTGGAGGGTAGTAACACGCCGACGCAACGCAGGCGATCAGGCGCGCTGTAGTTGCGTGCTCCGGATTCATTTTAACCACCTGAAGGGGATCTTTAACGTGCGCCGAAGTCTCGTACACACGGGCGTTTTTGCTTTTCGTCTCGAAGGGGCGATCCAGGCAGCCGCAAACACCTCGGTGGCAGTAAGCCGGCACTATCCATATTGCGGGCCGATCCTCGTCCTACACTGCGGCAGGGAGGTTGCCATGTGTGGAAACTGGTTCACTCGTCGGAGTCTTCGGGGGCTGCGCTGGTCACCGGCGGATCACGCCTACAGCCCAATGGTTCCTCCAGCACTGGACGAGGCACCGCCTGCGCACTGCGTCACTGGCCTCTAACTGGGGTGCTATTTCAGAGGGCATCAGTTTGGACGAAACTCTAGCAACGACAAGCTGTGGTACCCCCTCCTGACCTTATGGTAATATTTTCAGGCGGGAGTAAAACGTTTTGAAAATGCGGTTGAAGCGATTCGCTTGAAATTGGGATACATATTCAGCTAAGGCAGCACGCGCCAAGGCTGGGGACAGGCAGGCATCGAACTACTTCAATTTATTACGTTTATATGCCATAAATGTGTAATTTATAACGGAATTTGTTTTTTTTTTTTCGACCGTTCATATGGGCTTTCTTTTGGAATTTTTGCCTCCTGAGATGCAGTTCCTGCAGTCAGTGTAGTAGTTGGCACTGCAGTACTCAATTACATGATAATTGCAGACGGACGAAAAAAGAAAAGGGCGGACGGAAACACTCCAACTTTAAAACGATGCTGGATGAAAACCCTTCGCTTTCTCGTATAAAACAGAACTTCGCATAGTAACAACGCATTTCATGGCACCTACAGTGCTCCAGCGTCGTGTCAAGAAGGCGTTCATCACTGCTTGAGACCTCCTACAAACGCAACACATTCCGTAGTGTTAAATGATTGATTGGCTGCTTGGGGGGTTTAACGCCCCGAACCTACACCGGGTCTATGATGCGTGCCGTATTAGAGGGCTCCAGATTAATTTTGACTACCTGGATATCTTTCACATGCGCCGAAATCCCGATACATTCGCGTTTTTATTTTTCGCCTCCATAACTAGTAAATTCGTAGCCTTCTATACAAAATCAAGCATGACCCTTGGCACCTAGAACATGGATGGTGCTAAATCAGGAAACGACTTTCACCCCGCTGAAACAACGCATTTCACTGCTCCGCTGCAACAGGTGGTACAATTTATTTTGTTCTCTCATTACGCGTACAAGTATAGAGACTTTTTTCTCGAAATATTGGCCCGAAGTCATAAACAAGCATCTACAATCTGTGGAAGCACTTTCCGCTTATAAAGGCGAAAACATTTTGTTGAGAAATCTAAGGCGACATGCATCTTCAAAACGAATGGCTCAGTTTACTGCCATTAAATTAAAATGTTCTTGGCCCTTCCACGTTCGTGAAATCACGGCGAATGAAAAAAAAATTGCCCGACAGAAAGGCCGCTCTTGACAGAGAACAATGTGTCAAGTTCCTCAAAAAGCGTTTCATTCTCGCTTCAAAGAACCAAACTCTGCAACGTGCATGCGGAGACATCTTTTGCAACACGGCGGTGCCGCTTGGGTCTCCTAAAGGAGTACTGACACCAAATTTTGACGCCTAAAAAATGATATAATTGGCTTCAGTAGTTTGTACAGATGCCTCAGAGAAATTTTTGCAGCGATCCGAGGCCGCAATCACATCTAAAATCGATTTTGATTGTCCCGGCCGCGAGCTTCCACAAATCGGCAGCACTAGCGAAATCGCTTTCGGCGTGACGAAACATCGGCTGGCGTGTCTGGCCGGTTCAGGGTGACATCATATGGTCGTTTTCGGAACCGGAAACGATATCCTGCGCTGCTGTTGTCGGTAATATTCGTTTGGGCAGGAGACGTACGGGTGTAGCTGTGTGAGCAATGCTTTTAAACTTTGCGCACTTTGCGTGTGCGACGTCTTTGCTCTTCAGTTCGTGGCCGGCGCATGGTGTTCCCTTACACTAGTGCTGAAAACTGCGCGCTGCCGGCACCGCGGCGACGCGGCGGTGCGCGTCGAAGAGCTCGCCCAAGTTGTGCTATGGCAAGCTCGCGGAATGCGAAGTACTGCTCGTGGAAGCCTGTCCGAGCAAATCGACGACGACGCCAAGATGCATTATTTTACACGCGACGACATGCAGCGCTAAACGTGGACCGAGTTCGTGCGCGGCGGCGGCCGCAAGAACTGTCGCCCAAGCCAGCGGGCTCGGCGTTGCTCGGGTCAGCTTGGGTGTTGGCATGGTGTTGGGAACTTTAGGCTTAGTATCGTGGCGAATATTTGATCGCCGGTATCTGTACAACTGTAAATGACCATGCCTTACACAACTTTTCACCCCACTATCATCCCCTTTTTCGCATATGGAGCTTTATTTTGGCGATAATTCCCGTTTCAGCGATCGGTGACGAATCTGCCGTGGCCTGTTTTGATTCAAGCACGCAGGTGGCGGCATCTTTCGGCCGCTCGCCGCACCGTGGTGCGGGCAGGGCTGGGTCCACCGTGGCTGGGTCGGAGCGCCGAACCTCCGCTACCGGTCAGCGCAGGCTTACCATCGCGGCAAATATCTGAACGCCGCTTTTAAATTCAGCGCTGATAACAACCCATAGCACAATTTTTCACCACAATAACATCTACTTTCTCGCATGTGGAACTTCTTTTTCGCGATCAGATTGATTATTGGCCTCGAGGACATACCGTGGCGCCACCTACGAGTGACGTCACTTGTAGGACGTCGAATCGTGTTGTCGTCTGCTACAACACATTTCCCGTGCGTATGCGGAAGCGTGTTTTTTTTTTTTTTTGAGGCCACCGTCTCGCCCCCTCCTTGTGGATTTGATGCAAATTACTAAAAACGTTGTCTGTAAACCAAATAATTCGGGCAAGCAATCAGCGATTCGCTTGGTCCCAGCGACACCGCCGCGTTTAGGTAGTTGATACCATCGCGAGAGAGAGAGAGAGAGCAACAACTTTCGCTGAGCCCATTTCAGGTGACGCTCGCAGGCGTCAGACGGGGTGGAACCCTAGTCACGAGTCCCATATGAGTCTAATAGCTCCTGGCCCCTGGTCGCGAGCTGGACCATCGCGACCCACAGCTCTTACATACGCAGCCAGCTAACGCCAAGGAAGATGGAACTGATGCCGAGAAAAGTACGCTGTAAATTCATTATGACATACTTGTGACGGGACATGTGTGTGCAAGGAAAAACCTTGTAACAGCGATGGAAGCACGTCGCTTACTTATGATCTCACCGCGCGAACTGCTCGTATTGCCTGGTAAATGAATGACTACGCGAGAAGGGTGATCAGATTGCTTCGCCACACATGCTTAAAAGTATTGTTATGGTCTGCAGTTTGGCTTAATCAGTGCCTATTTCCCCTACGATGTTTTTATAGTCATGCCCGGATTTGATTAACGATCACTGCCGTAGCCTGTACATGTAATCTGCACAGCTTATGTTTACTTTTCGCGACTTGTCCGCAATGTATGAACGGTATGAACGCGAGCTTTTAACGCCTTCGAGCGGGTTTGGAAAGGCTATATTTAGTTTTCATTAGGGGCTCGGCGTGGCAATTGATAATTGCAGCGTGTTTTGTATGTTTACAATGAGCCGGCCTTTCTCAAGCATCAATTTTGAAACTCACGACTGCTCACAGAAGGCGAGGCTGCGTACGAGGCAAAACACGTCGTTGATGATTTCGGGTAATGGGGAGATTTAGAATGGGAGAACCGAGCGTTGGTGGCCCCCAAGAAGTTAGAGGAACCCAAACGACGCACGCGCATGCACCACGGGAGGGCCTTCGCCAACAGCTCGCAGCCGGCTTCGGATGCACGTAATCGGATGTTGGCAACTTTAGGCTTGGCGTCGCAGTAGATATTTCATCGCCGTTAGAGTTGCGAGTGATAGTCCCTAACAGAACGTTTCACCACGCTGGGAACTCTGTAAGCGCGGTGACTTCTGTTGAAGCGATTGACGATCAAGATACCTGCACGGCCTCGGCCGATTCTTGCGCGCAAGCATAGCCATTCTTCGGCCGCTCGCCGCACCGTGCGCGAACAGGCCGGCGCTGCCGGGACCGACCTCCGCTGCCGGTCGGCGTAAATCGCGGCCGATATTTGAGCATCGCTTTGAAAACCATAGCTGATGACACTACCTATCAGAATTGTTCATCACACTAAAATCCACTTTCGCCAATCTGGAATCAGTTCACGACTTGTGTGATTTGTGTGATTTTAAAAAGCGGCGACAAGTGGTTGCTGCGCGACCTGCGTCGGTTCGAGCCGCACCGTCGGCCGTGCGGGCAGGCACGGCGGGTGCGTGTGCTTCTGCGAGCAGTTAACGCTTCACGATTTCCTGCTTTATACATTTCTTGCAAACAAGGGAAATCTAGAAACCTCACTCGGCGATCGTCGTAGTCCACATTGTTGATCGGGGAAACAAGCCGCTGCTTACGCTTCGGTCGCATATGTCATACACCACCACGCTCATGGTGTTAGCGCATAATCTACCACAGTTGATACGGTTATAAAGTCCCCATGAGGTCGAACTGCACTTGACGATGGAACTGCACTGAGAATTAACTTCAAACGAAGGAAATTAACACGAAAATACTTTTAGAACGCCCTTCCTAAGCGAAGTGCCACGCGCAGCAAGATAGGAACGGTGATCCTACAAGTGACGTCAAAACGATCGCAGCGCCGGCCTCTCCAGTGGTGGGCCTCGCGGCCAATAAGAGTTGTGACAAGCTGTTGCTATCACGGTCTGCGCCGGTTCGAGCCGCAGTGTTTTATAAAAAACAGACGACGGCGAAGACATCGCCGGCCTAATCGCCAGGCCAAATAAAGTTCTGTCTGTCGGGTGGCAGCAACTCATCCGAGTCTGACGATTCAGACGACATGTCGACTGCACGGGCGAGTGCGGACCATGTGCAATTGTAGCAGACGATGCGGCGAACGTCCCTGACGTCACGGGTGAGACCGTGACGTAAGTCTGGCCCGCTTGCAGACTGGCCTTCGAACGGCCATTTCCCGCGCGGCGACCGAATTTGAAACTGGTTGCAATAAACGTGGTATAATTAATTCTATGCTCCCGGCTGACGGCTTTCGGTTCGATTTTCGTAATTACTGGGCCAATAGGTATTCTTTACAGCATAAAAACTGAGAGCGAGAAATTTAGTGTCAGTACTCCTTTAATTTTAGGGACCTTACGGAAGTCGGTTGTACAGCGCCCCCTGGGCTGCGCAGGGGCCCTATTATGGGGTTTTATGGAACCCTACTGCGCAATTTTTATTCAAAAACTGTTCAGTTAACCAGCCATAAATCCTTGAAATCAGATAGAAAACATTGATGGGAAAGAAAGGGTGAGTCTTAATGTAGTGTACAGGTTTTTTCTGCGGAATCTCCAGTCATTTTGTCGCGCAGTTGATGATGATAGCACCACCTCCTTTACTATTTAAATGCCTGCGGCGTCACCCTAAAATGTGCCCGCCTTGCATAGAGTTTCTCGCTATCTTACAAGAGTGGAATCTGGCGACAGTGTCTACGTGATTCTGCGAAGGTGCCCCATGTCTCCATAGGTGCCCCCATGCCCGGTTGTTCGAAGCCATGCCCGCCATGCCCGGAAGTTCGACACGGGACGGACGGCAACGACTTTGTGGCTACGCAAATGAAGTTTTTATTAAAAAAAATACCGCGGAAAGTGCCGTGATTGATAAATTTTACTTTGTCTGAAACTGTTGTATTAGAGTGTTTAGTTTGAAATATAATTCTGAGGGAAAGGAAGAAAAAAAAGCAGGAGTCCTGTCTTTTGCTCACGCCAACACACGCCGTGTGCGGTCCCGTATATATTCATAAATTATAACATATTGCATACTAGATGTTGCATTCTTCGTTTTCTTGTAATATTTAGCTGAAATGTAATTATTTATAATGTCTTAAAAGGGTACTACATCAAAATTTTGCATCTTCTTTTCTGTTGCGATAAGTAGCTAATCACCCATTTATCAGGTGTAGAAACCTTCTTTGCGTCAGCGCACGGCGGTTGTTTAAATAAAGACGCTTTTAAAGGGACACTGAAGTGACTTGTAAACATTGCGGGATTACTAGCACAAATTGTAGTCCGGAGTCCATAGGCCATATTTCGACCACTCTGAGCGCATTTACGCGAATTTATCTAGTATAAAAATCAATTCGAAAATGCTGTCCTCCTCTCTGCACCCTCGCACATTTTCTGTGGCGTTTTCGTGTGACGTCAAGAGGAGATGAGCTGGCAATTGGTTGCGCTATACTGCACGGCTCGCCGACCTTCCGCCACAGACAGTCGGCCCAGCGTTTAGTCCGCCGGGCTCCGACGGGTCGTCGCAATTCGCTCACTCAGTTGAAACTAAGCCACAACACGTTCGTGAATGGAAGAATGTGCCTTTCTTTACTTTGTTAGTTTGCACACTGTATCAAGCTCCGAGGCCGGGTCGCTCCACACAAGCGCTGCACAAGTGCACATGCAACGCTTCGCTGACTGGTACTAGTAGAAAAATCTAAGGCCACTTCAATACGGCAGGAGAGTCAGCGAAGTCAATATAGGTACTAAGGAAATAAAATCAACTGAAACTTTTACCGTACAGCGCAAAACTAGGGAGCAAAAAGCACTTTTTTGCTCTGGGTGAACAAGCATAGCGGTCAGGACCACGACCACATACCTGCGAACGCTTTTCCATCTAAGAAATACAATTGCTATAGTTGATGACAGGGTAAGAATGCAGCTCCGCCCACAAGCGTTGTTTGGCCGCTAGCTGACTCTCCGTCGTTAGAAAAAATAGTTCGTTATATTGCAGCTGTTTATACCCATGATTACTAATATGAGCGGCTGACAGTATAACCATCTGATTATGATGTCGTTAAATATGTTTCATTCCGAAGAATGAATGATTTTCACAGAAAAAAGAAAAAGTCATCCTCATTGAAAACTGCCTCAGGAGACGAAAAAATTATTCACTAAAACAAAGGTTATTCTTGATAGAAACTATTTCCGGTGCATTTTATGCTTAAATCAAAGCTATCTGTGATTGTTTTACTGTTAGACAACAGAAATAAACATATAAACAACGCGCACACGATTTTTTGGGTCTGAATAGTTCGAATTTCGACCGCTGCACGTCGCTTAGCCGTCGTCTGCTTGGAGAAACATAATCAACATAATTAATGGTCGTCGTTATATTTTGTCGGGCTCGTCGCAGTTCGACTATTTCACTTCGCGTGTGCAATCATTGTCAAGAAATGTAGTCGGTACAATATCTTCCACAGCCATCATCACCGCTAAATCAAGCGTCGTAAACGGAGGGTGGAAGAACGGGACGGTTCGTCACCGCAATGGCTGGATGCAGTGCACGGACTGTGTAAGCCCAGGGTGAAAAGGAAACCAGCGGCGAAAATTCATCGGTGTCTTTCAGAAATCGGTCGCGATATCAACGGGCCACGCATTGTTCTATGCGACTGTTTCGAACGTAGTGACGCACTGCAAACACCTATCGCGGCGACGCACGCAACCGCGGAGGTCGCGATGCCGCATAAGGTGTCCTGCCTTGCGAAATCAGCTGTAGGTGCGAAGAAACAAGCGTTTTTTAATTCCGCTTAAACGAGACGACAACACCGTATGGCGCGAGCAGAGAACTACGGGATGTGAAACGTTACAAGACTAAGCATTTCTACTTCACGAGACACGCGAGTGGCAAGACGCTCTACGTCAGTTGGTTAGACTGACAGTATACAGTGTCATGCTTTCAATCCAGGCGACCATTTCCGAGGTGTTTCCCGGCGATGTAATAAAAGAGCTGCCGGCGTTTCTTTAGTGTCATATCACCACCGCGCAGTTTACAGTGGAATGATAACGCAGAGAACCCCAACTGACGGTGAAAATTGATAGAAAAACACCCTTAAGCACTAGCAGCCGCCTAAAAAAAGTACTGTTGCGAGCTTTTATGGAAAAAAACGAATAGTGACCTACAAATGCATCCGTCCGAAGTTCGTTTCCAAGTTGTGCTACATTCAACTTTCATTGCATGGCTTTACACTGATGTGCAGCAGCCTACCGTGAAGATATTTTTATTGTTGATGAGGCTTTTGAAATAACATACATAAAGAAAATATTCGGTTCAACATGTAGTTGCTTTGCAGCCATGTCATGTCAAGCTTTTGTGGAAGCATTTTAATTTCGGATAATCTTCCCGAAGCCAATAATCTTCCCCTATGTACACCAAACAGTGACGTCGAACACTGACTGCCCCATACGAAACCTGAACGAACAGCTATACAAGTGCACTCATTCTTACTGCACCCATTTAGACAACCACACTCAACAGGCCCAATGATATGAGTATGAACGTGAGATCTAAGTGAATTATTTAAAAATGTGCCGACATCTCCATGCAAGCATTTCTATTTTATCCACTTCTGCAACCAATCAGAGCACCAAACTGGAACAGGGAGAAGAAATATTTAATCCTCACTGCCCCTTGTCAACGTGTCATGGGCTACTGCACAAGCATTTTCTATTCTTACCACACTTTCCAGCCAGCAGCAGCAAAGTGGCACCCTGAAAGCCTGACATTGGATCCATTTTGATTTGCTGCACCAGTGTTTTCAATGCCTAATGCAGCTTTAAAGCCAAAAGCAACAGTGTGTACGTGAAAAGCAGTGACTTCACAGCGTGAAGGTGTGGCATGAATTCATTCTAACGTACTACATAAGCATCTTCAACTCTCACCACAACTTCATGGCCATAAACTACAATGTGTGTGCGAGAGAAGCAGCGATTTCATAGCCTGAAAGTGTGGCATGAATTTATTCTAACGTACTATGTAAGTGTCTTCAACCCTCACCACAACTTCATGGCTAGAAGCTACAATGTGTGCATAAAAAGCAGCGACATCACAGCTTGAAGGCCTGGCATAAACACGTTCCAACGTATTTTATTAGAGCTTTCACTTCTTACCATAGCTTTCTAGTCAGAAGGAACAGTTCAACCTTGTAAAGGAGTTACATAGCATCTTGAAGAAGTGACGTAAAATCGTTGCGACCTGCTGAGTAAGTTTTTCCAATTTTTACTGCGTCTGAACCAGCTGGAAGCAACAGTGCGCACGGAAAGCAGCGATATGACACTCTGGAGGCCTGAAGTTGAACAATTTTGATATGCCACATCACTGCTTTCTATTATTCTTGCAGCTGTATAACCAGAATCAACAGTGCATGCTTGAAAAGTATGAACATAGCATTCTGAAGGGGTGACGTATACCTCATTTCTACCTGATAGACAAGTATTAGCAATTATTACTGCAGCTCTTCAACCTGAACCACCTTCAGTCACTGTTTGAAGGCTCTCCACAGTTGCTGGAACAATAAAAACATCTAAAAGTGGGAAGCGGTGTTGAATCTAATATAAAGTATGCTCCATGATAAGACGCTCAAACATGTCCTCCACTCTGTATAATAACAGTCTATCATGACAGAGACACTGGAAATCTGAATGTCTGCCAATACACGTAACCCCTTTGTTGAAATTTAAACTGCACAAGCACCAAAATGCAACCATTAAACTACAGCCATCACTATGAAACACAGCTGCAATAGACACATTTTTATAACTCATAAAGCCCATCACACAAACTGCATGAAAATAAAGGGAACCCGCCGCGGTGGCTCAGTGGCTAAGGCGTTGCGCTGCTGAGCACGAGGTCGCGGGTTCGATTCCCGGCTGCGGCGGCCGCTTTTCTGATGGAGGCGAAAAGCAAAAACGCCCGTGTGTACGAGATTTCGGCGCACGATAAAGATCCCCAGGTGGTCAAAATTAATCCGGAGCCCTCCACTACGGCGCGCCTCATCGCCTGCGTTGCGTCGGCGCGTTAAACCCCACAATCAATCAATCAATCAAAATAAAGGGAAGATAAACTATTGGTTCATTCCTACTAAACGAATTCAGCTATTTCAAAACAACTTTAACAGCTCACGGCACTTAATGAGAAATTCCACACTGCACACGAAATACGCAGCCTCAGTACATGCATAGTCAGTTTCTCTGATGCCACTTATTGTAGCGATGGAAGCGTGCGCACCATAAGCTTAGCAGGCATAATAAAAAGCTGCGCGCGTGTGTATTTTGGCAATGTATAAAAAACTACGTCGTCATGTTGCGGGGCCACACATTTCCGGCTTCCTTCAACGACGTGGTTCAAAATCAAGCAATCATGCAGTTTCGACGTTTATTTAGCCATCTTATACGTTTCAAAAATGCTACTGATGATTACGACCAACCAATGAGTCAAGAAACGAAACGCTACCACATTTGATTACCTCAACAATACTCGCACTCATTCATACGATGTTCGATGTATGTTCGATAACATGTATGTTCGATAACATACCCATGTATGTTCCCTTTTGTATGTTCGATAACATGCTCGATGTTATGTATGTTCGATAACATGCCGATAACAGGACAACATACCCTTTTGTATGTTCGATAACATGCCCATTGGCACAAATAGAACGCCATAGGCACCCGTCTCGCAAGAAGGCAGGTTCATACCGATTTTCTTAAAGCTACCCAACCCAGTCTCGGATAATTGTGCACGAACGTTTACTTCTTCGCGAGTCTCTGCAATAATGGTTTAATCATACCTGTTTACGCCAGGGGGAAAAAAACGCCACACCGCTGCTCCGTTCGTACCCCGGCAGGCTAAAGCAATGCGCGAATCGGCAAGGAAAGATACCTTACATTGTAAAATTTGGCAGTCGTCCTAATAACGTGTTCGGCTGTACGAGCGGCCGTATCCGGCCAAAAAACACGCCGCACACGTTTGCACGATCCGCGTCGGGCCGGACGGACACCACGTAGGCCTGCGCTCAACATCGGGCGCAGCCTACGCTCACATCAACAAACGAAAACGCTTGCAACTTGTCACCGCTACTGCCGTATATGAAAGCAAATCGCATTATTTCTTCACAAAGGTTGCGTTACACCGACACAATTTCCACAATCACACCAGCAACAGATGCAGATTCGACGCTTTGCCGTTCTCAGATCGAGTTCGTTGACGACGTTCCGAGTACGTAAAACAGCCCACCAGTGCCGCCACGATTTCCTCACGTACGTAAAAACCACGACGCGGCAAGACACACACGAGACAGGTAACGATAAGCGGCTTCTTGATGCACTACAGCACATTCGTAACACAAATCGCCTACAGAGCTGTTGGTTCTCGGCAACCTCGTTGTCGCTCGACAGCGCAGCAGCGGTGGGGAAGCGAGCGCGGCCATATTGGAAGTAGTTCTCCTTTCAAACGTACGTCGCAGACGTCACACAAACGGCGAGACGCCATTGGTTGCGGATGAACACAACATCCCTTTGATCTTGAAAAGCCGCTGCAGAGTTAAGCTGTCACCAACTATAGGCGTGAGATATTGTGGAAGTGTGAGGGACGCTTACTGCACTAGTGCTATTCAACAAATAGCACCTAAGATACTCGAAATGCTAAAACTAAATAAAAGTGTAAACTGGTCACACATTATACACCTTATATATCCGAGCTTGGCAGTGCTGGCTTGTGGTGGTCTGAAGCACTGGTATTATTGTTTTGCAAGTCGCAAGTTCGAATCCCCGAGGGTACATGCTTTTTTTGCAAGTTGATTTTTCTGTTTGCGGCCGATGTTTTCTAAACTGAGTTCGCCATTTTTGGGCCGTAACGTTCACTGCTCCACGAGCGAGTTCGCAGAACGCGCGCAGACTGACACTGACGCGCTAGCGAGTTCTCGTTGGCGTGCTGTTGCCACAAGCACCGACTACTTGCGGGCAGTAGGTACAGGCCAGAATCAGCAGACCCTTGGCCTGGTGCGAACACGCTTTTTATGATACAGGCATAAGTGAGGCAAGCTCCGAATATGGGGGGAAAGCGCATGGCATTTGAGCGTCTGCGGTGACGAAGAGGGCGTTCATCCACTGCGTAGGCCTCGGCTAGTGATTGCTACGATTGCAAGCCGTCCTGGGAGGCTTATCTTAGGAATTTTACAGCCGACAACATAGCAGAAGCGCGGTACGACGATTACTGAGGTATCGAGAACGCTCATCCAAGAATGCCGCCGGATGTCAAGCATGTTGTTTTACAGAACCGAAACCGAAATTTGTTTGAATGCTAACCTTGGGCATCGTCCATTCAAGGTGCATCTTCTCCCGTCGTCACAACCTTTAGTTGGTGCGGCCGCCACAGACCACGCATGGTAGTTTTTCTTCTTTCCCGCTTTATAAAATAATTACTGACTTATCAACCGGATAAACGATGAAAAGTGTGGTAATTTGAGCCAGTCTACGCAGTGCAAGCAAAACCGGGAGCTTGACATATTCACTTCAGTGTCCCTTTAATGCAGCCAGTCGCAGTTTCGTTTTCAGCGGGTGCCGCGACAGGCTGGATCTGGTACAAACAAAGCTGCCACGTGACTGTCGGACGAATATCACAGAGCAGAACTGCCGTGCCCTGTCGATTCGGCGTCGGAGCAATTTCGGCTCATGCCCCTACGTAGTGATCTCGTCAGCCGCTCAATTAAAAAGCAACCGTGGACGTGATACAGGCGCCGCGAGTTCAAATTGCTGCCGTGACTAGAGAACGACACGCGACGCTCGAGGCAGTGGGTGGGGAGACGCACGCTGGGAGCAGCCGACCGGTCTGCCAACAAGTCTGCCCACAGATGTGTCAGGCTTGACACTGCGTGTGGCGGATATTTGATTGCCGGTCTCGTAAGCGGTGCGCATGAGGATTTTTAATGCAATTCGCCATCGCATCATTAACACCTTTCTCGTATGTGCTGCCTTGTTTGGGACCTGTGTCTCATTTCGTGAAGCGGTAACAAGCTATCTCTCGAGCTATCTGCGCCGGCTTGCGCCACTTCACGGCTGTGGCCGCCGCCTGCGCGGCGACCGTGCGGCTCGCTCAGTGCGCTTTTCATGTCCCCGGCGCGTTTTAGGGTCCACTGTAATAAAAATCAATAAAAATAAAGTGCCTGGAATCGCTGTCGAACTTGGGTGGCGGCCAGCTGTCCGAGGGGCCAACAAAATCCCGGTGCCTCCTCCGCCAATGATCGGATTGTTTGTTTCTCGAGCGCAAAAGTCCCGAGTTTTTTTTTTTTTTTTTGTCTCCAAATAAGATGTCCAAAAGCTTGTTTCCTTATAGCTTGAGGCACAGGTGGAAGACTCCACGTGTGAGTAAAAAAACGACAAAAGCTTGAAGGAGAGGCACACTTTTTATTGTGTTGAGCCCAATACGAAGCTAGTTAATGCGACCTGCGATCGGAGCAGCAAGTGGGCGAGCAACTGCGGCAGTGCGCAAGTGGCCAACCCAAACTTGTGACGTATATGAATTTTTTTAGTTGCTCCACATCCAGGGAATGCCGATTGCGCGAGGACCTCCGCTGGCTGCTAAGTTGCATTTCGCACACTTTAAAATTGATTTTAAAGGTGTTCTAGGCTGGATTTACCGCTTATATTTTGCAGATTATGTATGTATGTTCAATCTATCTCCGAAGTCATCTCGCCTTCAAAATGGTGTGTCAGTACTCCTTTAAACTGTGTTTTCGCTTCCTCTCAATGCTGTGTAATTATCGTCTGCTTCGCTCTTGGCAGGCGAAGCAGATGTGACTGCTAGAAATGAAAAAGTGATTTATATTCGCGTTCTATTTATTTGTTTTGTTCAATCAGATAAATATAAAGCTTTAGGCGAAGCCTATTACCGCAAGTAAATCTTCAAGCACGCGCGCAAAGCATTATGAAATGGCAATAATGATTTAAATGGCAAATAAATACCGACTTGCCGAGTCGCCATGTATGTTGCCTCATTGCGCCTGTGAATGCATGCTTCAAGGAGTAACCACACGCAGCGATGGCGACGAGCGACTCAAAAATCGCAACTCATGTGGGTACAGCTAACGGATAGTGTGGGCTACAGCGGCAAGCCGCATACACAAGCCGGCGGGACCATCGCTCGCTTTTTGCCGGGCAGCCTACAAGCTACGGCAGCGACGACAACGTGTACTTAGCGATGAGCGACGACGATCACTCTAAATTTTTTTTTCCTCCCATATACTCCATAGAGGTTCTTTTTCGCCTGTCCTCTAGTTGTCCTCCTTGTAGGAGTTTTTTTACTACATGGAACAGGGAGGTTTTGTTTACCTCCTCAAAACAGGGCATTTTTAGGTTATAGAAAGGAGGTATTTAGGGAGTGTTAAGAAATGTTCGGGAGAATTTAAGGAGGTCAAAATGGAGTATTCTTTACTTCCTGAAGGGCGTTTTTAAGTGATGTTTATGGAATTTTTAGGCGGTTGAATAGGAGCCTATTGTGGCTCCCTTTGGAAGTACTTATGTTCGTTTAGGGGCGTTTTTAGGAGGTTCAAGGGAAGCATTTACTTCTTTTGAATGGAGTTTGACGAAAGCTTGGGGAGTTTTGTAGGCCTTCCGAAAGGAGGTTTTCAAGGCCACAAGGGAGAATTTCTAGTTCCCTGCGGGAGTACTGATTTCACACGGTTTTTCTAGATTTCAGGCTTATTTCAAACGAACTATCGCAGACAAGTTTACATGGTACATGGTGTACACAAGGAGGTTCCGAAATAAATACTTATGGCGACCTCATATTAGAAATCACAAATGGTACATTGCTAAATAACACGTCAGTTAGGAATTGAAGACAGCAATACGATGCTAGTTGAACAAAACGTAGAAACAATATTACTACAAGAACTGGAAATACGCGAAAAACAAAGATAGGCACAAACACAACCATTTGGTAAGTGAAATCATTATAGAATACTAGAGGATCGAGAACGCGTCTGTACTTATCAGAACTTATCAGTACGCATCAGCGCTCAGTACACAGTGAAAAAAATGGCTGCAGTGGTTTACAACAAAGAAAAAATTCAGTAGGTGGTGAAATGAGCGAGAGAACAAACTGTAGAAACAATAATAATACAAGAACTGTAAATACTTGAAAAACAGATAGGCACAAACACAACCCCATGGTAAATGAAATCATTATATAATACTAGAGGATCGAGAACCCGTCAGTATTTATCAGAACTTATCAGTACACATCAGTACTAAGTACACAAAGTGAAGAAAAAATGGTTGCAGTGGTTTACAACAACAAAACAATTTTTCAACTTGTCGTGAAATAAGCGAGAGCTGTGCAACGATTTGATATTGAAAGGTAACAAGCATTTTGTAGGTGGTAAAGGCACAAGAGATAAATGATGTAGGAGACAGACTGCAGTGAGATGGCTATGGATAAATGAGTAATATAAAGAACGAAAAATATGCTGCAGAAAATACCAGTGCGTTTTGATAAAGACACAAATGCGGCAAGAAAAGTGACCGAGTCTGATGGGTTAATTGCAATGATATAGAACAGAATGGGTGGTATCGCGACAGCTTCTTTAGAGTGAGAACAAAAAGCCATGAAATTCGTGTTTTTCGGATAATTTTTAGTAGATTCATTTCGCACCAGTTGCCAATATTATTTAGATAATTGTTTCAAGTTAAATTAGTTTGTTAATATTATTGCTTCACTGAAAGATAGCTGTTTTATGAGCATACAGAACGGCCTATCAAATATCCCCTTTCAGTAAAAAAAGAAAAAAGAAAAAGTCAGAAATATAATACGGAATTCTTTTTGACTATTATCCAATGATTACAGGATTGAAAACAAATATTAGTGAGTGATATTGATGCGATAAAAGTTAATTAGTTCTAAATCCTTCACACGTGGTTTGGGCAGGCAAGGTCGAAAAAGCCATGTTCCACAAATGTTAGAGCTCTCTGTGCCTTCTTGGGATATTGAATGTTGAAAATCCAGAACGATGCAAACAGGCTACACAGTCCTCCCAGTAAAGATGATGCAGTCAAGACATGCTGGCCAACGATGTGGAGGCTAACTTCCCCGTTCACGGAATGCAAGCAGGGAGTCAGAGGAACATCTGCCTGAAAAAGCAAAAAAGAAAAAAAATGTTCCACACGTAAAATTCAAAACAGACACTATGGTTAAATGAACTTAATATTTCGGTACAGTAATAAAATTGTAAGGCCAGGTTCTCTGCGAATTCCAGTACCTAAATTAGGAATGCAAAGGCTTCATAAAACCAAGTGCCAGTACATTAACCGTCGTGGCTTTGGCAGCAATAAAAAAGAGATTACTTCCGCACAATATACTCGAGCACAACTTTAAATGACAGTGAAGATAAAATGCAAGTCTCTGTAGGTTGATAGATTAGTTTTTGTTTTTGACTGAAAAACACTTTGGTATTGCATGATTTTGTTAACTGCTGTTTCTTGCTTAAAGATGCCAGCTAGCATCTATTCAAGTGAGTGGGCACACAGTTAAAGATGCAAACCCTTACCCTGCCTCTCCCCTACCATGGTGGCTCACTTTCATAGAAAAAGTGGAGCTTTTGCGAGCTGGACGGCTGTTGCAAGCCGTGGCAATACTCACTTCTGCTGGAGGGGCCAACTTGGTTTCCGAATGCAGCCTTGCCTTGTACAGCACAGCCTATCCTGCCTTAAGATCTATGAAGTCATTCAACTCGATCATGTATCAGGATCTGCAGAAGAAAATCGTGTCAGCAAATAATGAATTCATGCCGGACAGGCACCCACTGTTTCAGTTATACTTGCAAATACCTCCACCTATTTCTCTCCTGGTGTTACATCCAAAGCTAATTTGTTACGGCTTGTCTCATCAAGTATGGTCATTTGTCATAACACAGCTAGTCATACAGGAAAGTCATTCACTGGGTCAGAAAACACTTTCTTTATTTACAGTAGTAATAAACTAGGCGACTCAGTCATCCGTATTCTGACACCTTAATATTCTGTGTCACCGAGCTGACAAGCGTGCTTGGTGCATAAGGTCATTTGTAGCCGCAACCGTTACTACAGCCTTGTTAGCTAACGTAAACCTCGTTCATGGCACCAAATTATTGTGATTGCATGGCAACAAAAAAAACAGCTGAAATGGAAACGCTATTCTCGCAAACTTACCAACGCTGCACGCCACACACACCTGCCTTAGTTAATTTACCGTGATTGTAGAATTTTCCGTCACGCAAAACCACAGTGCACTTTTTGGAGCTGCAAGCCCCGTGTCAAAATCGGGTGTCAGATGAATCGAGTAATTTTTGTGTATGGTCTTACTATTGATTATGACAAATTTATTACCAACAAAAGAAGAGTGTGTGCATTGTTCTTGTAAAAAAATGATATCCTTTTTTATGCCCGGCAGACTTGTGTCATGCTACGGCAAACTCTGTTCTCTTCCATAAGGACAGGAATTTGTGTTTTTAATTACGTGGCCTTAGCTGGCGACTGACGGGCCCCGATTGTATACAGACCCCTCATTATCATCCGAAAGGGAATAAAAACATTTCGGTTTCGAACTACGTCGCCGTCGTGGTCCACACTATATGCATTTAATCGTTCGATAGGCTCATAGCATCTTTTACGCATGTCACCGTTTCCTTAATAGGGTACGCTGTTAGATGTGAAGAGTCGACTCAAGCGAGCAAACAACCCCACCGAATCTACAGGGCACAGTTTTCGAAGGGGGTGGCCGTCTGATCTGCGGCTTTCGCCGACCAGAGCGCTAAGAATGAGTCAGAGCCTTGAACGAAAACAACACAAATACTTATATTTGGACAGGCAAGCCATCAGGAGCGTTAACAAATAGATATTACAAAGTAGAGCAGTTAACTAAAAAGAACACGACCAGTTCGATGCATATGAGAGACAGAGTCCCACAATATTCACCGACCGCGCCCGACGATGCACCGCTGTCGGAGGCGATTCGGCTACCTGAGTAACCGTCACGTTGCTTTGAAACGACGCCGCGCGCGACAAACGATTTCATCTCGAATGCCCTGTTACAAACCGGCCTACAAAAGAATGAGAATGCATACCCCAAAAGCCACAAACAAGTACAATAAAACGAGTGTGCGCTTTTTTCTTTGCCCGTGCGTGTACGTGCTGTGTGCGGCACGGGTACTACGCAGTTAACCCTATCCAAACGTTTGACAAACGCATCGACTGATGAAAGAGCACTTACCAGCGAGCTGTCCACAGCTGTCGCCGTATCCAAATGTTGTTAGCGGCCGTTCGTCGTGTGACAGGGGCACATAAAAATCTTTCCACCAAATGGCACTACTAGTCCTTCTCAAATAAGAAAAAATGATGGCCCAAGGCGAGGCGCTTGAAGCTCCGGCCGTATCAAGTCACCGGCCGCGCTGCATTGTTGATAGCACGGAGGGACGGAGGTTGTTTACATCCGGGTAGCAATTCGTGCCGCCAGGGCAAGTTGAGTCGCTGCAGTCGAGTGCGTTGGCGCGCTGGCACGAGAATTTAAATTGTCTATATATGCGCAAGCAAGCGAAGCAGATGAACATTGCAATTGTTTGCAACGGCGAGAACTGTCTCTTTGTTAGCAGCAGAGTTTGACAACACCTACCGCCAAAATAAACAGATTGAAACAACACGGCCGCGCTGTCTGCTTGTGATCACGCTGGCTGAAGCATCTATACGGGTATACGTACGGTATCGGTTTTGTAGCTGCATGCAACCGTCGCGTCCTGCTTTCTCGTTCTAATTAGCATTAGTCCACGGTTGAAGTGCTGACACACGGAAACAACGCAAGACTAACATGGCGACCGCCCGCTTGAGATGATTACACCAGATGGGGAGTTTATTGTGGACGTGGTAATATACAAGGAACCGAACGCCATCTCACAAATGGTGTTAAGTGGTTCTAAATCCTCCCTTTTGCTACACGGATGGGCAACGGTACTACCATGGAGGTTCGTCCACATTTTTAGACCATGCCTAGGGAGTACATTTTTTGCTATAAGTACTTTTCAGGGCACATTACTTGATTAAAACTCCATTTCCGGCTAGTTTGCGTTTACAGTGATATGACGCGGTAAAGACAGCGAAACGCTATGCGGGGTAATGGCAGAGCATAATAATTCCGCCGATTCACTCAATAGTAGAAACCGGAATCAAACTTCCAGAGAGATTGTTGAAGCATTTCACATATCAAAGCATAAAACCAAGTGTGTTAGTCACCCTTCTGTGGCCATATTGGACAAAGAAATAGAGATGCTATCTTGTAATGTCTGATTCCGACATGTGATTGATGCGTGTGCTATGCGTGATGTAAAAACTATTTTGGGATGATGGTGCGCAGGTTTGTAGGTATATAGGTCTTTCGTTTTCTTCAATAAAATTTCAGTTGTTAGACTGCGCTTGTCCGTGTTGGTTCCTTCTTCGTCCTCGTTTGTTTGCGCATCGGTAAAGCCATGGATAGATTCCAACTAGGCCGACTCACGGTGTGACTACAAATTATTTGTCCATCTAAGACAAATTGTATGAGAGTAGCCGCTAAGTTACAATCAGTTTCTGTTCCTACCGCCACCCAGAACCAAGAACCAGCAAAGGAAGGAAGGAGAAGGAATGCGGGTGGGGAGGGGGACTTCGAGGCAGGCAACCAGTTCCCTGCGCGAGACCCCCCGGTTCCCGGAACGGGTCCCCAGGGCGGGTTCGTCTCTTTTTGTTCCTTGGATTGCTCCCCCCAAAACTTCGCGAAACTTCAGGACCTTGGCCCCTTCCTCTTTTGTGTTTCCTTTCAACTTTTCCCCTCCTTGCTGTATTCATTTCGTAGCGCATTCACGAACACTTGTGCGCGTTCCGAGAGGCCCTTCGGCCGCTCGTGGTCGAGTGACAGACACGCGGAACCCGACGCACAACGCTGGACCACGCCACCGGAGAATTTCAGAAATGTGCCCAAAGGCACCGAAAACAGCATGGGCAGCTTGTCGGTTGTGTGTGTTTAGAAGCCTCAATTTCCCATTTGCGTCTAAAGGGTGTCCTTAAACGAGTTTCTTTTAGCTGTCACGAGTATTTATGAAGCAACTATTTTTACTTGATGGTCCCTGAAGCTAACAGGTGTTTATCTTTTTTTGTATGTTAAAGACGCGAGCATTTACAATTATCTTCCGCGTTGCTCCCTAATTAAATGATGACGTTGTCTGTGTACAGCAAAAAGTATAAAATTACCTGCCGGTGATGTGCGGCGGAGAGCAAAAAAATTACATGTGTGTGCAAGCACAAATGCACGTTTTCTGGCGTTGCTTGTTTTAATTGATTCGGTTAGGTGCGTACGATATAAGAGCTTGTTATTTTAAGGACAGCGTGAAATTTTTCTTGTTTTTTGAAATAACCTTACTTTGCCGTTCCTTTGAAAGCATTGTTGACTGCACACGCCGATCTAATGACATTTATGTAAGCTTTCTACAGCAATCCTGCCCATGCATTTTTAAATTGGTTCACTGCGCACTATTTTTTTAGAACGTAATCTCCGCAGAAGGTGACGCCGAAATATGGAACACATAACAATAATTGTAGTTAATAAGATTACTGCCTATCTTATTTTATTAGCGTCCTGGGAGGTCACAGACCAGTTTTGTCCAAGTTAGTTGGAAAACTAGAATTGCCACCGTTTCAAGTTAACTCAAGCGCCTAAGAAAGAGAAGTAGTAGCATAACTCCAAGAACTCTGTTGCTTGTTTGGTAACGTTGGTTTCTTAGCTCTATCTTTTTTTCCCCTAATTTTCGCTAATATTTATCCCTAGAAAATTTCCAAACATAAGCCTCCCCCCCCCCCCCCCCTCCCGCACCCCCCCCCTTCCCGCCACCATTCTTTCTTACAAATGGTATTGAAGATCCGATGCCGCATGACAATATAAACTATGCTTACCATTACATAAATTGCCTTACGTCCTTCAAAGATGCATTGTTTTCACGGCGGGTTTTTTTTTTTTTTTTCTCAAGGGGAAACTAAAAAATCCTTGCTCGCGAGGGACGTTGGCACGGCTAGAGAAAAGGCCTGATAGATTTGACATTTATTTGCCTCTAAAAAAAGTGTTTCACTAATATTTTCCCATTTTCTTTTCACTGCAGCTGCTGGTGAAATTTCCCGCGTGGAGAATCCGAAGTACGAAGACTCTGATGCACAACGCTTCATCTGCGCTGGCTACCGAGGTGGCTGAAAGGCATTCATTCCTGCTACTTAGTAATGGCGGAATTGGCCACTCGACTAGGTGTACAATAAAAAACTTTCAAACTGCCAATTTGTGCGCATACATGCTGTTCTTTTCAGTCATTTGCTGGCCCGCATTCCGAGCATGGCCGGTTTACATTTTCACAATGGAGCATATTTTTAGCTTAGTGCCTATTAAACAATTTGAAACCACAGTATGATAGTTTCTAGTTGAACGTTAACAATTCCACCTAAGACACATTGCCATGGTATCTCTCAATGTATTTAGACTTTATTTAGTATACACTAGTAACACATTTTAAGTATATTTGAAGCAGTATTTTCTGTGCATTTAAAATGCATTACTAATACATTTTGCACGTATTTAAAATTACATTTTCTGAGCATTTTTAATGCATTTAAAATGCATTAAATATATATTTTTCATGCACTGCTTCCGTATTTTTGAGGTACATTTTAAATACATTGTAAATGTATTCGAAATGCAGTTGGAATGTGGACAAAATAATGCAGAATAAATACAAAGTTAATATATGTATATAATGCATTCAAAATACATTAAAAACACGGCATCTTTTCGCTAAGGGAACTGGGGTCATTGAAGAAAAAGCTGACCGTAATCATTTACCAAAGCGCGTCATATCTACGAATGATTGGACCTTCCGGTTCGGAGTTCGCACGGAGCATAAGATTTCGAACAACACTGGAACGTGATCACTGTTGGTAGCATCAGAAACTGTATCCCAGTCTATTATCAGACCTGGCGTAGAAAGAGTCAAGTCCACTACTGAGCGGGACTGGCCCCTTACGCAAGTTGTCACCCCGGAGTTATGACATGAAGGGTTGTGATCTCCAATCCATTCCCATAATCTCCTACCGCATGCATCCGTGCGGAAGCCCTAGGATACGTGTGGTGAGAGTTGAAATCACCTGCTAAAACACAGTGGGGTTTGCATGAGGCGAGAGCGGTATGTAATGGTTTCGTCGATGCAACACCAGATGGGAAGTATGAATTAATCACTGTGAAGGGAGTAGAGTTTGGAAGACAGATGTCAACGCCCAAAATTTCGCATTCACTTGATGACAGTGTAAAGGAAATAGACGCCCTGTGGCAGAACGCCGCGGAAACTATGTAAGCAAGCCTCCGCCCCTACCTTGACGGTCCCAGCGGAACGAGCGAAAGTTACGGACGGTAAAATATTTAGAGGGAGATAGCCATGTTTCCTGGAGCAGAATAATATCCGCGGAGAGCTTAGATATTTGATAGGAGAGGTCAGGGTACGTGACGCTCCAAATACAGGCAAACGATGAAGACGACGAGAGACACTGGACGGTGCTCGGTTCGAGAAAGACGAGAAGGTTGATCGACCAGCTTGCGAACTGTTCGTTTATGCGCTGCTGCATGCAACCATCGCAGATTGTGTGAATATTGCAAATACGCCTTATTTTCATCCTAACAATAAGATGAGTTATGATAAACGTTATGATAGACGTTATGATATATATTTTGAATTCGCTACATTCAAAGCAGGCGTTAATCCTAAAACTTACGAAACGTACTGCTCAAAAGTTGTGTGGGTGTGCGTGTTGCTGTTAAAATAAAGGCCTTTCGAGCTGTGATATGAGAAGAGTAGGCGGTCAAGGGCACGCTATTTTACGTTTTTATTCCAAAGCCAGATAGATGCCCCCACCCTGGCACTCTACACTATCTCGTATGGGGGTGTCAACAAACCCCGTCCCTTATTCTTAATACCCAACCTGCATAAGAGCAGTTGGGGGCACAACTGACCAGTTTAGACATGTTTTCCAAGCGTAGGGTCGCCATAGTAGGCCAAGGTATCCAGGAGTAGAAGAAACCCCCACCAGGAGGGTGCCCAGACATCATGATGATGATGATGATGATGCCCTTAAAGCTTTTTGCACGTACCCCCACAAAGGGATTGGCCAGGGCTAACCCACTTGTTGAAATTTATGTGGACCTAAAAATGCTAATTTACTTCGGAACGTAAGTCTCGTCGAAATAAAGTTTATTCCTCCTCCTCTTCTTCCTGTATGTTTTTCCTCTTTCATCGATTTTTTACTCTTGTAATAATAACGGTGTGGTCTCCAGTGCCCCTGGAAGACCTCTTAGTTCAATACCCCGTGGATGTGTTCCACCCTTCTTAAACTTGTGGAGATTTCTGCATGTTTTCGTGAAGAGTTTTGATGGTCTCTTTTTACGCGCTAACATTTACCTTGCAGTCAAAGACAGGTGTTTTGGCTTTCTCCACCTTCTTCTTCTTCCACGCACGGCATAAGGAAGCGTGTGGTGCATTCGAACCGCCAGAGGGTGCGTACACCTCGTGCTCTCGCGCCAGCCTGCCGCGAGTACATTATCTGGAACGTCGAACCTCGCCATCCACGGTGAAGACCTTCAACCGAGCTGTATCCTAGCAGGCTTTCCCAGTTCTTCCCGTCTCGCGGCTTCGTCGCTGCCGCATCGCGTGCACGGACCCGAGTGGAGACTCCGGCGGCAACATCATCTGACAGCATTGGTCCCCTCTTCAAGGCCGCACGCCTTGAGTCCGATTCGAGGATGGAGCGGTAAGTTAACGCGGGTAACACATTCGCTTCTCCATGTGAACGCTGTACGGAGGTTAAGTAAGATAAAGATCTGATCTGAGAATTGCAGGCATACATGACTGTAGCAAGGATTCTATTTCCTTGTTAGTTCAACGTTTTGAAAGTCAGGCAAGAAGCTAACCCATCTTAGTGCTGTCATTTTAACGCCTATGCGTGGTCTTATCAGTATTGGGGGAGTGGGGGGGGGGGGTCAGTGAGCGAGTTCAACCTACTAATCAACCCCCATCCTTGTCTCCACCGCTGGTTATCGGCAGACTTGCCATCGGTCTCATGAGTTAAGCTTCAGAGGTTTATTATAAGCACTACTTGCGGGGCGTAGTCCCCACAATGCCGACCGTACGCGGGTAAAGGAATTACAGTGGTGAAAATTTGATAACGTGGCCCGCCCTACTGCAGAGGTGTGCATTCTCTGGGTTTAATGCATGTTTTTGTGTCCTAATTGATTGTTCTCCCAATTGTCATCGCTCCTGAGAAGGAAATGTCGGTTAAATCGCTTTTCCGGCGCTAAATGGGACGGCAATTGTGTTCCGGCGATAAATTTGGCATTGCGTGCTTTGAATAAAAGTACGATAACCAGAGAATACGGCTCCAAGGCGTATTTCGATATGCGATATTCGAAGGCAATAATACCGTGTTAGACCACTGCGCATGCCATTAGAAAATGATATGTTCATCATACAGGTTGCAACGGGGTTGTATTGTTTGTATTTTCTGTATTGTAAATTATGCGGGGTTGTATTGTCTGCTGCACACCTGCCAATGCATAGCCCAAGCAAATTGTCCCCTTGAGCAGCTCCGACTTATATATATATATACAACCCGTTGAATTCCGTTTGATTTGTTATGGGCAATTTCTAACCACAGTTAAAAACCAATGAAAGTGTATAGTTTCAAGCAAATTTCTAACCACATTTTGATGTTTCAAAGCCGGTGCATTGTGTCTGTAGAAACCGCACATCGCGTTGACAAGGTGGAGAAACGCTACTTGCCTAATTGCATAACGCGATGCTGTTTTCGCTGGGACAGAAGTGTATCCAAACCAATTCCATCGCACAAACCAGCTCCGAAGTATTCTATAGTGCGCATATTGAAACGATGGCATTCTTTGGTCACGATAACTATACCCGGACACGCTGGTCATTTCGACCGCATTGAGCGAACAGAAGTCGTCTGTCTCAAAGTTTTCCCGCCTGCACTGGCACAGACTCAGCGAATTTTTCGAGAACGTCGAGTCACAATCATGGTCTGGTTAACTCTCCAATTTTAGTTTTTACCTGTTTTTCTGAACATAACTTCTCCTTCCCTTTGTAATATTTCTCTATTTCTCTATAATTCCGTACATTTTGTTCTGATTTAACGAATTGTGTCTCCCCTTCAAACGTGAAATAGAACTTTTTTGTTAGACCAGTTGCAAATTTTAAATCATCAGCACTGTACAAGAAAAAGTCCTCTTTCAGTTTATACGGACCGGAAAGGAAAGAACAGGACATCTTACGTGTAGTCCGAAGGCAGGGTTTGGTTCTAAATATGCGGTTGTGTTTCTCTCCACTTTCTACCTAAAAAAAGGTTCATTCATTCTTACCTAAAGATTGTTCATTCAAAAAAAGTAAAACTACTCCCCTGTGCTCTTTTCTTTCTGTTGTGCACTCTGGTTTTCTTTAGTGCCGATGGCGTTTTCGGGCCCATGCGTACCAACTTTATACTGCTCCCATTCACCGCATTGGTCCAAAGCTTCTATCAGCGTTCGCAATCATTTCAGCGCAGAGAGTACTTGTGACTACCAAGCAGAATATAGCCGGGAAAGGCTTTCGAGATCAATGGTATGAGCATCGGAAAATTTTCTGACTCGTTTTCCTCCGCTCGCTTCCGCAGTATTGCTTCGTCGCTTGAGGCGTGGTTCAATTGCTGCGGCGTGGTTCAATTGCTCAGAATTGCGGTGCTGAGAACGGGGTCGAGGGCAGCATTTTTAGCCTCTGCACCAGTGGAGGCAAAGAGAAACACACATTGGTGCAGACGTCAGGCGGACTTCAAACACTCGTAGATCGTCTGAATCATTCCGTAGTTTTCCTCAATTGCGCTTCGTCCTCGAACAGCACCTCCGCCTCTGCAGTGACTCCCGTGTCTTGTCCATACACCTATCCGAGGGCATCTCCATGCGAATGCAGTTTTCTTTCCTATCGAGCGACGCTCATGCCATTAGCAATACCTGAAAGACGACCTTACCATTTTTGAGAAAACCGAAATTGTTTTTCTACACGGAGAAAAAACATGGTATATCTGAGGCCAGGTGGCCATGAGCTGAGCTAACATTGCTGCTCAACCCCGCTCAAATAACTTAAGGTTGCTCACTTGCCGCTGTGGCGCAAGGCCATAGCGTTGCACTATAAAGCCCAATGTCGTCGGTTCGATTCCGTCCCAGGCCTGAAGTCGAGCGTCTGCCGAGCACTTCAATTCGACCCTTATCCATCGGGATCTCGGACCCCCGCCGCAGAAGCTTTTACGAATCGGCCCGCCGCCGTACTTTCCCGCATCACTGCTTGGCTGTGCGGCGAAGCCACTACGTGCGCCTTCCAAAACAAGACCCACCGCGTCGGTGACTCATGTTTTCATGCCGGGACAAGCCTGGGTCTCCCTTTCAAAACTTCGGCGGCTGCCGGCGAGGCTCGCGAGGACACAGGGGCCCCGCGATCGCAGCGGAGTCCTCCTCTCTCCCCTCTCTCGGACTCAACGTGCGCCGATGCTACCGATTGGTCACGAACTCTGGAAAGAGCGTTGTGTGTGTCCGTGACGTTCGTGGCGTGTTGCCGCTTGTTGGCGTTTTGACTGTTACCGCTTTTGGGTATATATAGAGCCCCGCAAGGGCTATAACCCATTCCTGTTTGAGCAGCGAATCCATGCAGTCACTCTGCTCGAGCCCTGTACTGTTACCTCGCCCGTCGGGGCATTGTTCTTTGGCTACGGCTCACCTCTCGCTATGATGTAAACAGTAACGTTAGCCTACGGCTTCTGGACTTCTTCACGGCTGCAACAGCGGCTGGCCGCTCGCTTCACCACGCTACCACACGTATGCCGGAGGTGACAGAGCTCGGCTCGGGACGGCCCACCCGGTCCCAACAAATGGTTGGCAGCGGTCGGATGGCAACTTCATAACACCTGCAGCCAGCGGTGCGAGATCCAACACCACGGACGTCAAAGCGGCTTCGGACTTCGCGGAATTCACGGCGGTCAATGGTGAGTGCGGGACTTTTCTTCACTGAGTTGTACCAGGCTTTTGAGGATAGCTGGTAGGGCGTGTGTTTTTGTCACGTGGATTATTCGCGCAAAACATTTTTGGAGCAGTGGGAAAGCAATACTCTAGACCAGCCATGAATTTGAACGCGTTGAAAAAACCGCAGTTTTTGGAGCTTGCAAAATAGTTCCGCTTGGATGTTACGGACGCGCTGAGAAAGCCAGAGCTGATACAGGCTATACTCGCTGTTGGGGCTGACGATGAGGAGCTGTCTGAGTGCATTGAGATGATCAATGGCAGGGAGACTGCTAAACGTCAGGCTGCAGAGCCCGAGCGCCAGCGTGAGGAACGCGAGGAGAAAAGAAACTCACACCATCTTCCCACGTGGGAATTCTGAGGGGATGCAAAGCCGTGGTGTAGTAGCGTGTTAATTAGTTGTTATAGTAAAGAAACGTGTAGGAGCGTATTAAATGTCTTCTTTATTTATCGAGTACTGGGGAACGTTTTGCGGCTTCTCGTTCTCGAAGCGAAGAATCCGCTGTTCGACGCTGGCGTTTCGAACCGTTGTCACGTTGCCCAACGCGATCTGGATCAGCTGCTCGCCACTGGCGTTTCAAAGCGGCTTCTCGTTCTCGAAGCGAGGAATCCGCTGCTCGACGCTGCCGTTTACGTTCGGCATCGCGAGCTCTCCTCTGTGCAGCCTTGTCTTCGGAGGCACGAGACGAGTCGAGCGGCGAGGAGGAGAGCGGCGTTATCACAGCTGGCGTGGAGAGGGCAACGAGGGGAAAGGTGCGGGCGCCGGACGACCGAGGTTCGACTAAGAGATGCTTTGCCTCTAAAAGCGAGGACCAAGCTCGAGAGGCAGAAACAGGAACGCAAGGAAAGAATGCGCGATCTGAAACTCAAACACGAGGAAAAGATGCGATGGTACTCCCTCGGTATAGAGCGAATCCGAAGGGAAAGAAAGAAGCTCGAAAGAGAGGGACTCCAACGGGAGAACAAGCACCTAAAGCATGAAGTTCAACTCGAAGAAGTGAAGCCTGAGTTAGAATTATTGCTTAGAAAAGACCTCGGTTGCTAGGAAAGCACCGTGCCAGCGCTGCCAGTAGCAGACGCTCGGGAGCGCCAGTCGGAAGCGACCGCTGCGGCCCAGCAGCGGGACAAGGTTGCTGAGAGAGATAATGAAGGCGCATTAGCTCAGACTGTCGGCAGAGGCGGCAGAGGGCAGTGCGTGTCCACTGAGTGTAGAGTTCCTGTATATAGCTCCCCTAGGGGAGCGGTATACAGGAACTCTGAGTGCGATAATGTGTCGGCGTTTGTTTAGGAGATCTTGGCAGAGTGTTCGGACGTTTCAAATTCGCGGGAGACCTTGGGGACGGCTACCGACTTGAACTTGTACATTCCGCGAGATAGCGACGTTTCGCAGGAATGCGTAAACGATGAGGTTATCGAGAGGCCGCACGAGTCCGCTGAAACGGAGGTTGTTCCTTCGGACGGTAGTGCAGAAACGAGCGACGTGGTGGGAAAGCCAGCAGTCGAAGCAGCAAATGGTTTGCACGGTTCAGTTGGGAGTCATGACGATCTCGCCACTGAGCAAGCCGATTCCTTCCTGCCATCAGCTCAGGTAGCTGACCTCGAGCGACGGCCAGCCGAGCTCGTAGAGATTCAGGTGTCTCGGGTGGCTGAGCCATCTTTTGAGACAGGGTAGCTTGGATATAGTATAGTCCTGGCAGTAAGAAAGGATAACGGGAACACGCTTCGGTCTTCGCGTGGTGAGGCTGCCGCCGAAAGCGCGAGGGACGACGAGGTAGTGACTGTTGGGAGCTACAAGCACTAAAAGGTGTCTGAAGAGCTCCTCGTGCCCTCGACACTCCCAGCTGATGCTCCCGATGATAGGCCAACATCGGCTGAGCTAGTTGAGGTTCCGGTGTCGCCTGCGGCTGAGCTGAAATCGGGAACCGACCAGCCTAGAGGAAAGAACGTAAACGCGTTCGGATGTTCGCTTGCCGAACGCTTTCGCGAAAAGGTGAGCAACGAGGAGAGAGGGAAAACTTCTGCGCCTACTTGCGGCGCGTGTTTCAGTGCGGGCACGCCAAGGGGTAAAGCCGTGAGCTCACATCGCGCCAAGGGAACGCCGCCTCCAAGAAGGAGTGCCCGCCTAACGTACGAACGGTGGAAAATCTCGTTCGCTCCTCCGCGCGCTCGACCTTTGTCGAACAAGACGACCGGTGTCCTTTCACGCGGTCGCAGCTGCGTTCAGAGAACGGCTGCGCCTAAAGTGCGATACAAATTGGGGAAAGCTCGGAGCAAGGATGAGAGCTCGAATCGCAGCTCTCTGCGCGAGAAGTGGCCTGTAGACGCCTGACTTTCTCAATTGCATTGTTTTTCCTGAAGCAGGTTTCGCCCTTTACGATTACGTTTTAGATGCGACGCTGAGAGGAGCATCTCTTGCCGGCGGCCCTGTCCTTCCTGCGTCGTCGTTGTCCGCTCCCGATAGCTGCGTCTCTTCTCCGCTCAATCCCTCTCCTCTCGCCGTGATAGCGGGCCCTCTCTCCAAACATCTGTGGCGCACCAGTGCGGCGCGCTCTCTCACTCCGCCGGTGGGCCGCGCTGCGCCTGTGCGCATGTGCAGCGCCCTCTCTCTCCGCGGTCTCTACTCCTTCGGGCGCGCTGCGCATACAAGCGGAGTGCCGCGCTCCGGCCCGTCTCTCAGTCGACGGTCGTCCGCTCTACGCTTGCTCTCTCTCTATCTTTCTCTCGCATTAACCGATGATTGCTCGCGCAATTCGAGTAATTGACCCAACGGAAACGCACAATGGAACCCCCTTCAGCGTCGCATCACACCAGGGTTCCTGCGAGGGGAGGTGGGCGTAATTTTTTTGCGTGTGGGACATTTCCAATCACGCGAAATGTCACCTTTCAAGTTTGTGCACTTATCTAAGGTACTGCTGGGCTAAAATACAACTAGAGTACTTAGTTATTAGCGTATTTTTTCGCAACTAAAAGCCTGGTAGATCTTCAGTGTGGATTTGTCTTCGCACTTGCCGGCGATACGGTTGTGTCTTCCTGTGTTGTTCGGTTGCTTGCCTGACCAAGCCAGAGACGTTCTTGGGGAGCCACTTCTCATCCAGTGATCGGCCCTGTGAAGCTCAGCACGGTGTCGCACAGCCCAGGCCTGAAGTCGAGCGTCTGCCCAGCACTTCAATTCGACCCTTATCCATCGGGATCTCGGACCCCCGCCGCAGAAGCTTTTACGAATCGGCCCGCCGCCGTACTTTCCCGCATCACCCCTCGGCTGTGCGGCGAAGCCACTACGTGCGCTTTCCAAAACAAGACCCACCGTGTCGGTGACTCATGTTTTCATGCCGGGACAAGGCTGGGTCTCCCTTTCAAAACTTCGGCGGCTGCCGGCGAGGCTCGCGAGGACACAGGGGCCCCGCGATCGCAGCGGAGTCCTCCTCTCTCCCCTCTCTCGGACTCAACGTGCGCCGATGCTACCGATTGGTCACGAACTCTGGAAAGAGCGTTGTGTGTGTCTGTGACGTTCGTGGCGTGTTGCCGCTTGTTGGCGTTTTGACCGTTACCGCTTTTGGGTATAAATAGAGCCCCGCAAGGGCTATAACCCATTCCTGTTCGAGCAACCAATTCATGCAGTCACTCTGCTCGAGTCCTGTACTGTTACCTCGCCCGTCGGGGCATTGTTCTTTGGCTACGGCTCACCTCTCGCTACGAAGTAAACAGTTACGATAGCCTACGGCGTCTGGACTTCTTCACAGCTGCAACAGCGGCTGGCCGCTCGCTTCACCACGCTACCACACGTATGCCGGAGGCGACAGAGCTCGGCTTGGGTCGGCCCTCCCGGTCGCAACATACCCCGCTTTCTGACCGCCTAATCACTCCATATTCTTGGCGCATGTCTCCAATGTCAATGACTCTTGCTGCAATTTACTGCGCTGAACAAACTAACCCGTCAATAATTTTACCGACCCAATTAGTGGAACATAATATTTGCCGTCTGCTCTGTTGTACGTTTCTTGTGATTCAGCATTTCGAAAATTTTTGAGTAACGAGTCTTCGTCAGCATTTATCTATGCATACTTGCGTCTGCCCTCACGCCGCCTTCCCAGTGGGTCGGGAGCGGCGGCGCCCTTTGTCTCCCTCCCCGCGACAACCGAGTGCTCGCAGTGGCCGGCGGTCATGTTCAACGCGGCTCCGGCCTCTAACCCGCCTGGCTCCATCCTCCAGCGGCGCACGGGATATGCAGCGTCTATGCCCTTCACCTTTGGATGGAGCCAGCCCCGTCCCTCGACGCCCCCACCCTCCGAGTCATCCAGGCACCATCAGGTATGCGTGGGGAAGGACATGTAAAATCTCTGGTTGATCAGACGGGCACTACACTCCTCCCAAACAGTCCCCCAAAAAAAGACGTGGTTTGAGTGCTACTGGTTCGCGCCTCCCAAAGTGTTCTGACTTCGCACCTATAAACCCGCCGGCTGCATCCGCGGGACGGCAGCAGAGCCGTCAAGACACTTTTGCGCAGCAAGAAGGAAGATAAAAAGCAAGCAGGCAAAAAATACGGGGTAACTACGTGGGAACGACGAGGCAGTAGATACGTGAAATGGACGGCCCGGGGAGGAATCCGCAATGGCGGTCACCCAGCGAGTGAATTGAAGGCCCTGGCCAGGTGTTTGCGACACTGGTAAAAAGGAGCTGAATCGGATGAACAGGGGAAAAGCTGCCAAAAACGAAAACAAACGATGGACAACCTAAAGTACGGCACAGACTTGAAATGCTTGCACACCTTGAAATGCTTCCACACCTGCTCTCGGTTTGCCTCAGAGATTAAACGTCTCACTGCTTTTTAAAAAACAACAGAATTCTATTTGAGAGTACGGCCGCTGTCAAAGACATTCAGCGACAGATCCATCAGCGTGCTTTCATGTATACGTCGTTGCGCAATGTATGAGTGAACCACATAGGCGGCAGCCTATATTTCCAATTGTCTGTAGATAACTGGCTGGAGTTAGGAAAGCCTGCTCCTAAATTGAACACATTAATGCCATCAGTAAGGTATCAGCACGAGCCGGAAGGCAGTGATATACAGCCGCGGGTGGGCTTCACACATTTTCGTGTGGCACTTATAAAAGATCGAACACATTTGATTCAGTGAACACCGCCCTAGTTATAGGAGCATTCAGAGACAAGAGAATAGACGAGACCTTTGCGGGGCTTTTGGAGGTTATATAGCAAGAATGCACGGAAAGAACATCCTTCATACCAAGAGGCACAAGCCCATTTAAAAAATGGCTTCAGACAAGTAGACACGATCTCTCCACAATATTTGCAGCCTGTCTAGGGGGGAGGGTGTGTAATAAGGAACAGAATGGATAGCTGTTTATGTTGGTAATACGGAAGGGCGTGAAACCATGAAGATTATATTAAGGAACCTTGATTGCGGGTAGCTAACGATACGAGTACGTTGGGATTATCTGAGCAACTTGAGATTGGCGGACGAAACTGTCTTATTCAGTGATCGTGTAAGACTTTAGAGAATAACGCTTCAGGAACAGCCCAAAGCCCCGCCTCCAGGAAGGTTGTTGATAATTGTTGATAAAGGAAATGTAATGCAACCTTTGTTAACCACCAGAATTAAGGATAAGTGAAAGGAAAGGCAATTTATGTTATTGTTGTTGCAGAAAGCATCGCTTTTATCCTGGGTGATTACTCGAAACCAGTCACTCCATATCCCGAAAAAAGTTATCTCTTTGTTTCTCTTTTAATATTTAGTAAAAGTGTTGAGAAATCGGTGCCTATGTCTCGCTTGGAGAAGTCCTCACATACCGATCAAAACCCAGGAATAAAATTAGTCAGCGAATTTTGTGGCTTTTGGTTCATTCAGCCTGCGGTCCCCGGTAATGAACAGTAGGCAGACCCAGTCATTGAAAACAGTGGTATGCGACGAAAGTTCACTGACATTTGGCGTAGATACGTGGCGCTTAATGAGACCTTTGACAGATCACTGCGGTCAGCCGAATTAGTAATGGTAATGGTGATGGCACTTACGCTTAGGGAATGTGAAACGAGCGTCTTGGATTACGGAAATACCCTCGGTGGAAGATGTTCAATACAGAGACGGAAGTGTACTTGGGCCAGGGATGTTTTGCGGGGAACTAGCAGTTGGAGCGTCGGGTAACAGAGTAGCTACATAGAGACGGGTCTAAAAGTAGGGAAAGGAAAGTACCCTGACGGAGGGATGAAATGCGAACATTCTGAGGCAAAATATGCGATCGGACATCGGAGGATAGGCGCATCCGGAAGAATACCGGAAAACGCTTTGTTCTTCAGTACACAGAAAAAAAGGTAGTGTTCGCGTCCTAATACGAATGATGATGCTGAACGAAAATAACTGGTAGAAATAGTATAGCTGCGCGTCTTGACCCCTTCAAAGCACATTTTCGAATACCGGCTCATCTCTGTACACATAACAAAGAGATGCACACTACAATATTCATCAAATTCAAAAAGCAATTATCCAAGTATTGCATATTTTGTCTACGTTGTCAATTGCCCACGTTTACTCTCTCCTTCATTCCAGTCAATTTAAGCGTTTGAGAACCGTTTTTCAAGCTCCCCGAAGACGCCTGCGAGGGCACATGTTAAACTCGTTTGCGCTAGAATGCATTTGACACTGAGAATAACGCTACCATGATCTATTACCGCGCCATCCCGAGCCCCGAATGAAACGACCCACGTACAAGGCACAACTCACCGTCCACGACTGCACTGAATATCGCCAAAGCGCGGAAGAGGCCCCTAACGATCCTTCCACCGACTGCGTGGTCGCTTCGCCAGCCTCGGCGGCTTGCCCGCAAAGAGGTCACGGGGATGGCGTGCGCTCCGTTCTAGTACTATGCACCCCAATGAATGGCTTAGACGTTTACGCCACTGAGGACCAATGAACAAACGATGCTTGCATCGAAATCGTACCACGCAGAGCTAGGATGCCTACACTTGGTACAACATAAACGTTGGCGTCTCATGTCACCCAATAACAGAGTTAAGAGTCAATGTGAATTAAAACGTCCATATCTCTTTCGTTTCGCTTTTACCTTAAACTTATACACTGCAGTAAATCCCGAATGAATTCTCAATCCGAAACTCACTGACCACTTTGATACCGCTCAGAATCTAGAATACTAGCTTAGTTTTGTTACGCGAGTACTGTTTCGCTTGCGACGAGTGAACCTACCCAACATATTTGTGAGGCGCATTTGATAAAATAGAGCACCTGGTGAGGCGAGTAGGGTAAGGAGTAGTCTGTGGCTTGCCACAAGAGAGGATGGCAGCTCCAGAACGGAAATTCCGGCACGCATGGCGAGCAAGGTGTCCGGCTACCTTCTGGGTGCGAGGATTTTTTTAACTTGCGAAACCTAGCGCAGTTCTTGGTTGTTTGGGCACAAGGCTGCTTTGTCAATTTTATTTCCTGGCCTTTTCTAATTAGCTTACGAGGTGTTTTTGAAGATTTTAGCTGCTGCAGTTTATTCGGTATCTGCAGCCCCCTTTGCGGCCTACGCAGTGAACGGTCCGGTACAAAGTTTAGGGGCCGAAGTGTATGGTCGGGCCTGTGCTGGGCTCGGGGACATCACCTGTGTTGGCGGCGGGAGGAATATTTGTAATGCGGGGCCAATGGCCTGCATTAAACGCTTATCAAAGGGAGGTCAACCATTTTATTGCAGAATTGCTTGCATGGTGGTCTCCGGAAAGAAACGTCGCCTTCCGCATGCACCGACAATGGGCCGGCAATGAAAAGTGACCAGAGGAGTGCGAGGATTTTCGCCGGTACTAGTTCCATCATAGGACTCACAGGGTGCTGGTGCTTGAGCGCTTGATTCACTTTGACGCAACTGCATTGGATTGGAGCCGCTGACGATACGGCGTGACGGAGAGGCAGGAAGTCACTATAATCACTTAAGCCGCAGCGAATCTCCGGCCGAAGCATATCCTTAGTGCGATGCAGCCGGTCTGCCGCATATGTGTCCAGTGCAGTTTATGTTACAATTTTCTCGTTCTTGCTTTCAGGGTCCAGACAATGCTGAAGCTCTCTGGGACCACGTGACCTTGGACTCGGAGGAGCTGGCACACGAGGCTTGGGGAGTGACCGAAATGGCCGGCGAGGACGGGACGGGGGGCTCGGTTGAGCAAAGGCCGATTGGCCGACTTCAAGCAGCCCTCCTTCCGGTGAGCAACAATGTTGAGTGACTGATCGCATTTTTCGTCTGGCGTGAGAAAGATGTGTTTTAGGACACGAAACTGGGCAAGCGACTTCGAACATTGACGACCCGTTGTGATGCACAAAACTATCAGGAAAAAAAATTATACGACGTTGATGCGCTCAAACGACTACATACCAACAGGACGTTTTCTCACATTTGACGTTTATGGAAGACTACAAGCCAGTTTTATAAGAAATAACATGATCCCACTCATTTGAGCGCTTCCTGCCGCGTCACAAAGCCACTGCGCCACAGGCAGACCCATGTTCATCTTGAAAGATAACTTTGCTATCCCTTCCAATTTCTTCAAGGTAATTAAGAAGAATGCAAAATCACCGATTATAAAGATTCGCTTTTCCTTCGAGAAACCGTCTGGGCTGGGACACGGCAATCGGGTTTTGTGTAGTGAAATATTGGGCTTCGGGATCCAAACAGGTTCACGCTGTCGCTTGAAAGCAATTTTAACTGCGGAGCTGTTCCGGGGGTCGGTTCTGCTATGGTGTCACGCCGTCTCTGGAAGGGTGTTTTCATGGGAGATCGAACATATGTGTACACGTGCATTCTTTGGTTTCGATCAAATTTATTTATTTATTTATTTATTTATTTATTTATTTATTTATTTATTTATTTATTTATTTATTTATTTATTTATTTATTTATTTATTTATTTATTTATTTATTTATTTATTTATTTATTTATTTATTTATTTGAAGTGCTCACCAACAGCACAAGGGCCTTCTCGGGTGAAGCACTGGGTACATGAATATAAGGCGTACAAAAGAAAATATATAGGAAGGGAAATACATCAGAAATGGGTAACAATAAATGTGTAGATATATATAAAGGACAGTGATCAAAGAAACGAGGGCATTATCTGAACAACAAGAGCTTGGAGGTCGTGTGAAGAGGACGCCCTAACCAACACAAACAAGCATAAGCAAGGTGGTGCTTTTGGCACGGAAACACAAAAACCGAGGGACAGGTGCATATTCGACCTCTCTATACAAGTGCATTCAAAATGACAAATTTTTCAAAGAGCGTTTAAAAAGAACCGTGTCATTGCAGAAAATGACAATGGAAGATAAAAACAGACTGTTGTAGGCATGTTGGCATCGGTTAGCTGGTGCCACGCTCCCTGTTCTGTCAACAAGAAAGCAGCCATGTGGCCGCAGTGGTCTGTTCACTTGGCACTGTTCACTTGGCACTCGCAAGTGAACAGATCTTACAAGGCAAGGACAGTAAAACTTGGAATGAATGCAGTTAAAAAGAAAACCACGTCACGCCTAGAACGCCTAATACATAGCTCATCAAGATTCAGGAGCTTCAGAAGTCCACCGCGCAGATAATGGCTCACGGGGAGTAACGATAAAATACGGTTCTAGTGAAGCGCTTATCAATGCTTTCTAGACGAAGAAATGACGAATCGCTTAAACAATTCCAAATAGCACTGGAAAAGTCGAGCTTCGGTAAAACTATGGCAAAATCAGGCGCAATGCAGAGAATAGCCCAAAACTGCAATTCGTTTTCCTCTTGCGTGCATACTTCGCCAGAAAAAAATGCAAATGCGGTGCGAGTGACACGCGGTTTCCAGCTACTGCAGTTTTTCCGAAATTTGGGTCTTTGGGCACGGCAAGGGGTAACTGTTCTTCCTAAACTCTTTTGAAAGAAAAAACTACACGAAAATGACAAGCATTTTAGAACAAACATCGCGTTCTGTTGTGAACAAAAAATTAAGAAAAAAATTGTGTAATCGGATCACACGCTAGACTGTCGCTGACTTTGACGTGCCCTAGCCGCGTTTACATGAATGCGACAGAATGCGATAGCAGCGCGTCAGATTTCCTAGCGCATCACAAGTAATGCGATGCGCTAGCGTTTACATGTAGCGCATTACCCCTGGTGCGATGGTGGCGCCATACGGTGTCGCACATCCACGGTAAAGCAGCGTTTCTGGCGCTTCCAAAGCTTCCGGAACGGCTAGTTCTGTTCTTTTTTCACGACTCGCATTTTCTGGCGTTTTGCACTCTATTTAGGCGTTTTTAAATGCAAAGCTGCGTTTGCAGGGCTTACTTTTCTTGTCGACATAATTTCTAATGCGATGCGCTCGCGTTTACATGCACTTCTAAAGTCAACTTACGCGTCTCAATCCACCCCGGTCTGGCGCATTTATGCGACGCGCTTTCCTAGCGCATTAGTCCCGTTTACATGAATGCGATGCGCTCGAAAATTGATGCGATGCGATGCGATACGCCACTTGTCGCATTCATGTAAACGCGGCTTAGCTCTGAATCTGCTACAGTGACTAACTTGCGATAGGTCATGTCGGCCAGATATGTTTCAATATTGCTGTAAAATCTCACTCATCTAGAAAAATATCAATAAGAGCCAATAAAGATTGACTTCAGTGCTTTTGTTTTAAAAATGCGGAACCTTTCTTCAAAATTAGGGAGACGAGTCTCCAAGAGCGTCGACAACACTGCTGAAAAATATGTCGCGTTATTTTGTCCTTACCGAAATTATACACGGCTGAACTCACGCGTCCGAGACGCGCCTCCGTGCCTCGTGCTCCGCTGCTGCCGCTGCTTTCCTGGCTTGGCGCTTTGATGAAAAGTGTCTGTTCGAATTCTGCGGCCAGCTCAGGAAATTGTCAACGTTTTACGTCCTTCAAAAGAGAAAAAGCTTGTTTAATCTTCTGTATTTGTGACGTTTAACGCAATTAGCGCTAGCACAGCTACGGCCGTGGGGAAGACTCGTGGGGAAGCGCTCCTTTGTGGGCGTCACTTTTTTTAGCAAAAACACGAAGCAGGGTAACAAAGCAGTTTTCTTGGTGTGGCGACTTCCGTAACTGATCCCGTGGCTCTGAGTTCTTAAACAGGGAGCATTAGTTTAAAAATTGGGTTCGTGTTTAAATGATAAAAAATAGGAGTAAAATTGGTCTTGATGTCGCACGAACACCTAGATTTACCGGGAGACACTTATAGCGTGAGAAAGCCCGTTTTGCAATTTAGTTATACCATAGTTCCCGTCACAGGACGAGTAAAGTGCTGAAACAGAAATAGTCGTTGGCGTGAGCTTTTCGGCACGCAGGCATTTATTAAAGGGATATAACGCGAACACCTGGCAGTTTGTTGGGTGATGTCCCTGAAACTCAAAAGCATTTACTTCCCATTTAGGCATCTCAGAAGACATGATCAAAGCCATGAAATTAAAGGTAAATGCCTATAACATTTTCGTTATAACTTGGACGTTCACACATTCAAACACAGCAGGCCAAATGTCCTGTAAGGGCAAAATGATAGGTCCCCCTTGATGCTGTGCTATGCAACGGAAGAATGGACAGAACAGCTTTACAAAGAATACAGGGCAGATTTTAGATGGCTCAACCTGTGAGGCTTTATTATAACTGACTTTTCACCCAGGCTGACGATAACTGTTCGCGCTCGGGGCCACTCCCCGGATAGGCGCATCACAGCCGCTTCGGGCATACCGGTTGTCCATGTGCCGAATCTCGCAGCCATATTGGTTATTTCAATGGTCGGCATGTATGTACCCTCGGCGAAGACGCATGCCACGTCTTTGTTGGAGTGCGCCCGATATTCGTCGCCCGCGGAAATGCGCCATTCGAGGAGAAAGAGGGAGTTTTTCCCTATTCGCCGCGAGCTCGACATGTAGGTGGCGACACCGTCGCGCTGCTAGTGTGGATGCTCCGCTGAGCGGCCCGTAAGAATGCACACTGTGGGCGCGCTTCGTGCTTTTTTCTCGCAGTATGTGCGCACGAAAGGCGCAAACAAGAGTGGTATGCTGTAGTTCGGTTCCTCAACGTTCAATGTATAGCATGGAAGCGGCAGTCAGTTTTCATTACTACGCCAAAAAAAGCGACGGCTCATCGGGAATCTCAGAATTGCCGTAATTGTGACAATGAACTTGTACGCTGTGGCTCGTAGCAACCTCGATCTTTCCAGACTATGGCTTTGAGCCTTCAATAAAAGCATAAATAGAAACAAATCAGGAATCCTCGATCTCTGAAACTCAGTTTACAACGGCAATCTCAATCGCTTTCACTGGTAGCATGACGCATTCTTGCATTTGTGGGATGCCCTGAAATGGTAACACTACTTAACTGCCCCGAAATTCTTTCTAAGAGCTTACGATATTTTTTGTGTGCTCAAAAGGCAACATAAAATTACTGAATTTTGATCAGCGCAGAGATATAAATGTAAGCAACGGGTCTTTTAAATTAAATTTTAGCGACTCTGAAGGAAGGTTTGATGAATAACGGTTTCAGATCACTTATTTACGGCTTTCGTCGCGGGTGAACTTGCGAATTGAATTATCAACGCACACAGTACAATCAACATCTCATGTTTAGCTAGGTTTTAGCAAAGTGACAAGCAGGTTTACAGTGTGCAAACCAAGCTTCTGGGATCTCACAGTGAGCACAAGTTTTCTGTTACGGCTGCTCTTTTGACCATTTGCGTTCCTTTTAAAATCTAACAGGTTCCTGCAACAGCGACATGTGTTTGCATTCTTGCGTATAGCGTCGCTTGCGAACCCTAAAGATGGCAATAAATGATCGAAGTTGCGCTGTTGCAGATGTAGTAAAACATTTCCTTTTTATTTCTCGTTGCGAATCAGCGCAACGGGTTCCCGGTAACTACTTTGTTTTGCAAACTGAATATCGCCTTTGTCTTGGCATTTAATTCTTGAGGATTGGTTATAAAATGAAATTCTGTGCATTTCCTTTTTTTTTTCGGGAAGAGGGGGGGGGGTCCTGCCAACGTTGCAAGAGCAGAGAGAAGAGAACGCATGTAACGCGAAAAGCCAAACTATGGTTATCAGTATTACTTACAATGGAAACTACACTAGGCGTTGTGTTCTGTAGCGGTGAAACAGCAGTACTTTAACACGTATTTTCAAAATTAATTAAGCCCCCTTTGGTCCGAGATTGTCCAGGAATTGTGGCTCGCCTTTTTCAAAAATTTATTGAAAGCAAGCATTGTGGGAAAAAATTTTTAAAAAATCAACGAGTCAAGGCACACGCTCCTCACACATGTGGGCAACAACGTGCATTATATTACACGTTTTCTCCTCTTTCTTTAAACTTAGGTCCACCTTAAGAGGTTAAGACGTGACCATATTAGGCATTTGGTTATGCTGAGTGAGAATTCTGGACAAGGTGTTTCATGTCGGATTTGAAAATGATATATATGAAAATGACACACGAAATGCCACACGACAGACTCAAACTCACAACTGCTTAATTTTACCGAAAAATTCCCCCTAAATACTCTTGCGCATCCATAGAAACGTATTTTAAATAATACGTAAAATTAGCAACTCGATACAGTTGAATAAATGTTTATTCCTCCTCCTCAGTATAAACAACGACTGTCCGAAAATGGTATTTATTTTAGAAAAGGTACGGGAAGGACACGATCACACAGGCGCTTGCTGGTGTAAAATACGTGTCCGGTAATGTATGGGCGATAGCTTAGGGGTCGTGTGCAGTGTAAATGTTTTTGTTTGTTTCTTCTTTCTATAAGGACACAGCGCAGTTTTACAAGGGTGTGGAATTTGCACGCGTATGCACAGGTCTTGTCTCTTCTTACCCGTTTCGCGTACTAAACTTTTATCCTTTAAATAATCACCACGCCACCTTCAATAAGCACCCTTCGACGTTCCCGAAACGGCAGACGACTGCACTCAGCAATAGGAAAAGTGCAATGTGTGTAAGCAATGTTCACACTCAAGCGGTGACCACGGCGAAGATGTTTCGTGGAATTAAGCCAGCGCATTAACCCTCAACGGCCACTGATTATTGCTTTTCTAGAGGAAATGCGCAAGCAGAGGTAACTATGTCATTGCTTACTGCCAAACGAGCACACATATTGGTTGTTTTGTCGTGTGCAGCACGCGTCTTGCGCCGCACGCAATGTGAAAAAGCAGACGACGCGAGAGCGCCATCCACACTAGGAGCGGTTCGTCCCGCCGCCGCCAGGGGCCGACTCTGTTCGCGCTCGGGGCGAATAGGTGCCATAAGGAGGTCAATGCACCCTTCTGTTGCAGCCGCCCTGCACCGAGTCAGTTACGGCAGTGGTCGCACCACGAAAACTGTTTTGTTACCCTGCTTTTTTTTTTACTAAAAGAAAAGCAACGCCCGGAAAGGCGTGCGTTTGTCGGTTCTTCACCACTGTACTAGCTCTCATTAGGTGAAACATCGCAAATAAAGAAAATAACCACGCGTATTTCTCTGTTAAAAGTACTCAAAAACTTGAAAATTCACTGGCGTGGCCGCACAATGCGAAAAGGCACGTTTTTTTTTTTTTTTTTTGAAGCACAAGCCAGCAAAGCAGCGGCAGTAGCGGTGAACAAGGCACGGATCCTGATGGAAAAACAGCGCAAAGACG
>NW_027526203.1:211045790-211146162 GCF_048455015.1 Haemaphysalis longicornis
GTTTTCAGAAAACGCAGTGCGGCCAATGCTTTTTTCGCATATTTATTTTTTTAAACAACCGATATTTTCAGTTATGTTTAGAAATATGTGGCCGACATTACCTATCACTTACAAGTTGGTCACAACTGCAGATGCGGAGATAGCGGGCGTCAAAGTGAGTGACACTCCAGCGGCTGATCCGGTTTCAGGACTTTTTTCTAAATTTTTTGTTCATGACAGAACGCAATGTTTGTCTTAAAATGTTTGCCATTTTGGTGTAGGTTTTGTTTTAAAACAAATCTTAGTCAGAAGAATTGCACCTTTACGTGCGGAAAGCCCCAAACTTGGGAAAAAACTACAGCCGCCAGAAACCGCGCGTCATTCGCGCCACATTTGGTTCTTTTTTTTTTATCGCAAGTGCGCATGCTAAAGGAAAGCGGATTCCACTTTTGGGCTATTTCCTGGCTTCCGCAAAACTCATATAAATCTGACCGCAAAAGAAAAATTGGCGTGTACACGGACATTCGATATCTCGTGGATCTCGACCTCTGCCGCCCGGTTCTCAGCATAGAAAAAATATAAAAATAATAAAAAGCTCATTGGAGCTTCATATTCTGACACACGGCGGCCTTTTTTGCCACTGAGGAATGTCTTGCCAAAATGACACTTGAGCCTATAGGTGAAGTCGTCTTTCAAGGGATCGGTGTAGGAATGCTATCTGTAAGCTCCATTTTCCGCATTGTGTTGCACAGTGAGACATGGCCATTAACGCAGCTGGCATGATTACAGGAAATGACTTTACCTCTTGTGATATCGACAGCATTCCGAAACAAACAATACGAAAATTATCCGCTAGGACGAATCTATCATTACGCCGAGTTTCATTGACTTGTCAAAGTTCGCGGCGAAATTGTAAGCTTAACGTAATTACGGCCTGATGTCAATACATGGCCATTTACGGCGGGAGTATTGTTGCATAAAACGGCTCTAACAATTGTTATACCTGAACTATCCAAAATCAAGCAATGGCAACTAGCCCCTAAGTAACATTACGAACCGCAGCTTCTCTGGTTATCCTTCTTGACAGAGTGAAGGGCACTGTATCTCTAAAGAAGATATGCTTGCTTGTAATACCCAAGTGCGAAAGAGTACCAGCATTTTTCAATTCTTAATATATACGTTTAATTGCTTTCATTGGAAATTTCCCAAGATCTCAGAGATTAGTACATTTAAAAATAACTATACACATTTGGAAAGTAATAATTAAAAACCCATCAGTGAGTCAGCCTCTTTCAGTTTATGCATTACAATACTAGCAGATCTCTATAAACTCATTTATGTGAAAGAATCTGGCATGGCCTTTTGCAGCCCGGAGACGAAAATCGCACAGGGAATTATTACGGGCTGAAGGACACTAGGAAAGCATTTCGAGGTAACGAATCGTAAGTTAGCCCTGCCGCTAAAATGTGAATGTCGGCGGCATAAGCCATGTAAATTTCTATTCATAATTTACGAGGGAACACTTTCTGCCTGACTACACCCTGTTAAGGAAAACCTACATTAGCTGGTTTAGCCATGGAAAGAAGCTTCATGGGAGCAACGCGTAGGGATAAGAAACAAGTTGATTAATTAAGGAACAAAGTGGCCTAAAGCACGTCCCGTACACGACAGGCCTCATGAAGAGGAGGGTAGCCAACAGAGGTGCCAGCCGAGTGAGAGGAAGTCTACCGTCGGGCTGAGTGAGACCTACAGGGTATGAAAGAAAGCACGGAAAATTGGAAGCCTGCGTTGGAGCTGCGTTAGCCCGGCAGTGGATATCATATCACCGTACGTGGTGGTGTATCCTGTTAGAAATACCAAGGTCAATTAAGCCGTGTAATGCAATTAACCCGCAGGTGCGAGGCTACTATGGCCGCCATCGTGGATGACTGCGCCGTGCGGTGCCCAGCTCAATGCCGTGGACGAGTCCTGCTTGGCAGAGCGCCTCGTCGTTCGAAGAAGTGGACTCATGTGTGGGAGGCATCAGCCCTGTGGGCCTAGCTTCATCCCAGCTATTAGAGGAGTGGATCTGCTGGCAGATGAACAATCAAACGTGGTAGATCAACGGTACATTTTGTTAGTGCATTTACTGTATTGCGTAATAATGATGCCAACATCCGATCATCGAACTGCTTGTGTGCTGTGTGTCTGTAGTCCGGAGCATATATACGTTGCGCTTGAGGGGCGTTCACTGAGGGGCGTCCTCAAGGGGAGAGAGAGGGCCGGCACTTACGGCTCCACGTGGCTCCCCCTGCCGGGTCTTACTTAGCACGAGCAACTGCGTAGCAGCGGGCCTCCGAGATTACCCCGCGAGCAAAACTCGCGCTGGGTGATCGCGGAGGCCATGGTAGCAGCTGCGTGAAACATTTAGCCGGAATCTACATTACCCCGTCTCATTACCACACCCACTGCCGCACACAAGGAATGTCCCCCAAGCGCTCCTTTACAGCTGCACCTCTGCGCTTCTACTTTCAAAAGGCCTGGCGTTGCGCATCCCGCGAACCACCCAATTCCTCACAAACGAATTTAGCGCATTGTTCCTAGATACGGCGATTTTTTTTTCGTGCAATGCCGTTTACAAGTGCCGACCTCTGGAGGCGTAGTAAATGCGAAGTCGGGTTTGAAAACTAGGGAGCCTATTTTCTGTACCCGTTGTCGATTGTAGGACTCAGTCATGATATCTTCTAGCATGGAGGAAAAAAAAGTTTAGGAGGGAGCATCACGTGACAATCGTGAAGCCTAGTCATAAAAAATAAAAAGGAAAGACTGATGGGAGATGTTCTATTCACGTGACAGGCAAGCGGTAGTTCTTTGCGCCTCATGTGGCCCTTCGCCGACGCTGTGTGCGTGCGTCTCATGGAGGAAGAATTTTTCTTCCTCCATGGTGCGTCTATCCGTTTGGTTGCCGGGCCGTCCGCGTATTCGAGTTTCGGCGACGAGTCGTTGCGCGCAGCTCTGCTTGCAACCCGAAACGCGCAGCGGCCTGATCGTGCGGGCAAAGTGGTCGGACAGGAGAGGCAGAAAACAGCTTTGTTTTCTGTGCTTTCAGACCCGTCGAAGTTCACGCCGCAGTCGGAGAGTTGTGTGCCGCCGCCGCGTGCAGAAGTGGAGATGATCTTTTCAACTTTGCCGCTCAGGCAAAGTTGAAAAGATCAACCATTTCAACCCTTTCTTTAACCATTTATTGCCAAGGCGCAGTCAAACCACAATTCAGCAAGGTCCATCCCAGACGTAATCTAGCATTCGTTTTTTTTTTTTTTTTTTTAAGTGCGAATGCACTTCTTAAGCGAGCCTGAATCGTCCGCCGCCGTAGTCCGCATAGCTGCGGGTGCGCGCGCTCCTCGTCTTCCTCCTCGTCTTCCCTAGCAACGGGGGGAGATGGGCGCGCGCTACTCTCCTCCTCCTCTCTCCGCTCAGTGACTGCGGGTGTTGGGCGCCTCCTCTGAACTTCGGGCGGGAGAGCTCTCGCTCGCGTAGCGGGCGCTCCGCATTCCGACGCGTGAGGGCGATCGTGTAGCCCTCGCCGTAACGGCGGGCGCTACTCTCCTCCTCCTCTCTCCGCTGAGTGACTGCGGGTGTTGGGCGCCTCCTCTCCACTCCAAGATCACAATATCCACCGTAATCGCGCAATCAACAACCGTGCATTCGCACTTACACACTCTTCCCCTCGGGGAAGTGCGAGGGAATTTTTTTTTTCATAAACTACACAGTAATACTGACAGACTCCCAAGCTGCATGCCGCAATTTCTTGATCGGACGAATATCCCTACCAGCATTGGCTATACTAAAACAAATTAAGCGACTCCCTGAACTACAGATTGTCTGGTCACCTGGCCACGAAACCCTCAAAGGAAATGAGTCGGCACACGCCGCCGCCCGCGCGCATACACACCGGGCCGTTTCCCGAGAGGGTGACAAACTTCAAGATGGCGAGATCCTCAAGCCCACGCCCCTGAGAAAATATGCCGATATACTCGCCCACTACCGGCGCGGGCGCCAACAATACCCAGCACCCCACCCACACCTATCTAGAACCGAAGGTACAATACTCCGGCGACTACAAACAAACTCTTACCCCCACAATACCCTACTCCATGCAATGTACCCCACCCTCTACCCCGCATCTTGCAAATACTGCCCCCATCCTGGCACCCTATACCATCTGGTATGGGGGTGTCAACAAACCCCGTCCCTTATTCCCAATCCCTAACCTACTTACGAGCAGTGGGTGGCACAACTGACCAGCTCCGACCTCTCCTCCCAGCGTAGCCTGGTAGAGAGGGCCCGGGTGGCCAGTGCAGGCCAGGGTATCCCGGACTAGAGGAAACCCCCCACCAGGCGGGTGCCCAGACAGCATCACCTAAGGCTCGCATAAATAAAGTTTATTCCTCCTCCTCATATACGTATCGCACCGATCGAGCGGTCCTCGGCGGACAAACAGCCGCCGTACTGCTTGCGACGCGAGGTGGTCACACCCAACATAAGGGTTCTGAACCCTTTGTTTTCCAGTGCACTGAAGTAGATAAAAACGTACCACCACGCCGGAGCACCGAAAAGGCGAACGTATGCAAAAGCGCGCGCGAGCGAAACCAAAGCTAGTCTCACCACCTCCCCGCCGACACGACACTCGTTACGCGCGATAACTCAGCAGAATGCCAAACGCAAACGTCACAGCACACCTGGCAAACACCGCGCAGCTGTAGGCCGCGCCCTGCTTGTGAATGTTTATGGCGGCGCGTTCGAGCGATCCAACGTCAGAAGTGAAATTCGGCTTGCAGCTCGTGTGGGTGCTTCTTAAGAATGCGATCGAAGTCTCGTCTTGCTTTGAACAGCGACAGCGGCCGTACTTCCACGATACGAAGCTTGGAGCGCAACGCTGGCGAACAATCTTGTACGGCGACTTCGGCGACGGCGCTCGCCTCCATCTCCACCGGCTGCCACCGGCAGCCAGCCGGAGCCACTAAATGTTACCGCAGTCCTGAGCGTGATAGATTTTCCATAATGCATTGCGCGGGAGGAGCCCGAGGAGAGGAGAAAGCGGCTTCAGAGGAGGTTGGCTTGCCGAAGCTGGGCCGCCTGACGTCATGCTCCCTCCTAACATTTTTCTTCCTCCATGTCTTCTAGTATGCTGACTTTTGGCTACGGCACGTTGAGCAGTCGGCAGAGCAGCGATGGCACACATTTCGATGCAAGCCCGAATAGGGGCTGGATTATTCGACAAAAATAAAAACTACATCGCCCTTCCGCTCTGCGACGGAGGAGGATCAGCGAAGCTGTGGGGTGTAATCTTAGATGCGTGATGGGCGTAACCTCTTGGCGAATGATAGTCATTTCATTTGTTTCCGGATAGTTGCGTTGAAACAAGTTACGGCCGTTTTCTGCAACCATACTCCCTCCGCAGATGGGCATGCCCTGAGGGCGGACAAATTCTGTAATATTTACAACTTTACTCCGAACTAATTATGACAAGTCGAGGAAACTCGGTGTTGTGGTATAGTCGGCTTAGTGGCATATAATTTGTATCTGGCTTTCTTCTATAACAAAAGGATTAAAGAGCCGTTTTCTGTAGCCACTTAGCCACTCTCCCTCCGTAGATTGCTAGTCTTCAGTGCGCAACATGCAAGTTGGAAAAGCCAGCTTACACAGACCACATCCCCTCTAAGTCAGCTTCACCTTTACACACAAATATATTGCTGGAAGGTATTTCTTATATAACCAGTATGGAAGGTATAACCAGTATAAGCCGTCCTGTATCAACATTTGAAGTCTCTAGGACCCTTTTTTAACGTTTTTTTTTTCCATGCACTGAAGCTGTAGTGTTTTACGATGCCGAAGATATAAAAGGGCGCCGCAATGCGGCGCTATGCTCGCGTGCTATTCTGTGGGCGGAGATAATCTGGTGGATCCCAGCCCCAGAAAGCTTCACTGTAAAAGTTCTCAAACCCACGAATCACGCAGCAAAACACCGTCCACACGAATTGCCAGCACCACGCCGCAAACCACTTTTCGCGCCGGGAAACGCGCTGCCCGCGCGGCGAAGTGCAACCTCAAATATGGCGTCGTCGCTGCCGCGCAGGTAGCGCCGCCGCGCGGTCCAAAGCCCCTCTGAATACACCCCATTCACTGAACCAGCCACATGATCGCTTTGCCGCAACCCTTGTTACACTGGGCTTGCACTTTTTTGTTCTGCACTTTTTCATTATTGCCATAGCAGCCAAGAACCAGCACCTCGGAAAAAGCATTTCGGGAAGGAGGCTCGAGGGTAGATCCCATGCAGCTGCCCCCAAACAATTCCCGTAAATTCCTGTCCCCGTGGAGGATGCCATTCCACCATGCAGCGAAGCTGTCCCCCTACCGGCTAGCAGGGACGGATGCAGGCAGGGCCCTTCTGCTAAGACTGGGCATAAACATCCCTGATCGCCCTCTTGAAACCACAGTAGAGATCCCTCGCGAACTACGCCGAAACATCAGAGTGGCCCCTTTGCCCAGAAACATGCACCCGCAGTTCCACCAGGGTCGGAGAGAGGTGCGAGTTAGAGCCCTGGAGAAGAACTACGGCTCAAACGATATGGTTCATTATACGGACGCCGCAGATTATGCAAGGCCAGGAGCCATGGTAGCGACTGTGACGAAGGATAGCCACGCCACGAGCCTCACTCTCAACAAAGTCTCGACGCTACAGGCCGAAGAGGTAGCTATTGCGCTGGTAATAACGCAGACCCCAGCGGAAGTGATAATCACAGATTCACAGCCAGCGTGTAGGAGCTACCTCCAAGGCCGCATCTCGTGCATCGCCATGAAGATCCTCGGCCAGAACCCTCCGAAGAAAAGGGTGTCGATTGTTTGGACACCAGGGGCGGCATTCTCGTAACTGTCCCTTTTGAAAACGTCCCTTTTGCGTCCCTTTCATCGTGACGTACTTCCGGTTAAGCAGTGGACGTGGGCAGCATGAAGAAAAGTTGGCAGTAGGTTTGCCGCGCTCGGGTTACGTCACTTCCGGTTGTTTGCTTTTAGCCAATCAGGGATCGCCAAAAGGGACACTTTTGAAAGGGACGCAAAAGGGACAAAACTCGAGAATACCGCCCCAGCTCACGCTTCCCTCTGCGGAAATGTCTTTGCTCATGAGGCTGCTCGAGGTCTAACCAGCCGAGCGCCGCGAGAAAGTTGGCTAGAGACAGGGATCCCCGTCACTTCATACCAGGAGGTGACCCAATTTTACAGGCTCACCAGGCTTATGCTACCCGCTGGCCACCCTTCCCTCAGCAAGGCAGAGGAGCGCTCCTGGCGTCTCCTCCAAACTAACACGTTCCCCCACCCGACCAAACTCCACCTATTCTGACAAACAATATACTACTCACAGTGCCAATTCTGCAACGCGCCCTGCACCCTGTATCACATGGTGTGGGAGGGCCAGCTTAACCCCTCACTTTCCCCGATATCTAATCCTTCGATTGAGCAGTGGGAGGAAGTGCTGGCCAGCTCTAGCCTCGAAGAGCAGCTTCGGCTGATCCACCGGGGTGAGGTGGCTGGACGCTCCAACGGGTCCTGAACTGAGGAAACCGCCCGCTTGACTCCTCTGACTAAATAAAGTCTATTCTCTCTCTCTCTCCCGCTGGCATAATCGGAACCGCTCTAGGAAGAGGAAGAGAACACACACAAGCCCAAGGTAACTACACTATTTTTATGCACCAACGGGGGGGGGTCTTCCACGTGTTTAGGGTCCCACAATTCCACTTGAAGGAAAAACAAGAAATCACAAGGGACATGCGCCTAGCTGTGCCTGGCAGAAGAAAAGGCCGGGCAGGGCCGGGTAACTTGCTCAAACCTTTACAACTGAGAACTCCTTCGCGTATGAAAGGCAGTCGTGAAATCCTTCGCTCTCGAGAGGGGCCTCGTAAAAGTAGTTTAGCCGGGGTCTACCACCCCTATTTGTGCATTCAGGAACTGACTATTCCTCTCCAGGATCTTCAAATGAGCATCACCTCGTGACCACCTCTCCCCTCCCCTTTCCCCCTTCTCCCCTTTCCGGCCCCTGGGCCCTCCTTGTGTTAATAAAAGACATTCACTCACACACTTCCACCCACATCAGTCAACCAAGTAACTTGCTGGCGAGAAAAAAAAAGAGGGACAAGAAAGAAAAACCCGGTGCAGAACACCGTTACGAAATGAATGCACACACGAGCACGCTTTCAGGCTTGGCTGAACATGCGGGGAAATTCTGACACCTGAAAACATCCAACAGGAAGCGTGTGCTCTAGTAAAATTTGATGCAAGAAACTCGTCCATCCCCATTCATGGTAGTGGAAAACGTCTGCAAAGAAAACCTTGGAACTGCTAGGACATCGCACGCCTCAGAGCAGGATTGTGCTGCAATGCAGGTGCACCACCCAGCCAATCCTGTCAGCCGAACGGCAGCTACCCAGAGGGGGGCAGCAGGACGGTGAAGAAAACGGTGAAAAGGAGGGAACTGTCCCTGGCACACACAATGACTAGCACATTCACAAGAAAAGAACAATGACAAAAATGTCGAAGCACACGGCTGCTGCCAAAAGGAGGATGCGCAAAGGCTGCAGCAGAGGGGAGAGAAAAAAGGAAGCACCAATCGGGGGCACACACTGTGGAAGGCCTCCTCCACACCAGGGCAAAAAAGAAAGGTCCGTCCTCGACTGACAGCAGTTCTGGGGGCGGACAGGGTCACAAGTACGAGGTGTTTCCGTCGCGGTCCTCGTTAGTGAGCTGCTCGATGACCTCCTGTAGGGGCACCAGCTCGCGGTGGTCAAAGAGGTGAAACTCCTGAACGAAGGAGATGAAGTACTTGAAGCTGGTGTTGAGGTGCGCCTCCTCGCCCAGCCGCACCACCTCCGAGAAGTGCCGGTCGTAGATGTGCGCGTACACCCGGAACAATTGCCTCAGGACTGCCTTGGCGGTGGACGAGGAGTACTCCGGGAAGGGCGCCTCTGCACGGGACAGCGTGAGGAGCAGAAAAAGAGCGGGCACAACAAGCAGGAGCATAACTCACCGATCTTGGAGGGGCAGAGCGACTCGTCGTCCAGCTGGTCCTGCACCCAGGTCATGAGGTAGGCGACGTACTTGGGAGCCGAGACGGGTTTCTCGACCGTCTGTCCGTCAGCCCAGTGGTACTCGTGCTCGGGGCCCGCCGACATGACGGCGCAGCTGCTCTCGGTGCAGAACTCGCTCACCGTGCCGTACAGTGTGTTGATCTAATTGAAGACGTCCACCGTGTGGACGGCCCCCCACTCGTTGAGGTCCTTGCCCTCGGGCAGCATGACGCCCAACCACAAATTGCCCGAGCCCAGCATGGACGCCGCCTGCTTTATCAGGTCGTATACTGGTGCGTGCCCTCGGGGATGATTTTCTTCGGCTTGGACGTCTCGGAGGAACGGCCCCCGCTGCAAAGGGGCATCGACAACCAGGCTTTAGCCGCCCCCACGCACCACTGAAAGAACGCTTCACTGCAATGGCTATCCAGAACGCTCGGCTACACACGCAATAGTATCTGTGACTCCCGTCTTCGCAGAACGTTTCCAGGCCCACCTATCCCGAGCCACGACCGCCTAAAGTGGCCGCTTGTCCGCGGGGAAAGCCGCTACAGCGATCCAGTCGGGACAACCGTTCGCTTGTAGCTGAAATGACCGGCAAACAGATCCAAGCGCTGCTCCACTAATTCTCGTTGGGCTGCCGCCACAGCTCAGTTTGTCACTGGTGTCTACATGCAGATAGCTCCGCACGGAAGACCGCGTCACGCACAAAACGTACGTTGGACAGCTGCTCCGGTATTAAATCGGGGGTCTGTTCTATACAATAGATAGACCCGCAATTTTAGTTTAACTTCTTTCCTTTCGGCGACTCGCGTAAAATATTACGCCACCAGTGCAACTGCTGCTACACGGGTCCTGAATGGCGTAGGATCACGTTAACGCTGCACCAGATCGTGAGGAAGCGATTTTGATCTGAAATAAGGTACGTGCACCGATGTTGTCACACTTAGCTGGCAGCGGTAACTCGTAGCGTTTCGTTCGGGGCGCAGCCTCTACTGCCGCTCGAGCGACGCCTTTGGCAGCACCTTACAAATCTGGACGATACAACGCGAAGCGCGGAACAGTGCGGGGATTCTTTGCGGCGGATTTCGCGCTCAGCCGCAGCTGACCTAAGCCTATAGCAGTCCAGGTGTAATCACCGCTGTGGAAATACCTTGCAAGAGGCATCGACACGGTGCATTCCCCAGACAACAAAGGCGAATAAAGGTGCGTGCCCAGCCTTCTGAAGTGCGCCCGAGTGCCGCCAAACTTGCAAAAGGAAGCTCATCTCGCCGACGCGCGTGTACTTGTGGCAACGAGTAGATTGTGGTGCTTCTATCTTTCTATACAGGGTATCAAAATATACAGGGTATCAAGGGTATCCAGAAGTGACCATGTTACGCACGACACCGCGACTAACGGCACAACACGGCCAACAGCTTTCCGGCAGTTCCAGTGACTAAGTATTGGCAGTATCGGGAGCGGCAGAGAGGCGCTAACCCGTTTTCCGTCCAGAGGTGGCCATAAAACATTGACCCGTTACTGCTGACCATAGAAAGTACACCTAATAAACAATAAATAATTTTAGCAGTTTTTAAAAATAATCAACATTTGCTACGTAGACCATTTTTCTTGTTGTCGGTAATTAAGTTTGGTTCCGTTGTTCCGCATATGAACCTTTTTGACGCGAACCCTCCTACGCGGCTCTTGCTGCTGCTTCTTGCGATTGGTGACGGCTGGAGATTGAGAATCGCTGGTGAGCAACGAAAGATAACTATAAATGGTGACACTCAAAACTTACCGCGATTCCTTCCACCAGAGTACCTATTCTAGTTCACTGTTCGTAGTTCACTGTTTCCATAACCCGTAAAGCTTGCTGAGCTTCATCGCAGTACTTTATTCGGCTGCAATTCGAGTGTCTGAAATTTGGGCACAAAGCGTGTTTGCAGTGTTTCGGGAACACATTTCCCCTTCCGGGCCCTATTTTGAGCACGCGAACACAGCCTGACGAGGAAGAACACGTTTCAGTTACGGTGCAAGACAGTGCGTACATTGACCGCAAGACATGACCGATCCCAGACGTGCGGGCGCACGCAAACCGAGAAGCTCCCGCTTCCGTTCTAATAGAGTCCTTCAAAGCATTGAAGGACTCTGGTTTTACGCATGCGATTTTTTGATTGATTGTGGGGTTTAACGCGCCGACGCAACGCAGGCGATCAGGCACGCCGTAGTGGAGGGCTCCGGTTTAATTTTGACCACCTGGGGATCTTTATCGTGCGCCGAAATCTCGTACGCACGGGCGTTTTAAGTGCGAATGCACTTCTTAAGCGAGCCTGAAGCGTCCGCCGCCGTCCGCATAGCAACAGCTGCGGGTGTAGCCCGAAAGAACCCATTCCCGTTTGACCCCTTCCCGTTTGAACCCATTCCCGAAACGCCCTTCCCGCTTGACCCGTCCCGTGTGCGCTCTTTCACGAAACGCCCTTCCCGTTACAACCCGCTCCCAAAGCGCCCTTCTCATTTGAACCCGCATTGTTGCAAACCATTTGAATTTCTGAAAATATGCGTTACCGTCTTCGAAACTGCTACCCAAAATGTGCTTACAAGCAACGGGTCATGCACTAAAAACTTGTATGCACCAAATTTTCCGGAATCGACCGGTATTTCCGGCCGATAAAAGTTTCTGAATGCCTTAGGTCGATACTGCCCTCTTAACACAAAATTTGTAGCGGCGAAAGTGTACTATAAAGATACCCAATATCTTGAGGAATGCACGCATTGGATTTTTCTGCAGTTGGTGTTCGTACGTGCGGCTGAAATTTATTTATCAGCCGCTCTTATGCTCATTGTTTGGAGCGTAGCTTTGTCTTCGGGTTCGAGAGATCTATAGATCAAAGATGTCCGTAGGAGAGACTTTAAAAAAAGGCAAAAATATGTGCAGAAATCTGGTAATTGGCTACAAATGCCTTTCCTACGTGAGTAATGGGCAGATATTTTTTATTTATTTACTGATACTTTACGGCCTGGTCGGGCTCATGCAGGAGTGAACATAAAAGCACATCAGTATTGGTTGGCGTAGTTTAAAAACGCCCCACACAAATAAGTAAAAGACATAAATATGTAAAAGACGCAAAGGGGTCCGAACAAGGATATGCATTCGTAATGTATTCCAATTTTAAAATACGACGATTCAACCAGAACACATATTTACAATACGGGGGGAAACTTCTTCTAACGATACCGAGTTCACTGTTCGTTCAGTTAACGTATTCCAGTAAGAAATTGCGCGAGGAAACGAAGAAAACTTTCGAATAGTAATTCAGCTGATTGGCTGCCTAATAGTCTTACTATGATGTCTTTTGGCTGAACGTCTGAAGGGCCCTTGGAGGTAGTATTCCCGCGACAATTTTAAGTTTCTGTAGTAAAGAAAATTTAGGCTAGAGACGACCCTGCACTGCTTAGGTTTTTGAAGGTTTGGCCTATTATGCAAATTGAGTACGCTAGAGTGACGGGAATAAACAGAATCAATAAAACGCAAAGCTAAGTTCATAATTTTCGCCGCTTCTCATGACTGTGATTATGTGGCATATGTATCCAGATACATAGGGTTACTTTATTTTTATACATCTTTTTATCTTTTATAGTTTTCATCTGTTTCTTTTCGACATTGATCTACACTTGCGCTAATATAACGATTTAATGTGTTAGTCCGCCAAATACGATTTCTTTCAAAGTGAGGGTGTTTTTGCGATTTTTTATTTGTGCTTCCGCGGCACTTTTCTGGGCTTTCTTGGTTTTATCATTTTTTGGTTTGGTAATTTAAAAGACTTGTTTGTTAATTTAAAAGATTTGTTTATTAATTTGTTAATTGTTAATTTGTTTGTTAGGCTTGGTAATTAAAAAAAATTGTTAATTGGTATGACTTGAATTGTAACCAAATTTCGTCGTCTGTAGATTCAAAAAGTGAAGCCCAGGTTTGAAGAGCAGTCAAGGACTCTGGATGTACTGAGCATGCTATCGCAGCGACAAACGGAAATAAATGAAACATAATATGAAAATGTTTTTTATAACATTTCATAAACTGGGTACGTTATTCCGGGAACGGGCTAAATATATAGGAAAATACGAAACGACAAGGTTCTTTCGCCCCGGGTTGAAATGGGAAGGCACAAACGGGAAGGTTGAAATGGGAACGGGTTCAAACGGGAACGGGCCAAGTGGGAAAGGGCGACACGGGAAGGTCGTTTTGCGCCGGGTTGAAACGGGAGAGAACAAGCGGGAAGGGTGAAATGGGAATGGGTTCAAACGGGAACCTCCCACAGCTGCGGGTGCGCGCGCTCCTCGTCTTCCTTGGCAACGGGGGGGAGATGGGCGCGCGCTGCCTGGCCGCTGACATGGCACATACCCACGTGGGGGATTGGCCAGGAATCTCCTCGTCTTCCTTGGCAACGGGGGGTGCGGGTTAGAATCGTGAAAATACGGTAGCCCTTTTTCCGTGAACCCCGCCGCTCCCCTCACCTCGATTCTTCGGACGGGGTTCATATAAACTCGGACGCGTCGAGGTAAGCTGAACCCGCCACTCAACTCACCCCGCCCCCGTCGCGTCCATGTACACGGGGCTAATGACGGCTCCCCTCAACGCGGTGAAAATAGTGACGATTAACGTCGTCAGCCTCGTTTCCCTCAAACGAAAGAATTGGCTGCTCGACCTTTTGAATAACGAGAACATTGACGTAGCCCTCTTGCAAGAAACTAAATTAACATATCTTGAAGATAGTCAAACTTTCGTATGCCTATTCGGTCATAACTTCTGGTGCTTCCACAGCCCGAGCAGGCGGTTCAGCCATCTTAATCCGGAAAAAACCTTTCTTCAAAATTGTCGACTGCGTCCTAGGGCAAAACGGCCGCTTTTGTATTGTGTACGTCCTCGTGGGGAGAGAGCTGGTGCGTTTCGTATGTGTTTATGCCCCCAATGAGGCAGCTGCTCGCTCTGATTTGTTTGCCGTCCTACGGCCTTACTTGTGTGTTTCTGGGACAGTTTTCTTTGGGGGCGATTTCAGCTGTGTGTTGGGGGCCAATTACAGGGCAGGCAGGGGTGGTGGCGCTAACTCTTCGCCCCGTGTTCTGAAAGCTGTATTACGGGATGGTGACCTGCAGACGTGGCATTGGGACGGAGCTGGCCAACCAAGCGCTTTACACGCTGGCAAGGCTCGCCCACGCGCGTCTGGATCGTATCTACGTCTCGGGGGACGGGGTTTCACGAGTGACTGAATACACCGTCACCCCTGTTTCTTTTTCGGACCACGGCCTTGTAACATGTACAGTGGCCTTCGACACATAAAGCGCGAATCAAAACTCTGGTACGCGGTGGTTAATGACTTCCACTGTACTTAAAAATGAGGTGTTCATCGAACAGGTTCAAGGTGAAATCGAAACACTGCGGTCGGGAACTATAAGCGTGGGAAAGTGGGAAGATTTTAAAGCTCAGATAAAACGTTTTGCAATCGCTACAGGGCGTGGGGAGGCCACCCGAAAAAAAGAAAATACGCGTCACCTCACGGAGACTCGTTGCGCGCTCATTGAGGCAGACGAAGAGAGGCCAGGGGAGTTTCGAGAGGACATCGGGGTAATTAAAGAAGAGCTGCGGGGAGAGTTGGAGAAAGGTTACTGGGGAGCTCTGGTACGGAGCAGGGAGCAAAGGGTGGAGTTCGAAGCAAGGCCTTCGAAGCTTTTTGCAGCCTTCGAAAGGGAGCACACGGCCCGCAAAACAATCACGGAGGTCAAGCATCAAGCGGGCACAGCAACGGGCAGTGACGAAGTAGCCAGGGCCTTTGCGGACTATTACACCGACCTATTCTCCCTCCGAGCGGTCCCAGACACGATCCCAACAGATGTGCTAAATCAAATTCCCAAAATACCCGAAGAAGCAAAAGAGCTTATCAACATCCCCTTCACAGAAGCGGAAATTGAGCGTATCATTCAGAACCTCCCACGAAACAAATCCCCGGGGCCGGATGGCATCATTTCAGAGTTTTATGTCACCTTCAAAAAGGAACTGAGCCCCATCCTTTGTATGGTCTTCGAAGAGATCAGAAAACAAAAACTGCTAGCGCCCTCCATGTGCTCGAACCACTTAGCCTTAATCCCCAAGAAGGTATCAACCGATTCTGTACTCGATATCGCTGATTACCGACCAATCAGCCTCCTCACAACCGACTACACAATCTTTGCCCGAATTCTAGCCGGACGACTTGAGAGCGCACTGAGCTTTGTGGTTGGTCCGCACCAGACATGCGGTTTTAAAGGGCGGTCTATTAACTCCAATCTACATCGCATGAGAGCCGCCTGGGCGGCGGCAGAATCGGGCATTTTACCTTTGGCAGTTGTTCAGCTCAACCCAAGGAAGGCTTTCGATCAGGTGGAGCACAAATTTCTGCTTCACCACCTCCAACACTGTGATATTAGGGACACAATGATTGAGTGGATTAAAACCTGCTACACGGACATTTCTACCAACGTTGTAATAAATGGGGTGGCAGGCACGCCCATAGACATCCTTAAGTCTGTCCGCCAAGGCTGCCCCATGTCGCCCATCTTATTCACGCTTTACCTCGAGCCACTGTGCCGTATGACCCTTGCATCTAAGGTCATAAATGGCTTAACGATGGGAGACGAGCAGCTCCGTGTCCTCGCCTACGCGGACGATGTGGCCTTCGTTTGCACTCAAAAATCACAAGTGGGCGAGGTTATCAGGCTAGCGCATCAGTTCTGCCGCTTTTCAGGTGCAGAACTTAACCTCCTCAAGTCGAGGGGAGCCTAGTTAGGTGAATGGGCCTCCAAACCAAGTTACCTATTTGAAATAGCCTGGGAAGAGGAGATGTCTAGCTACCTGGGCGTCAACCTCAACCAAAGCACCCCATTACGAATTGATGGAAACCGAAGGTGACAGCGGCAGAAAGAAAGCTTCATCCATAGAGAAACAGACACATCGCTCTGTTCACTAGGGCCCATGTCTGCAATACGATAGCATACCCCGCTGTCCTTTACGGGGCCCGCGTAACCACCATCGACGCATACTCCCTCAGTAAGCTGCACCGCTCCTGGGCGGTATTCCTATGGCGTTCCACGTATGAACCCATGCGCCGCTCAAACCTCTCCTGGAGTCTGGGAAAGGGTGGCTTGGGTCTCGTCAATGTGGACCTCAAACGGACATTTCAGCGGTTCCTGTACTTCATCGACCGACGCGATCCGTTTCTGGTGGCAGCCACGCAGTGCTTGGGTGCTAGACATTTTACCTCATGGCTCGCCACAACAGCATCTCTCTGCTTTGAGACGCGAGCAGTGAAGTTCTACAGAGAAGTCGCTCTTGCTCTAGCTCTGCTTGAGCAGCATTTTTCCTGGGAGTATTTGCTCAAAACAAAGCCCAGGAAACTGTACTGGCACCTCGTGGAGAAGGTCTTGCCGCCCCCTCTCTACCGACAACCCCCAACATATGACGAAGTCTTTAAGCGAATAAGAAAACTCCCTGTTACAGACGACGGACCAACCCCCGCCGTGCCATGACGGTGACTTGTTTGATTTGGGCCTTCCATCATGTTTGTGCCATGGCATGGGCTAACTCAGCATATGTTCTGCCCATATATACCTACATTGAATACCGCCATCGTAGTCTTAGGACTGCTATTCTGTGTATGCAAGCTCTTGGGTGTGTTTTTTTGTGGCTTATCCTCCGCATTTCAAACGTACTTAGGACGGCGAGATTCATTGACAATATACATTTAGATGTGATTCTGGGAACATCTAGGGCCGCACCATTTTTGGAGTTAACTAAAGCACACCCATGTGATTCTGGGAACATCTAACGGACAGTGCGGGTATGTAACTGATATTGCTACGATGACGCATCTAGATTCCGGTGGCATACTTCATGATTCCCGCTCGCACGCAGCAGGCTTCTGAATTTAATCAATTCGCCTACTTTGTAGGGAGCTCACAGACAAAGACACACACGCAAGCACACACTAGCACGCACACGACCGCACAGACGCGCGCACCCACGCACATAGACCGACGTACCCACAAACGCATTGTATTTCCTGCACACTCTTGACTCCTTTCTTTTGCAATGGCGGGATCATTTTACGAAGTCTATATAGCACACTAATGACAGTCCCGCCCGGAACACACCAGAGTGCTACTCCGAAATTCCTGATCAATTTGGGAGCAAAATCCTGGGCCTTGCCTGCATCTAGAAATACTTCATAAAATATGCAGTCAGCATGCTCGTCCCACGCCGGGGAGCTCCGAATACAGTGTGGCTAAGGCACGTAGAGAAGCGACAGGAAATGCGTGTCCCTTGCCCAGTGTTACAGCCGTGATTTTCAGGGTTGCGGGCAGCGAAAAACAGAACTATAGCCTCTACACAACGGTGATGCAAATCTTCAGCAATAAAAAAAAACGAAAATCAAGAAGTCGTGATGATAACCTTAGCAACAACTACCCGTTCACAGCCAGTCACCCTAAACGTATATATCCAGATACCCATTACTGCGTGGCCGCGACAAAAGCGCAGCGAAGACGCCGGTGCTATCCCGGTCACGCTGGCCGCTCTTCAGATGGAGGTCAGAAGTATAAGCAACAACGCTCGCGTGTTGAGATTTCGAAGAACAGTAATGACATCCAGGTCCTTGTAATTCATCTGCAGACCACCACCATCGCGCGCCTTATATCCCAGGTGTAGCTGCAGCGTGTTACAGTCCCAATATTTCATTTTTTTTTTAAAGCGCACTGAGCGCGCAGTGAGGTCGGGTTGACGTCATGCATATACATGGTACACCGCGGAATACGCCAAGTAGTCACAGCCATACTACAGTGTACTAGTACACTGTAGCCATACTTACTAAGAAACCCTAGGGTAACAGCTTCAGCAGGCGCGAATGCGTTATCTCGCCGCTACCTCAGCTCGCTGCGATGCGCGCCTTTCGCAGCCTCCTAAAGTTGATAACTCTGGGTCATGTAGTCTTGGGCAATGCATGAGACTGTCCAGTTTGTGTTGTCTGTTACAGTAAAAGGGCCATTTTTTTTCTTTCACGTTCCTAACGGAACGTCGAAAGTCAGTTTCAAGGAAGTGACAGAAAATCTTTCATTCATGGCAGGCATTCAATTCATTAAGTATTGGCCGCGAGGGCCACCACTGGAGAGGCCGGCGCTGCGATCGTTTTTACGTCCCTTGTAGGTTCCCCGTTCCTACCTTGCTGCGTTGTTGGCTTGCCGCGCGTGACATTTCGTTTAGGAAGCGCTTGCTAAGGGCATTTCCGTGCTAATTTTCGGTGTTTGAAGTTCATTATCAGTGCGTGAAGCGTAGTTTGACCTCATGGGGACTTTATAACCGTGGCAGGCTGCCCGCAAACAGCTTGAGCGTGGTGGTGTATGCGGGCGTATGCGACCGAACCCGGTGTAAGCGTAAGCTTCGGCTTGTTTTCCCGATCAACAATTAGCTCGGCTACCACGATCACCGAGCTAAATTTGTAGATTTCTGTGGTCGTTTTCAAGGAATAGGTGAAGGAGGAAATCCTGAAGCGTTTACTGCTCGCAGAAACGCTCCGCACACACGTCCGCCGTGCCTGCAGCCCGACGGGGGCTCGAACCGACGTAGGTCGCGACAGCAACACATTGTTGCCGCTTTTTAAAATCACACTGATCGCGGAAAAGGAGGTCCCCATTCGGGAAGTGGATGTTAGTGTAGTGAAAAATTGTGCTGCGCAGTGTCAGCGGCGATTTTCAAGGCGATGTTCAAATATCTGCCGCGATCTGCGGCGACCGCGCCGCCGGCCTGTTCGCGCACGGTGCGGCGAGCGGCCGAAGGGTGGCTACGGCGACCGGCCGCGGATGTCGGGCCTGTTACGAATCGGCCAGCGCTGCAGTACTTCCCCGCATCACTCCTCGGCTGTGCGGCGAAGCCACTCGTGCGCCTTCGAAAACAGGCGCAATCATGTCGGTAGCAAGTTGCGACAAAGCCGCGTCAGACGCTTTGCTCTCGGCAAAACTTCGGCGGCTGGCGGCGTGGCTCGTCTCCACGCTCTTCAAGGACACAGAGGCCCCGTCGATCACAACGGAGTCCTCCTCTCTCCCCTCTCTCGGACTCAACGTGCCCGAGGCTATGAACAGCTTACGAACTCTGGAAAGAGTGTAGTGCGTGTTCCAGCCTGTTGCGTTTGACCGTTATCGCTTTTGGGTATAAATAGAGCTGCCCAAGCGTTGTAACTCATTCCTGTTAGAGCAGCGAATCGGTGTTGTCGCTCTGCTCGAGTCCTGTATTGTAACCTCGCCCGTCGGGGCATTGTTCTTTGGCTTCGGCTCACCTCTCGCAATGAAGTAAACAGTTACGTTAGCCTACGGCTTCTGGACTTCTTCACGGCTGCAACAGCGGCTGGCCGCTCGCATCATACACCCTACCACTCGTATGTCGGAGGCCACGGAGCTCGGATCGGGTGCCCCCGCCCGGTCGCAACAGGCCCCACGCCGCCGGCCTGTTCGCGCACGGTGGGGCGAGCCGCTGAAGGGGGGCGATACCTGCGCGCAAAAATCGGGCCAGGCCGTGGCAGATATCTTGATCATCGATGGCTTAAATGCAGTCACCACGCACGGATACAAACTTCCAGATACGAGAAAAGGGGTGGCAGTGTGGTGAATAGTTGTGTTAGGGACTGTCATTCGCGACTGTAACGGTAGCGGCGATGAAATATCTGCCGCAACGCTAAGCCTAAAGTTCCCAACATCGGACTTGGAGCATCCGAAACCGGCGGCGAGTTAGCTGTTGGAGATGACCCTCTTCTAAAACTCGTCGTGCGCAAGCGTGTTGCTTTGGGTTCCACGAACTTCTTGGGAGCCTCCAACGCTTGGTTCCCCTATTCTTAAAGTCCCCATTACCCCACGACGTGTTTCGCCTCGTACGCAACCATGCCTTTCGTGAGCAATCGTGAGTTCTCGTACTTGATGTACTTGATGCTAGAGAAAGGCGCAGGCTCATCGTAAACAGACAAAATCCCGTGTTGCAAAGGTCTTAATTAAAAAAAAAACATAGCCAAGTCTAAACCCGCTCGAAGGCGTTAAAAAGTCGCGTCAATACAATTCGTACACTGCGGACAAGTTGTCGCGAAAAGTAATCATATCAGAGTACTATTCATTAATCAAATCAGGGCATGAATATAAAAAAAAAACATTGGAGGGGAAATAGGCACTGCTTAAGCCAAATTGCAGATCGTACCAGCACTTTTAAGAATGTGCGGGGAAGCAATCCGCTCACCGGTATCACGTAGTCATTCATTTACCACGCAATGCGCGCAGTGCGCGCGGTGAGATCGCAACTGAGCGGCACGTTTATGTCGCTGTTGCAAGGTCTATTTTCGTGCACACACAGTCGCGTACATGTCACGTCGCAAGTATTTCATAATGAATTAACAGCGTACTTTTCTAGGCACCAATTGTATCGTCCTTGGGGTTCGCTGGGTGCGTACGAGCTGTCGGTGGCGATGGTAGCAACTACCCAGCCGCGGCGGTGTCGTCGGGAACAAGCGAGCCGTTGATTGCCTGCCCGGATTATCTGGTAGGTAGACAACTTTCTTCTGTAATTTGCTACGTAGCCGCGAGGAGAGAGCACACGGTGGCCACAACAAAAAACGTGCGGTCGCATAAGCACAGGAAATGTGTTCTAGCAGACGACAGCATACCCCGGCGTCCTACAAGTGACGTCACTCGTAGGTGGCGCCGCGGTATGTCCTCGGGGCCAATACAAACACTTGCGCAAGTGTTTGTCAAAATCTTCTCGTGTTCAGACTGATGCACTGTATTCTTTTGAACTTACGTGTAGATCAGCGCAACTTTCTTCTTTTGTTTCCTGTGTTATTTTCTGGTAATTACTGATGGCATTGCTGTAAGTTATTTTTACCAAGTTTTTAAAGTTTTTCTGACGTGTAAATTTCGAATGAGGCACAATTGAGTATTTTTTTCGTATTTACTTTTTCTGCACGTTTTAACATTGAAGCTCCTGTTTCACAGCGCAAAAAAGTGCCCAAAAATATTGATGAATTATCATGCATATGTGAAAAAGCTTCTTTGTTAGATGAATTTTTCTGCTTTCTGTAGTGTTTGGTTTATTGAGGAAGGCCGCTACATTCACGGCTACAAGGCGTCCGACCACGCACTATTTTATTTATTTATTTATTTGAAATATTCACCAACAGCGCTGTGCCTTTGCGGTTGAGGCACTGGGTAAATGAGAATTATAAGGCATTCAGATCGACAACATATAAGTATGGGTAGTAAATGAAAATCGGTTAAATACATGTGTATGCATACAGGGTGTTTCAGGGAGACTAAGTAATTAAAAAAATGGGCTTTTGGAAGTTCAATTGTTTTTCTTGAACTAAGTGATCAGGGGCCCTAGCGGGTGCGATAAATTCGGTTCCAATCGCTATTTAGAGCAATATTTACTACACTTCATTCATTACCTTTTTACTTATTCTAAGTTAGGTGTTTGGATGTAATCAGGAAACTGTAGAGGACCATGAGTCCATCCGGTATCGAATATTAGATTTCCTATATTTTAATTGCGTGCAGAGGTAGAGTAGGGATCAATTTGAAGGTGATCACGGTTACATCGATTAGCCGGCCTTCCAAACTACACCGCGGCCGTTTCCAGAACTTTGGAGATACAGGGAGCAGTGGCTTTTTCCTCTCGTTGCCTATTTCATGATGCCACCCTAATTCACGCTTGTGGCCTGAATGTCCAACAAGACGAAAGGTCCAATCGAGCCTGAATGTCCAATGAGACGAAAGATCCAATGAGACGAAAGGTCCAATCGAGCCTGAATGTCCAACGAGACGAAAGATCCACCGAGATGAAAGGTCCAACAATGAGATAAGTTTAGTGCGCTCATACGGATAAAGCGGACAGCGATGGGTGTGAATCAGTTTTGGAAAATTTTACCCCACCAAATTTAACTGACCATGTTGACAATTTTGTTATTCTTATTCATGTAGGACCCAGTTTTGCGTCCATGTAACCAGTTGCACGTGAGCGTTTTGATTGATTTATTGATTGATTGACTCTGGGGTTAATGCGCCGACGCTAGATAGGCGATGAGGCGCGCTGTAGTGGAGGGCTCCCGATTAATTTCGGCCACCTGGGGACTTTTAACCTGCGCCGAAATATCGAACGCACGGGCGGGCGTTTTCGCTTTTCGCCTCCATCTGAAAAACGGATGCTGCAGCCATAAATCGAACCCGCGACCTCGGGCTCACCAGCACAAACGTGAGCGTATTGTCCCGCGATGTTCAGTGGTCAATTTCAGCAATATCGACTGTCCATAAAACAAAAAAAAAAGTTTCGTTTTGAGTACTGCAATTCGTCAGGGTCTAATTCGTTGGGTTCCTCCCACACAGAGTGGTAGCATCACTAAATACACGTGAAGATTGTCGTCAAATAATCATATTTGGATAATTACCCGTGGGCTAGAAAAACAAACTTCTTGCGCTTGCCATTTTCCTTGAAATCAACGCATGATCCATTCTATTGAGTTGGCCGGTGAACTAAAAAACTTGATTCAAGTTAAGCTTGACGGTGCAGACAAAAGCAGCTCGAGAGACAGCGGAATACATAATTAAATGGGTTCAGCATCGGCAACCAGCCTGTAACTTTTTCGCTCCGTAGCTTCAAACAGAACTGTCCATTATTTTACAGTTATAGTGTTTTACAGGGGCGGAAGACGATAAGTGATCCGAGGATGGCAAACATGTTCAAATTGCTATGATTCAGTTGAAACTGGAAATTTGCGAGTAAAAGATACTGTGCGGCTTTGCGGACAGCCGTGGGAGGCGGAGGGGCTACAGACCAATTTATGACGCCTAATTGATTTGAACATGCTCAATACTTGAGGCACATATACGTTTTTCCTTATGGTGCTTTATCATTTTGTTGCCTTGTTTTTACTTGATGGGAAAAGTGACTGTCATTGCCAGGAACCAAGCCGAAACTTCGCGCTCACTAGTGAGTACATTATTCATGCACTGACCTGCCATATTCCAGACATACACGGGTATAAAGGGAGATTGTTCTATATATGCATTTTTAATATTAATGTTTGCAAAGCCAGCAATACCGTTACACTATCCTGAGCTCCGCGCCGAATCGTCACACCGATGTGTGACTTTCTCCCTTTTTCGCCAATCATTGAGCTGCATGGTGATAGTTGAGCCCACGAAGAGTACTGTGAACATTGCACACGCCAAGAAAAAAAAATAGAGTTAGAATTTTAAGAATATCACACACCCGAGTTAATTGGTTACTGAGTAGCAAGCAACCACCGATTTTTTTTATAATAGTTTAACTTGTGCTTGTGTTTGCCTGTATATACATACGGGCGCATATAAACGTTGTTTTCTTCGTTTATGCAGTCGCTAATACCGTATTTATTTTTAAAGTCCGAAAGAAGAAAAAATACTCTGCGAGGTCTGCGGCGGCCACAACAACTGCAGTAGTAACGCAAAATGAAGCAAACCCATCCTGCGATGCAATGGACAACGGCCCATATTTTAGTTTATGCATGCGCTCCTGCATTTTTGTAAAGAATGTTTTTTGAGGAAATACCTTAGTGCCATTCGCAACAAGTATGTGTCGGAATGAAGTTATTGTGGTCTATTTTGGGAGAGTTCGAACTAGTTTCGGTTTTGGTTTCACCGTGAAACGCCCATTATTTCCAACGATACCTGTGATCGTGCCTTAGCCATACTTCAGGCGTCACCATGACCCCCTAGTCACATGTTTTTGACTTCAGAGACGTACCTGATAAACTGGATGAAATAAAGAAATTCAGGGGTAAACTGTAGACTTGAGCAGCGCCGGACAGGAGCCGTTGGAGGTCAATGAGAGAGGCCTTTGTCCTGCAGTGAACCTGAGTAGGTTTATGATGATTATGATGACCGTTTCTAGCGAGCAAGTATTGTTTCATATAATTGACGTACAATGCTTCGCTGTAAGATACATATGCATGTGCGACGGGTACACCTGTAGAAAATCTAAAGCAAATAAAAAGCGAAGGAAATCAAACCAACTGAAATTTTTTATCGTAAACCGTAAAGCCATTTCGAAGGGTGAAACACCATACCGGTCTTCAGCACGACCACACATTTACGTTCGATAATCCCGACAGAAAAAGTGTAGTAGCTGCTGATCAGATATTTGCGGGGGCTAGGGTAAAGCCTACTGCACAAACGTTATTCAATCAATGCTCAGCTTAGCAGCTCAAAGTACTGCAATCCAACAGGTAAACAGCAATGTCCGATGCAATGTTGGAAGCGCCTGTCCTGTCCTCTTTCTTGTGTTCGCCTAATTTTACCGCTAAAAACATGTCGCAGATGTCCGATATGACGGAGGTGGGCCTGGAAATATGTACTTGTTATTTGTAAGCCTCGTTGCATGATACCGAAGCGTAATTTGATGACTCACTAAGCGTTGGCATCCACTGTGCGGGTTCAAATCTAGGGGAAGAGGCTTTTTTTATTGGCCGAATGTGTTTAATTGGCCGATTCGCCGACGACGTGGCGGATAGTACGGACAAAAGGCGTGTAGGTGAGATCCGTAGCTGCGGGAGAGACGCCCCGCGGTTCACCATCTCCGATGAAGTGGAGCACTGAGGTTCAGCCACTGCGTCCACCTCGCCGCGGCCTTTACTGCATGAAACGATACTTGTTAGCTTGAAGCGGCGCAGGGAGGTTTATGCGGCCCATTTCTGCAGTCAATAACATGTGAATAGCGGATCATGTAGATTTCTGAAGTGTGCCCAATGCGCGATTACAGATAACGTCAGAAATCATATAAGTATTGCACGGCGGAACCGAAACCGAAACTGTCTCTAACACCCACGAAATGTACCACAAAACTACATTCTTAGAATTTCACTTCATGCCAACAGCACTAATGTTTTTCCTAAAGAAAAAAATACCACTGAAAAAAGCGCATTTGCGTATGCATGAAATTTGCTAAGATAAACACCATCCAATCGTATTTCAAGACAAGTTCGCCTCACAGGAAACGTCACGTGACGTGCTTGCACGATACCCAGGAATTAAAACTTTATGTATACGCAAATGATTGTTTGTCAATGTTATGGTTTTAGAAATAGCTCTACTACTACTGGCAACAAGCACATGCATCGGAAAGTAGTTGTCGTTTATTTGTGGAGAGTTGTTCAAACCAGTCTCGGCTTTGGTTCCCCGCAGCAACATGTGTAAGGGTTGCAGGCGCCAGCGACGCTATAAAGTCGAACGCGAGGGAAGCGGTGGTTCTTTGAAGGGCGCATGAAGGGCTTGCAGCCAGCCTGTTAACAGCGAACGGCATTTGGGTCATGCCGCCTGCGCGGAGACGAATTGTCTTGAGCCTCAGCTGGACTGTGGCGTTGCTTTGAACGGCGTGTTGCAAAGCACAGTATGAACGTGGGAAAGCGTGAGTCGGATGTTCGATGCGCTTTCCGCGGACGTGGCAGCGGTTGCTTCGGGGGCCGTCTGCGCGCGCGTTTAGCCAGAGGCAACGTTACTAGATTGGCCAGAGGGACGGTTATAAAACCAGTTGGCCCGACGCGCTTCTGATAACGGGGTAGCAAGGGGCTGTCAACGGCGCTTGGACGGCGGCCGATTTGAAGCGGTGGTTCTGCCTTTTTTGGCTTGGGCGTACAGTACAGAAGCAACAGAAGTGCGAAGATGTTTCGTTGTGTATGCGACGCCACGGGGTCCGCGCGTCCATATGGTTTCTGCCGAGGATCGCCGGGCAATGGCAGGGGAGACTCGAGGGCACGCTGCGTTCGTTAAGAGGAACGGATACGGGTCACCCCGAGTTTGTGGTGGCGGTCGAACTTTGACCAAGGCGTTATACGCGTACAGTGCGGGCGCGGGAACGGGCAACGCAGGCCGCGTGCGTGAAAGCTTGCCCCGGGCGCTTGCACGTGTTTTCGCGGGGGTCTCAGGGTGTGTTATACTCATTTTGGTTGCCTTTGATCTTCTCCTCCTTTTTGTCCTGAGAGAGAGAGGGACCAGCCTTTCAGGGTTGCCCACCGCGGTTTAGGCCCTGATTTGGTGATCCATCCAATAAGGTCGCCAGGAGATACTGATTGGCCTGTGTATCAGCAGTGGAGCCTAAGTAACCCATCAAAAGCACGAGACACGAGGTCTCGAAGTCGAATCCTCAGGGTTTTAAACGGCCGGCGTATTGCCGGGCTAGCCAGGTCAGGCTAGGGAGGATCTCACCACTTGGGTAGTCTTAGGTCAGGGTCCGTCGCTGACGGGGGTGCCGCGGGCACAAAGTCTTAGCTGATCTAGGAACCCACTTTATTTCTTACTCTGTCTACTTCAGTCTGTGAATATCCTGTATATGCCTTCCGTGTAAATACACAGTTTTGAAAAAAACCCTCCATCAACTATCGTCGTCGTGTCTTCAGTGCCGCAACCATCAGGCGCCAAAGCAGATCATTATCATCTTCAACAACAACGAAAGAACAGTTAACATTTACTGGCGCAGTCAACAGGATCTGCGAGGCGCGACGACAAGGAGGGCGACTACTGAAGAGCGACTAGTAAGAGGTGCATCTGCAACCGGGGGAAGACATCGTCTACCGGAAGCCCGTGCATACAGCGGGACGGCAAGTTGATTGCAGCTTGCCGGGGACCAGCAGGAGCAACGGGAGCGTCGACACAGCGGCGGCGTCGTAGCGACTACTGGGGAAGCAGCGCATCAGGTGTGTGGCTGCGGACACTGACTGAACGCCATGATCGTGCGGTGAGGAGCAGCAGCAAAGAGAGGCCACCGAGCAAACGACGGCGTCTGTCACAGCGCATCGTGGGGTGAGTCCCTTTTGCCTTCACCCGTGCGCGATCACTGCCGTTAAGTCAGGGCATGCATTAGCGCAAACTACGATTTAGTTCGTATATCTAATCATGGTGAGCAAAAACCACCCAGTCGAAGCGATGGAAGCGAACCTAAGGGCTGTTAGGGAGAACATTAGGGGTTTAGAGTGGGAGCTCGAGCTAATGGAACAGCGCGAAAGAGTACGGCTGTTGCCGCGGCGGGGAGCGGCGGAACAAATTTAAAGCTGTGTGAGGCGACGCCGCATTGTCGGCCGAGCACCGATGAGGCGGCCGTTTCAGAAGCGGGGGGACGCGAGCGTGTCACACCCGGTGCGGCCACCGCGCGGGTTCAGGAGCCGCCGCCCGATGCCGGCTCGTTGTTGTCAGTTTATTCAGACCGCGAAAAGGCTAGAGAGACCGCACACGAGTGCCTGGAATCCCGCCGGTACGGGATTGCGATCCCGAAAAAGGAGCCTTCAGGGCACTTGGCGGACGCCCAGGAGCCGGAGGGGGCCGACGAGGCCGTAGAAAAGAAGGGTGAGGCGACGCAGCGTTGCCTGCCGAGTGCCAACGGAGCAGCGGCTGTTGCTTTTCCAGCAACAGAGCCGGGAATCGAATGCGACGTCGCAGTTGGTGCAGTCGCACCACGGCGTCAGGAGTTGCCCCCCGATGCTGGCACGGACCGGTCAGTAAATTCAGACCGCGGGTAATCTCAGGAGAACGCAGGCGAGGGTGTAGACCTAGACCATTATGAGGCTGTGATCCCGATAATCGAGCAGAAGGGGCAGACTAACTACGCGGCCGCAGTATCTGAGGCCGCGGGGCGTAGTAATCGCGATCACCGCTCGCAGAGCGGCGCGGTGGGCAGGCACGGTGCTTCGGCAACGCTCGCCCCGCGATGTGTTTTCGACGGCACAGTGTGTCGGCAGGAGCAAGCTGTCGCGGTTCCGCGAGAGAAGCAGAGCGACAGGGTCGAGCAGGACGCGCCGGTGTGGCTAACATGCCCCTCGGGCATTGTTCTGCACCAATCAGACGAGGCCAGCGTATAGGGCTCGGCGGGCAAGGGCCGCTCGAATTTGAGCATCGTGTCGCGCCGGTAAGATCGCATGAACGGGCAAGCGAGCTCAGATGTTCACCTGCCCTTCAGGGGAGGAATTAACGCGGATGTGACGTCACGTTTGCTCGCAGCGTATCCGCGCGGTGTGTTTACATTTTTCAAAGTGCTGCCTACACGGCGTGTGCGACGTAGTTAGTGGCCGTAGTGGTTCAAGTAGTCGCGTTGGACTTTAGCTGTCGACGCAAGAGCTCGTGAAGTGTCGATGGTTGTCGCCCTGTCAAACGTCGTTGAACAGCTCCAGCGTCTTCTGGCTCCACGGCTTTGCAGTTAGCTGTGGGCGTTCAACTGTCCACCATCGGCCGACTCAGGTGAGCACTCCTTTTTGGCGGGTTTGCAATCAGTTCGCATATCTCCTACTGAATAGCTTGCTTTCTGCTCGCGGCAGTTATATTAGCGACGCTTACGAAATTCTTAATGGCGCGTTCTCACCGTCTTGCATTATTGTCGCTGTTTATGCTGCTCTGTTCGCGTCTGTCGACGATCGCGAGCTGTTGACGGTTTGTTGCACGGCGCGGAAACTCGCTCGCATGCAAACCCGTCTCGCCCATGGCGTTTCCTTGTCTCTTCTTTAATGTGGCGTCATTAACATCACTTGTTATACTCGACGCTTTTGTGCTAACCGATCTTAATATTGTAACGAAAATGAACTTGCAGTACGATCTGTTGGTGAAGTTAGGAGCGTGACAGGACGCTGTTGGCAAGGTTTTCACGTGTGCGTGTGGTTCGTGAGGGCGTTGTAACACGCTCCTTTAGCCTGTTGCACTCGTTGCTGCATCCAGCGCTTTTGCTTCCCAGGAGTGCCTGCCAAGGGATGCTTACTTCGTTATGTGTTTTCATCTGTAATAGTGGGGCCAATCATCGCTCAGTAACCGATGGAAATTCAGCGGGAACGACCCGGATAACGCAGGGCGGCCAAGAGCACTGCTTCTGTGGTCTTCGCTGTCGTTTGCCCCTTTTTTTAGTCATCCTAGATTGTTTATTTACTGCTGCCTCAACGTTGTTTTATTCCTCATGTTCCATGTCTTTCTCTTGCAGCATCTCCTGACTGCAGTCACGGTGCCCCTAGCCTGCCTGCAGCACTCATCCTGCCATTCTAGTGGGGACTGATGTTTTCAGGCCACTTGTCACAACCAAACGGGTTCCCGACTTTGCCTGGCTTGTAATTGATGGTATACTTTAGATCCACCAGTGCGTTCTCCCTCTGTGTACATTTCAATTGAGGGTTTACAGTCACACGGTAGTTGATAGCCATGGAGACAGCAGCGTGTGTACTGAAAATCAAGCTCAGTTATTTAGGCCAATGTCAAAAAACCAACCTGGTCTACGCATCCATTCCAGCCTGACATTTTCAAGTACAAGTCTTTCAGTAAGTAGTGTAACAACGAAGAGGTAGGGATAGCTCATGCACTGCTTATTTGCTACCTTCATTTTTTTACTGATGAAAATTTATGGACGATGCTATATGTACCACCTAGTGAGGTCCCACCAGAAATTGTTATATGCACTACCGATGTAGCACAATCTATGAGGCGGGCTGGCGTGACCTTCGTGCAAACAGCATCTTACGTGGTTTCCGTCACGATAAAGTTTGCACTGTATTCTTGGGTGTGTAGTGGGTTATGGCTGACCACAGGGTCGTTTACGGCGCCTTCCAGCTTCCAGTGGAGGCAGGAACATAAATTACGTTGTCGGCCAGGGCACAATACATGCTGACACTACCATAGATATACCGTGCCTCGGATGTCCGCGTCATTTTTGTTTTTTAATTTTACTTTTGAGTTTTATGTAAGCAAGGATGTATCTAGTACCCCTATGCTGTCTATTCTTGGTTTTTGCAAACACTCTAACTAATATCGCACGGTAGCTTTATTCGTCTTAATGAGATTTCTTAGGTGCCAGATTGCTCAGATCTCGCATGGTTTCCTATGGCTGCAGGGATGTACAATGTCTCGGGTTCGATTCTTGGCTGCCGAGGCTGCATTGAATTTATAAAGCAAAAAAAATTAACCTTCTGTACACGATGTCTTGGTTTACGCTAAAGATCCTTGAGTGAGAGGTCTACGACGCTGCCCTGTTCCTCATAGTGCGAAGTGCCCTCAGTTTACTCGATTACGCAGCAGTTACTTAGTGCCTTCTCATGTAAACTCTTGAGTGCAAACGGGAGAAGGTGCACCTACCTCGCCTTGAGCTGTTAGACTAAGTTGCCTTTTTCGCACGACGTCTAAGCTGTGTGAGAAAGCCATACAGGGCTGCGAATGTTGTAAGAAACGCTTCTTATGTGAAGCAGCTCATACATAGCGTTTAAAAAAAGCTTAAGTCACATTATTTTGCAGTGCGCTGTTTAAACATTTTACACCCCTCTACCGGCGTGCTTTTATTGTTAATAAAGGCGCTTTGCATATGTAGACACAGGAAAATGAAGCAGGAAGACATATAGATATTTTTTTCAGCTGCGCAGTGTCGCAGGCTATGCACCTGACGCAATGCTGTTTGTTCATCACGGTTTGCACTGTGCTTTGAAACAGTTTGTTACCAAGATCCAAAGACTCACTTGGCAATTTCATGTCAGGAATGATACAAAAAGATTAAGATTATCTGTGGAAGCAATGCCCATATTATTCTTGTCATTTTGTAGTTTATGAGAGCTGCTGCAGCCAAGCATTCTATGGTATATTTATGAACTAGAAAATACATGGAAAAGGCAGTCTCTAAGCTGGAGGAAAACTATCGAGTAGCATCTGCATTTAGTTTAGTTTAAATAGTGGCGTGTTGTCCAACTGCTGGGCAAATGCTATTAATTTTATGCCATGTCAGATGCCCATGATTGTGCTCAAGTACGTGAACTCTTAGGCAGTTACATGTTGACAAAAGAATTCCGTGCAATCTTCATTCATTCTCTGCAAGTCATTTGTGCTCATGGGGAGCATTCGTAGTGAGACGCTTAGCATGATAAAAATCAGAATATGCCTTACTCAGTTGGACTCAAGATATACCTGATCAGGACACGTCTACTTCTGAATGCTTAAATACCTGATCATATATGAAAAATGGCCACCTTAAAAAGCTGAAGGAAAAGAAGCAGCTCCACCCCTTCACCGTAAAATAAAAAGAAGACGAGAAGAAAGTATTTTACGTTGTTTTCAGGCAATTAAAAATAGGTCTGCATGCAAAAGGTCCAGGCGAGGCTGTTGTTTCTTACGCTTTCAAGAATACATTAATACTGTTGTTGTTGTGCAATATAAAGTGATTTTTTCTTACACTACTTCCGCGGCTTCAGTTGTACTTTCTGGGTGACCTATGAGACCAAAGGTGCAATGTAATTAACAGTACGGCTATGTTGGTTGTAAACATGATAGAAAAAGAGCACAAAAGTACGCATGGCAAAATTCAGGACTTTTGTTGTGTTGTTTTTCATTTATAGTTAATGTTGTTTTGTTTTGTCCTATGGCACAACGCAACTCTCGAAACCACCTTTCCTGAGAAACCTATTGAGCACAATTTTTCCTACTAGGCAATGTTACGTGCAATGGCTGCACAATTTTTGCTTGAATATGTGGCTAAAAAATGTCTTTGTTATTTTGAAGCACGCAGTTTTCATTGCCAGTCAGACAAAATGGGGCCAGGTGCCATCTGTGCAGAACCGCATGTGACCGCACCATGGGAGGAGGAGGACAAACATTTTATTGAGCCTTTAAAGGCCCCTTAGAGGACGTGGTGACCGACGTACCGGTGACCACAGCGGCCGTCGCCGTGAACCCGTTGGGTAGACAGGTCGGAACTTCCCAGCGCCTCAGCCCAGTGCCCACCGTCTGCTAAGAGGGGATAGGGGTTGTGGGGACAGTTCCAAAGGAGATGGTCCAGAGTTTCCACTGCTCCGCAGGCCAGGCAGTTGGGGGAGGGGTAGACGGAAGGATAAATATGGTGCAGGTGGTAGCAACAGGGGAGGGTATGGGTTTGCACCAGTCACCATAGCCGTTCTTCTCTGTTGGATAAATCCGGTTGTGCAGGAGGGAGTTGGTGGCGTGAGAGGCAGTAATGTGCCGTAGTGTCTTGGGAGGTCAAGAGACTGTCCCGAGCTGATAGGGCTCCGTGAAAGGGTTCGAGGCTAGGGCATGCTCGGACGGTGAGCTCTCGAGCGGCCCTATGTGCTGCCTCATTTCCCCCCACGCCCGCCTGGGCAAGAGTCCAGATCAGCTCTATGGGTACGGTAGGAGGATTTTTGAAGAGAATTCCGAGCGCCAGGGGCGAGATCATGCCTCTGGTGTAATTTCAAATGACCGTTTTCGAATCCGAGATGATAGTGGTAGGGGGCGGCCTATTTGTAAGGGATAGGGCGATTGCCGCCTCTTCTGCCTCAGCGGGTCGGATGGTGCGGACTCTTAGGGAGTTAGAGGAGGAGTGTTGGGATGGTTGATTGGTGCGACAGCGTATGCGTCCTGCCGTCGGTAGCAAGCTGCGTCCACGTAAACCGTAGTGGGGTGGACGGGGTATTTCTCTGTAAGCGCTTGTGCCCGTTGTTCCCTACTACGCTGCTTGTTGAAAACAGTGTGCATATTGCGCGCTAAAGGGCGGATAGTGAGGGAGCCATGAATGTCGGGTGGTACTGGGAGCCTGTCGTCACAGAGAATAGGGGCTTTAAGGTTAAGAGTAGCAAGGAGAGTGCGACCGGTGGGGGTGAATGAGAGCGTATTTAGCTGACCGATAAGGTGGGCTTCAATGAGTTCCTCTGCCGTATTGTAAATTCCAAGTTTCTCGAGTCTGGCAGTGGTAGTGCTCTGAGGGATTTGTAGCGCCGTTTTGTAGATCTTTCGAATGAGGCAGTTGACTTTAGAGAGTTCGGTACGCGAGGGCAAGAGATACGGGAGGGAGTAAGTGAGACGGCTGAGCGCAAATGCCTGTATCACCCGGATACGCTCCATTTCTTTGAGCCCCTTGTTGTGGGCAGCAATCCTGCGGATGAGGGTGATCGTCTGATTCACCTGAGAAGTCAGCTGTGCTGGGTACTTACTGTTTGCGCGATTGCGCTGTATGCAGAGTCCAAGTATTTTCAGGACTCCTACTTGGGGAACATCCCTACCGTCAATCCGGACCTCAATGGTGGGTGTCTGGGGTAGGTTGCCAGTTGGTGTGGTGGGGAGGATTAAAAGCTCAGATGTTTCATGTGAGCATCCAAGCCCAACTTCGCGAGCGGCGGCGGTAACTAAGTCAGTTCCCTGTTGGAGAGCCTCCTCGATTTGAGCGTCACTGCCTCTGGTGGACCACAGCGTTATATCATCGGCGTAAGCGAGGGACTGCGGCGAGCTTACTGGGAAGGTGGATTAGGGCAATGTTAAATAGGAGCGGGGATAATACTGCGCCTTGAGGCGTGCCAGGGGTTGGGAGATGGATAGTGTTGGATTGTACGTCGCTGGGCTGAATAACAGCCATGCGGTTCGAAAGGAAGTTACGGATATAGTTGTACGTGTGGCTACCCGGAGCCAAAGTGGCACCGTTACGCAGAATAGCCTGGTGTGATACGCGATCAAAAGCTTTCTCAAGATCTAGTGCCAAAATGGCTGAAATATCTACCTTTGAAGGGGCAGCGATAATTTCGTGTTTTAATTGCAGGAGTACATCTTCGGTTTCCGCACCGTGTTGTCGTTTTTTGCAAATCGCTTGTTAGCCCTACGGGAACCACAGCACGTGTACTGACTGCCATAATCTTTGTCTCAGCCTTATAAATGGACGTGAACCTTTTTCCTCCTTAGTTAAAACAGATTTCCTTCGATTCCCGGCCGCGGCGGCCGCTTTTCTGATGGAGGCGAAAAGCAAAAACGCCCGTGTGTACGAGATTTCGGCGCACGTTAAAGATCCCCAGGTGGTCAAAATTAATCCAGAGCCCTCCACTACGGCGCGCCTCATCGCCTGCGTTGCGTCGGCGCGTTAAACCCTACTATCGATCGATATCGATAAAACAGATTTCCTTTTTTGTTGTTTGATCCTGTTAACAGTAAGCGCTATTTTTTGTAGAGAAAAGGAACTGCCACCTGAAGAAAACCACCTCTGCTTCAAAAATGCAATGATCAAGATTAGTATCATACTACAATGATAACATATAAATGTTAAAATGTAAAAAATTAGCCATATACATAAATAACTAATAAAGTGTGCCTCTGCGCGAATTGGTTTTCAATACATAAACAAAGGAGTGCTTCAAAGAAAAAGGACAAGACAAAAATTACACCATCTTTTCGTGGGGAACCCTGAGGAGATGCGAAGCATCATGGGGGTTCCGTGTGGTTCCATTGTGTTGTTTCATTTATCGGAGCACGAATGGGAACGTAATCTGCACCCCCATGGTGCTTTTGGTTTAAGACCAGTGTGCCCCCATTGAAAAAAAGAATTTGACTTTTTTGGTAGACAGCTCAATAAAAGACCTCCCAAAAGCAAAGATTGAGGTGTGTTTCCACCATACTACTCTAGGGTGCTGGTGGCAACTGCCCTGGATGAACCTCTTTTAAACTTTATTTCAGGAAATGAGTGAAGATCAACCCCCTTTTACGATGGGGCGCTACATGAATGGTTCATTTTTAGCCACTAGATTCAATGTCATGTCTTCATCTTCTCTCTAAGGGGTTTTGGCACTTCCCCTTAAGGGTGATTTACCTTGACTTGTGACAGCCACGCAGCACTTTTTTCATTTGTGACATCATGGCAATTTGCAGTCCCACTTCCAGTTTGGTTCCTCCTACTGTGTTCTGCGGAGTACAGAGTACTGGGTGGTAGTAGTGTCGCCAGCAAGCAGTCCTCTAGCTCCCACGTTGCTGTTCATTTATACCATCCAGCCACACGCCTGGTTGACGAGAAAGTACAGTGGCTACTAAGACTCCCAACCCTTAATTTTGTCCATTTGCCGTATTCTTCGTCCTTGTTCGGCTGCGTGGGAAGGTTCAGACGCAACTGCTGTGCCCTTCTATTGCTCCGTCTCCTATCCAGAGAGTTCCTCTCCGCAGTTATGTGCAAATCGGTGGCTGTTGTCAGTTTCATCACGGCCGCTCGATGGGATGGAAACTAGTTTCCATCGAGCGGCCGTGGTTTCATCATTGCTCTTTGCTCTGTTACTTGTTCTTTCATGTGTTCATTAATTGGTATAATTACTAGGAAAAAATGGGCCCATCTCCCCGCGAGGGGGACTCGAGTAAATGCGTCGCATAGGGGGTGGGTGTATTGCGTTAACGTTTAGTGTTTGGGGGGTTGGTGCTATCACGTGTACACCACGCAGTTATCACGCCGCTAGCACGCCGCTGAGTCGCCAACGCACGCCGCTGACGACGTAGTTTGAATGAGTCAAGGATATAAGGCGCGTTCGTAGCCTTTGATTCTTTGTCGGTTTTGTGGCACAGTGGGAAGAGCACCATGTACCTCGCGTTCCACCCACAGGTAGTGAATGCGTTGTATCAGCAGCTTCTTGACGTAGTTTGAATGAGTCAAGGATATAAGGCGCGTTCGTAGCCTCTCATTCTGTGTCGGCTTTGTGGCGCAGTGGGTAGAGCACCATGTACCTTGCGTTCCGCCCGCAGGGTCGTGGGATCAAAACCTGGCGCCGGTAACTGTTATTTCGTTTTATAGTGTAGGGGGAGGCTGGCTGCTGCGGACGCCGACGCACGGGTGACATCGCGAGTTATACAAATGCTCTGCATTTAAAAATGTGCACCCTTTTGACTTACGACAATAATGGCTATTTTTTCTTTTACGTTTATTGAAATGTAGAAAAAACACCCTGGGGTCTCTTGCTAGTGCATCAGACCCCCTTAGGGGTAGCGATAAGTTAAGGTTCACAGCGGGTATGGGTGGGAAATAGCAAGGGAAAAATAGTGGGTTGGGATATGAAATGCAGGAGAGTGTCCCACACTGCCTTCGCTAAATTAGGTTGGTAGGAGGGATGCAGGAGATCATTTAAGGAATTTGGTTGTAAGTTAGTGGAAAGGGTGTCTAGGAGAACCTGTCTTTCAGTTTAACTCAAAGCTTTCTCATGAGGTATTCCTTGCTTGATTGTCGTCTGAGCTTGGACGTTGCCTCATTGAGCTATCACTTTTACTTGCATGCAGTTTCGACTTTTTATGGCAGTGGCTTTGAAACTTCGGCGCTTGACTTTGCATGACGAAAGCTTCGCGTTCAGCTGTCGTCGACAATAGATTGTGAGGTGCACTATGTTTGTCTAATTTTGCATGTCGATGCACCACTATCCAGATTCAAACTGCTTCGACCATGTTGTAATGGTGTCACGGAATAGATGTTGGTTTCACACCGCGAGGGTCCTGATTTGTTTCTGACTGCAGGAAGCGTTTTTTTTTTTCTGCACTTTACCCACGATCATTATCATTGTCAGAGAAAGTTGGCTTTTCTGCAATGCCTTTTTGGCATGGCATATTCCACTGGTGAGACATAGAAAGTTTTGCTTTAAAATCGCGTCTTCAAGCACTTTTGGCCCAGTGAGTAGCAATCTGCACGTATTTGTAACCATACAATACTGAGCAAGCACCCTTTGATCCTTCCTGTCTTGTGCCAGCAGTCTCGTCATCCAACACATGAAAGTGCCCTCGACTTTTGTCCGCACTTTTCACTTATCCCTGACCCAGTAACTTTTGATTCCCAGTGTTGCGCATGTCACATTTTCATTCAGGGTCACCTTGGGGTAGATGTTTGTATTTTTATCAAGTGGTTTAGCCATGGAGCATGCTTCGCACTCTAGTGTGAGCAGCATTATGGTGCCTTGTTGCTTGTCCAGCAAGTGATGCGATGTCATGTCAATAAACATTCTTCAGTGTTTGTGACGACTTTCTTGTTTTCTTGGCTTCACTTTCACATAGTGAGAGTTCCTATTCATCAAGAAGCATACACTTACAAATGCTAGGTATTCTTATTTTTTCTTGGAGGTGACGTTTACGAAGTTTCCTTGGCAACACAGCATAACATCAAAACAAATAAAACAACTAAAATGGCAAATGTGGCATATTGTTAAAAATAATAAACGGTGCAAAAACAACAAAGCACGAGAGAGATAGAGAGCATGAACAGTGACAGCACTGCTTGTTTGTACTGTTTTGTTGTTTTCGTGCTAAAAATTTTCAAATAAATAAATATGCAAGTAGGGTAACTTTTTATTCGAGCTTGTCCATTGGACATACAAGTACATTTCTTGAATCGATAGCTGGAATGCTGGATGCAATTTTCGATATTAGGCAAGCACTGGATTCTCGAAGGGACACAACAGTAAGCTGGTTCAATTCTTATTTGTAATTGCATTGTTCAGTTTAACCAGTACAAAACATTTTGGCCAAAGTCCAAAGCATTGGTTTAGGTAGAACAAAAAAAAATGCCTGAGTGCGAAGATTTTGAAGCGTGTCAAAGGTTTATAGGTGGCCTGACTTAACCTATAGCCCTCCACTGCAGTACCCCTCATAGCTGGCCCGAGCTATGCCGAGCTTTGCCACAAGAAACCTAAAAAGTCGAATTTTGATGTTTACAGCTGCGCTGTGCCATGTATAAGCCTGGTATAATTTACTCCAGTATTTTTACTCTATCCAGGTTTTCTGTTTATTACACCACAATCAAAGTGTGCAGCCACTGTTGAATTGACGAGAGTCAACCAATTCAGGTTGAAAGCACAAAATGCTCTCTAACAGAAATGGCAGTCTTCACATGTGATCAAATACGTAGTTCTTTAACACTAAACAAGGCCACTGCAGAATGCCAGGAGCGTAAAATATACTCAATGAGGTGCAGTTGGCCTGTGCGTAATTTAAACAGCATTGTTTTAAGACAAATGGGAATTGGTGAAACAGCCATGAGCTTCTGACAGAAGCTATCATCGTGACTGGCCAATTCACCTGAGTGGGGATGTTATGGCTATGTGTTGTAGCTTGAGCGTGTGGCCTAATGAATTGCCAAGAAATTTCAAACTCGTTGTATGTCGGGTTGCTTGTACCTGTGGACGTTTTTTCAGTTTAAGTTCATAATGCGCTCTCTGGGCCCACCTTTAGTCAGCTAGACCCACTGAGCTATAGTGGTGTCAAGGATGTGGTGCTGGAAGTGCACTAGGGAGGTCCTGGGTTTGATTCCCATTGGTTTCAACTCTTCCCAAAGTTGTTTTGAACACAATTCACTCTTTGTTCTCTTTGCACTGCCGGCCAATTTAGGAGCTGTTGTGCTAGTACAGACAGCGGATAGTGGCTTCTTAGTCAATGGGCCACATATCGCTTTCGCGTTGATAATGCAGAGTTTTCAAGATTGTGTGTTACGATTGGTTGCAGTTGCTACATTTAAGGGGCTTAAATCGGACCATGTGCAAATTGCAGGCCTGTGATAAGTGGGTACAGGTGATTATCCAGATGCATAAAACTGCGCCTACTGTCAAGGCATGCCGTGAAATTGTTGGTGGAATGGACGTTTACAAACATGCATTCACATGATTTCCACTGCAGCATAAAAAATTGAGGCTCCCTAGATAACGACATAAAAGGTGCATTGTAATTTTGCAGCTCCCAAGTAGTACACTACATAAGACCAGCACTGCTTCCCCTCGTGGTGCTTTGGGCAAAGCCCAGCAAAGTCCACTAAGCATCAGAATCAGCTAGTTCTTGATGTAGTTGCTACATCTATTCCCTTTGAAATGCAAGCTGCTCGACACCACATTTCCCTACACTAATAACATTAGAATTGGGTTAAACAAGTGAAATGAACTGGAAAACTGTGGGTGAAAAGTATGATCAACATAACAATTCCAACAGGGACAAGACCACCTTGTTTTGGGAGCTTTACCCAAAAAGACCAAGGCACTTGGCAACGAAAAGAGCCCCAGCTGAAAACGGAGCAAGGCCTCACGGCTTGTGGAAGGTGCTCCTCATGGTAGAATGTAACTGCCTGTCATCATGTGATTTCGATCGCCCAGGCATCTTCACCACCACTGTGTTGACATTGAAGGAAGGTGACAGGAAAGTGTCCGCAAATTCGTGCGTCAAGGCTACTATTCCTGTTGACACTGGACAGACAAAAGCCAAAATTACTACTAAACTAGTTTTGTCTTTTGCACAACAAAGGGGTCACTTTCTTATTTTGCCAAAGTTAATAACATGCCCTTAAATAATCCATGCATGACATATGTTCATCACAGATCGGTTTGGGTGCATCAAATAATTTGTAATACGGAACATTTTTTCCTGCACTGAGCAGTGCGAACTCGCAAGAAGCAGTTTCATTTCGTGTAAGGCATTTCCAAGAGCAACGCAATCACTTTGTTCCCTGTCTACCTTACTCATACTATCAATTCGTAAATTTATACCAGCAAATAGAAAACAAACAGAAGGACGAACACAATTTAGCACACGAGATATCCCCAGCTGTCCACTGCTTTGATACTCGGTGAAAGACTTGTAACGGTAAAGCTTGCATAGATCCGTAGATCGTTTGGTTTTGTTTTCACTGACATTTCCAGTACACACGCTCCTGTCTTCATGGCTATCCACTGCCACGTTAGTGTAAACACTCGCTTTAAATGCATGCACAGAGAGAACGCAGCGGTGTATCTAAAGTATACCATCAATTACAAGCCAGGCAAAGTCGGGAACCCGTTTGGTTGTGACAAGTGGCCTGAAAACATCAGTCCCCACTAGAATGGAAGTATGAGTGCTGCAGGCAGGCTAGGGGCACCGTGACTGCAGTCAGGAGATGCTGCAAGGGAAAGACATGGAACATGAGGAATGAAACACCGTCTAGGCAGCAGTAAATAAACAATCTAGGATGACTAAAAAAAGGGCAAACGACAGCGAAGACCACAGAAGCAGTGCTCTTGGCCGCCCTGCGTTATCCGGGTCGTTCCCGCTTAATTTCCATCGGTTATTGAGCGATGATTGGCCCCACTATTAAAGATGAAAACACATAACGAAGTAAGCATCCCTTGGCAGGCACTCCTGGCAAGCAAAAGTGCTGGATGCAGCAGCGAGTGCAACAGGCTAAAGGAGCGTGTTACAACGCCCTCACGAACCACACGCACACGTAAAAACCTTGCCAACAGCGTCCTGTCACGCTCCTAACTTCACCAACAGATCGTACTGCAAGTTCATTTTCGTTACAATATTAAGATCGGTTAGCACAAAAGCGTCGAGTATAACAAGTGATGTTAATGACGCCACATTAAAGAAGAGACAAGGAAACTCCATGGGCGAGACGGGTTTGCATGCGAGCGAGTTTCCGCGCCGTGCAACAAACCTTCAACAGCTCGCGATCGCCGACAGACGCGAACAGAGCAGCATAAACAGCAACAATAATGCAACACGGTGAGAACGCGCCGTTAAGAATTTCGTAAACGTCGCTAATATAACTGCCGCGAGCAGAAAGCAAGATTTTCAGTAGGAGATATGCGAACTGATTGCAAACCCGCCAAAAAGGAGTGCTCACCTGAGTCGGCCGATGGTGGACAGTTGAACGCCCACAGCTAACTGCAAAGCCGTGGAGCCAGAAGACGCTGGAGCTGTTGAACGACGGTTGACAGGGCGACAACCATCGACACTTCACGAGCTCTTGCGTCGACAGCAAAAGTCCAACGCGACTACTTGAACCACCATGGCGCACACGCCGTGTAGGCAGCACTGTGAAAAATGTAAACACACCGCGCGGGTACGCTGCGAGCAAACGTGACGTCACATCCGCGTTAATTCCTCCCCTGAAGGGCAGGTCAGATGTTCTTGCAGTGAAGGAGAGACCGACACCTTAAAGGGACACTGAAGTGAATTTGTCAAGCTCCCGTTTATGCTTGCACTGTGTAGACTGGCTCAAATTAGCACACTTTTCATCGTTTTTACGATTGACAAATCGGTAATTATTTTACAAAGCGCGAAAGAAGAAAAACTACCATGCGCGGTTTGCGGCGGCCGCACCAACTAAAGCTGTGACGTTAGGAGGAGCGGGCACCGTGATTGGACGATGCCCAAGGTGAGCAACCAAATAAGTTTCAGTTTCGGTTTCGGTTCTGTAAAACACAACCGGTGGCGTTGTTGGATGGGCATTCTCAATGACTCAGTAATCATCGTACCGCGCTTCTGTCATGTTGTCAGTTGTAAAAATGCATAAAGATAAGCCTCCTAGGACGGCTTGGAATCGTAGCATTCACTAGCCGAAACCTACGCAGTGCATGAACGCCCTCCGCGTACTCGTAGACACCCAAATGTCATGCGCTTTTACCCCATAATTGGAGCTTGCCTCCCTCATGCCTGTATTGTAAAAAGCGTGTTCGTACCAGGCCAAGGGTCTCTTCATTCTGGCCTGTGCCCACTGCCTGCAAGCAGTCGGTGCTTATGGCAACAGCACGCCAACGAGAACTCGCTAGCGCGCCATGCATGTGCCAGCCTGCGCGCGTTTTGTGAACTAGTTCGTGTAGCCATGAACGTTGCGGCCCCAAAAAAGGTGAACTCAATATAGATAACATCGGCGGAAAACAAAAAAGTTAACTTACAAAACAAAAAAGCACGTACCCGCGGGGATTCGAACTCGTGACTTGCAAAACATTTGCAATGACATACCCAGCGCCCCAGACTACTGAGCCACGGAGCGGGACTCGAAAGACCCGCTAATATAGGGTATATATTGTACAACCGGTTTACACTTTTATTTAGTTTTGGCATTTCAAGCAGCTTAGGTGACTATTTGTTGTACTGCGATCGTGCAGTAAGCGTCGCCCGAGTTTCCACAGTAGCTCACGTCTAGCAATTGCATTTCGTAGACGGAAAAGCGTTCGCAGATGCGTAGTCGTGCTGCTGACCGCTGTGCTTGTTCGCCCAGCGCAAAAAAGTGCTTCCCGCGCCCTAGTTTTATGCTGTACGGTAAAAATATCAGTTGATTTTATTTCCTTAGTACCTATATTGACTTCGCTGACTCTTCTCCCGCCTTCAAGAGGCCTTATATTTTCCTACTGGCGTACCAGTCAGCGAAGCGTCGCATGTGCGCTTGTGCAGCACTTGTGTGAAGCGAACTTGACTTGGAGCTAGATACAGTGTACAAACAAACCAAGTAAAGAAAGGCACATTCTTCCATTCACAAACGTGTCCTGGCTTCGTTTCAACTAAGCGAACAAATTGCGAACAAGCAATTTTTTTTAACCTCCTTGATTGCGACGACCTGCCGGCGGCCGGCGGACGAAACGCTGGGCCGACTGACTCTGTCGGCCGGGGAGCCGTGCAGTAGCGCAGCCGTGGCGCAGCCAATTGCCAGCTCATCCCCTCCTGACGTCACACGAAAACGCCACAGAAAATGGGCGAGCCTAAAGAGAGGAGGACAGCATTTTCGAATTAGTTTTTCTACTAAATAAAATCGCGTAAACGCGCCTAGAGTGGTCGAAACATGGCCTGGGGACTCCGGACTACAATTTGCGCTAGTAATCCCGCAATGTTTACATATCACTTCAGTGTCCCTTTAACTGCGGGCAAGCGTTTGTTCGCTTGGAAGGGCCGTCCACGCGAGGTTTCGCATTGTCAAGGCAGGGGTAGCTTCATGCACAACCGCGGGGAGTTTTCTCCGGCGCAGGTTGAATACCCAGCGGCTGTCAGGCGCTCATTTTTGGTGGCCTGGGGTTATTTTGGTCAGGTGTGGCTTTTCGGTGGCCAGGTTGAGCTCGAGTTGCGCCGACGGAAAGGTGTCCATTTTTCTGCGGTGTTCCTAAGAGAGCGGCAGCGTTCGCGTGCGGGTGCATGGCGAGGGAACCATACTGTGTAATCGAGAACTTCGTGTCGCAAAGGTGACCGGTCGTGCCGCTGAAGAGGACAGTGACACGAGACGTTGCGGACTGGCACCGGGCGTGTGTGTGTTTTCTAGCGGATCACAGCGGACTTTACGCCGTGAGGCGCACGTGGTACTACACCGGACATATTTTCCTTCGTTTGGAACTCTACTTCTTTTGGGAGTGTCCTTGTTCGTAGGGTTTGTGTGCATGCATGCTCGTGTGAGCGTGTGTTCAGTACATGAGTGTTCTCGTTGTCGCTTTGCACGCCTGCCTCTAGTTTGTGGTATTCCGGTAGTGACCAGTGGGCCCCTACGTGAATATTGTGACGCGTGTGTAAGGGTTGCAGGCACCAGCGACGCTATAAAGTCGAACGCGTGGGAAGCGGCGGTTCCCTGAAGGGCGCATGAAGGGCTTGCAATCAGCCTGCTAACAGCGAACGGCATTTGGGTCATGCCGCCTGCGCGGAGACGAATTGTCTTGAGCCTCAGCTGGACTGTGGCGTTGTTTTGAACGGCGTGTTGCAAAGCACAGTACGAACGTTAGAAAGCGTGAGTCGGATGTTTGATGCGCTTTCCGCGGACGTGGCAGCGGTTGCTTCGGGGACCGCCTGCGCGCGCGTTTAGCCAAGGGGATGAAACTCCGCCGTTTTTCTGTCGCGTGACTGCAGTGATCCTAACGTTTGGGGGCTGTACTACATACGAGCATAAATGAACGTTGTTGTTGCATTTTATATTTATTATAAGGTTACATATTAATTGCGGATTTTTTAATATGCAAGTGAACTTATAAGTCGCGCTTCGAGACTTGCCAAAATACGAACGCCACCCCGAGTGGAAAACCGGAATCGCGCCTTTTTGCTTCGCACCGCTGAAAAGGGGCGTTTCCTGTAGCGCCCATAGGTATGCCACGATTCACGGTGTTTCGAGGGCCCTTTTTACCACGGTAATGTTTGTTTCATCGAAACAGACGCATGAATGGATTCGCGCCGTCATCACAGATGGTGCTATACTGAGTGGTGTCAAAATTCTTCACACCAGGCCGGCATAAAATTCTTTTGTATCCCTGGACGTAAGGTACGATCTTCATGGTGCTTGTTTTGCTTTTCTACGCTTGCACGACGTAGCAGGATGTGGTTGCAGCAGTAACTTTATAATTTAAGTGAGCATACACGTGCACTATTTATTTATTGCATTCTGATTGTCTTTTTCTCCTCTTGAATTACGTATGAAATGCGTAGCAGAGCATCTGGCAATTATTCCTATGACTACATTAGCTACGTACGTTTGTTTATACGTGCGTTATTGATTTAATGCGTTTCGATCGTGTGTTTTGCATTTTAGCGGCAGTGAATGCACGGTATATATGCAGCAGAATGTATATGAGGCAACATATACAATAACTAATGCAACAGGGTAAGCTTATCTGCACTCTTTTTATTATCTTTTGATTGCCTGCGTTCAGTTTGTTTTCGTAGCATTCGTTGTTGTTGTTATTATTATTATTATTATTATTATTATTATTATTATTATTATTATTATTATTATTATTATTATTATTATTATTATTATTATTATTATTATTGTGATTATTGTTGTCATTATTATTATTAGCCTATTTATGTCCACAGCTGGAGGAAGGCATCTCCCATACACGTTTGGCTTAAAGGGTGGGTCCATAGGTTCATATCGTGCTGTTAGCACAACGTTAACTAAGTAGAGACAACATTATTTATTTTATTTCGTTTCAATTGTGTGTTCTGCATTTTGTCTTCACGTGAATCCACGGCATATAGCAGAATGAATTTGTAGCAATCAATATACAAACTAAGCAATTACTGTATATGTTTATAATGCAATTATAACTATAATTCCGCCACTTGTAATTTATAATAGTACAGGAATGATATATTCACAAGAACGCAGTTACAGCTATAAGCCGAAAAATAATTAGACAATGCAGGTTTAACCTGTCCTAGTAATTTATTACAGGTTTTTAAATGTGTTTATTACCGGTTTTCTGCACGGCCCAAGAAATACCTGAGGAATACATAGCTCGCGAAAGTATATACGCCTCAAAAATAGTTTAGAAATCCTGGTGTGGGATGGCTGCTTCTGCTTGCAGAAATGTATTTTGGATTAGGAGGAAAGGTGGGTCGTTGCCACCGGACATTGTAATCACACAGTTAGAAAAACGTATCCGCGTCTCTTAATATTAAAAGCTGATTTAACTTAAAATTGGCCTTTGCGATTGGTGTTGTCACAAGTCGCCTTTGTAGCCAAAATTAATTTAAGAAAGAGATTCCTAATATATCAGATAACGGTTATTTCGAATACAGATGCCACTTTTCGCTCAAAACTATAGTATGTGCGCTTGAAAGCAGCAATAAAGCTAGTATTCATTCTAACCCAAATATGAACACGTTCCTGTTGATGTTCCAGATCTCGCATTTGGCTCCAGTATGCGAGAAGGCATGACCTGGCTCTTTTACCACCTCGTCAGACCTACAGCAGCTACCGGCTGTGTCCTGCCCATTTCACCAGCAGGGACTACGCGGACCTTGGAGAGACAAGGCACTGGACAGATATGCACTGGCTGGATACCTAGTTATTCGCATGCGGCCATGTGCCATACACTTTTGTATGAGACTAGAAGCGTAAAATATCCAAATTGTGTTTGTACTGTATGAATGGTACATTTAGGCAATAAACATACAAAAAGACGGCGCTCTTTATTCTTGTCTAGATTGTGTGTACTAATAAACCAAAACAACGTCGTACTTAGAATAAGAGGGGCAAAAAGAAGTGGACACGCAAAACTTTATCAATAAGAACGAAACAATTGCGCTTTTGATAATATGGCAGGTTGCGAACCAGGAACAAGGTCGTGCGCTGGCTATTTGAATGTCTTTTGAATTGGAGCTAAATCGCCCCCCTCCCCCCGCTTGGCTTGTCAGTCCTCATCAAGATGGCTTCTCCCAATGTATGTCTGCTACGCGCCGCCATGTTTTTAGTACCGCCCCCAAACACCAGGGGTTTGTCCGGCGCTGGGAGCGAATATCGCGTCCCATGCAAGGTATGGGAAGGTTCCCTCCCCTGGTTTAGCCAGAGGGACGGTTGTAAAACCAGTTGGCCTGACGCGCTTCTGATAACGGGGTAGCAAGGGGCTGTCAACGGCGCTTGGACGGCGGCCGATTTGAAGCGGTGGTTCTGCCTTTTTTGGCTCGAGCGTACAGTACAGAAGTGCGAAGATGTTTCGTTGGGAATGCGACGCCACGGGGTCCGCACGTCCCATATTGTTTCTGCCGAGGATCGTCTGTCAATGGCGGGGAGCCTCCAGGACGCGTTGCGTTCTTAAAGAGGAATGGATACGGGTCACCTCGAGTTTGTGGTGGCGGTCGAACTTTGACCAAGACGTTATACGAGTAAAGTGCGGGCGCGGGAACGGGAAACGCAGGCCGCGTGCGTGAAAGCATGCCCCGGGCGCTTGCACGTGTTTTCGCGGGGTTCTCAGTGTGTGTTATACTCATTTTGGCTGCCTTTGATCTTCTCCTCCTTTTTGTCTTGAGAGAGAGAGTGACCAGCCTTTTAAGGTTACGGGGGGCGTTGCCTACCGCGGTTTAGGCCCGAATTTGGTGATCCATCCAATAAGGTCGCCAGGAGATACTGATTGGCCTGTGTATCAGGGTTGGAGCATAAGTAACCCATCAAAAGCACGAGGTCTCGAAGTCGAATCCTCAGGGCTTTAATGTGCTATGCACGGCCGGCGTATTGCCGGGCGGGCCAGGTCACGCTAGGGAGGATCTCACCACTTGGGTAGTCTTAGGTCAGGGTCCGTCGCTGACGGGGGTGCCGTGGGCACAAAGTCTTAGCTGACCTAGTAACCCACTTTATTTCTTACTCTGTCTACTTCAGTCTATAAATATCCTGTATATGCCTTCCGTGTAAATGTACAGTTTTGAAAAAAAAAAAAAAAACCTCCATCAACTATCGTCGTCGTGTCTTCAGTGCCGCAACCATCAGGTACCAACGCCGATCACCATCATCTTCAACAATAATGAAAGAACCCATCATTTACCACATGCTTGGCGTCCAACGTTATCGCTGGTGGGATGCTGTTGTCGGCGGCATTATAGGTCATATAAGGATGCCAGACGCGCTTAAAGTCGTAACGTGTACTAGATGACGCGTTCGCAGTGGCTGCACGCCCTCCGCAGAATCGGAGACACTCAGCTTCTCCCTCAACTTCGGAGCTTGCCTTGCTCGTCTCTGTGTCTTAAGAGGCGCGTTCGCACGAGGCCGGAGTCGACGGATTCGGCATTGTGCCTCCAAGCTGCCGGTGATATGTCAACACCACGCCAACGAAAACTCGCCACGCCAACGAAAACTCGCCAGTGCGTCAATGGCTGTCTGCACGTAGTCTTTAAACTCGCTCATAATGCAATGATGATTGCAGCGCAAAATGGGAAATAGGGAATGCAGTAGGCAAAACGTTACTTATACAAAAAGAAATAAACACCGCCCCCCCCCCCCCAAAAAAAAAAAATCAACCGGAGGTTCGAACCTGCTGCTACAATGCACTGCATCTAGTGCTTTAGAGCACTTGTCCATACCACATTCCTTTCTTTTCTGCATGAAAAACTTGCGGTTATTATGGAATACAAAAGTTAGCACTTATCCAAGAAGGATAACGCCACAGCAGCTACAATATGGCAGCCTCCAAAACTTCAACAAGCAGACACGCGCGTCCAACGGGTGCAGCCACTCTGATGGGTAATTTTCCTCGGCGTATATGCTCTCCGCCACCGCAGCCAGCTCCCAAAAAACGGACTTCGTAGGGCGGAGGAGTTCCGCATACCGGCAAGTAATGCGGCACTTGTACAAGTTATACAATTCCATCACAAAAAATATATCATAGAGCACTCCAGTAGTCTCTAGAGAAGGCAAGAACCGTATTGTGTAAAGGGACATGGACACGTAAACGTGTCCATGTCCCTTTTAACAGTTGATTGCAAAACATCCCAAAAACCACCACATCCCGGAACAAAACAAAGCAACGATTAATGACTTCTGGTTGATATAAGCGTCAATATTCGAGCAAGAGATAGACATTCCTTTGTACCGCAAGTATGTTTTCACTAAGAGTTTTGATGTAAGTAGCTCAAAGGAAACTTTTTTTGCGTCCGTCAAGTCTCCACAAATATTTTTCACTGGAGACTGCGTTCTTCCGGCGGGTAAAAAGAGATTCAACATCTGCGATCGTGCTGCTGACCCCTGTGATAGCTCACCCTGCGCAAAAAGTGTTTCCCGTACCTTGGATTTACGCTTTACCACGACAGTATTGGTAGATTTTTTTGGCTTATTACTTACATTAAATTCACTGAATCTTCTCCCACGTTTTATTGGCCTTAGCTTTTCTACCAGCGCACCAGTTGCGCCGGCAAATGCAGCTTACAGATCCCGTGAAGCGAACTCAGTGAAGCGTCGTAAGCCAATGTACGTATTGCAGGTGCGCTCGCCTAGAGATACATTGACTTGGACTTTTCGCAAACTAGCAAAATAATGCCACATTCTTCCAGACATAATTCTTGTCATGGCTTCTGGTTAAACTTCGGGAATGAATTGCGACGACCCGCGAGCGGCCGGCCTAGGGTCGGCGAGTCGCAGTGAAGCTGAGCCTACAAGAGTAAACGTCATACGAAACGTCATAGAAAATCGGAAGGAGGATGTAGAGATTAGGAAAACACTTTAAAATTAGTTTTTCTACTAAGAAAGTGGCGTAGACGCAACCAGAGTGGTCGAAAACTAGTCTAGGGACTCCAGACTATAATCTCCAGAAGTAATCCCGCCATGTTTACAATCACTTCACCGTCACCTTTAGGTCATTCGACTTCCATAGACAATATGATGTGCATAGAATAACGTCACAGTTGGTCCGCATGTGTTTGTAGTCATTCCTGTTGTTAAGGGTGCATATTCTGGTTTCCGAAAAAAAAATCCGTTCTCCGTCATATTTGAACTTCATTAGAACGGTGGCTTGGGCTACTGTGCATATTAACTGAATTCGTAATAGCGCAGAAATACGTGCAAAAAACAGCGCCGTGTGTAGTCGTTTCTTGTCCCGTCTTTTTGCGTTTTTTGAATTCAGTTAGTCGCATTTAAATGCTTGAAGAATTTGGCGGGTATTCCCAAGCCTCAGCCGACACTATGGTCAACACAAATCGCGCAGGTATTGCCGTACGCTAAACCGTGGAATGCGTGCTGAGACGTCCCACAGACCGCTCAAAATGTACCGCCGCATTTATAAAAACAAATATGCACCTTCCGCTCTTACAAGAAGTGGACAAAAATGAATAGCCAAGCTCCGTCTTGCAGCTGCAACAATGAACTCGATAGGCTTTTACCGAACCGCGTCCCCGTCGGTCGCTGGGAAATTGAGGCCCGAACTCAAAACTTTTGTAGAAGGGTGGCGTATATACACTGCACTGTTGTTCTTGATGGTCAATATCCCGCCGTTATTTAGCTTACTCTGTTCCTGAAAACAGTTGAAGCATCACAGACGAACCCAAAATAGCCTTTCGGGCTTTATTCATTCACTCTGGTGAGGCCGGTATTGCGCACAGATTTGCGCAGGATCGAAAGGCAGCTCAGCACAATGGGCCAATTTCTGATATTTATAAATAGTTAGGCTTCCAGGTAGAAAGATTGAAGTTATTTGAATGATATAAAGGGGACTGGTCCACTCAAGTGAACCCATCTAAATTATAAAAGACAATAGCAAAGTGCGCAATTCAGGAAGTGAATGTTCGCAGAATTCAGGTAGGCTTGCTTAAGTGCTGCACGCGTCCATGCGGCGGGAAGAAACTAGAGTTAGTTCGTAGGAAGATAATATTTTTAGATAGGCGAATGGCGCTTTCTTCCTGAGGGGAATTTAATAAATCTCGCACACCCTAACACACGCACACACAGGCATAATGGAGAATCCTGCGCATTCGCAAAAATGTTTGTTGTGGGCGCTCTTCAGTCGATACGATAGTGATAGCATATACCTCGTAAACTAGACATTTCATCTTGGTGGAGCTGTTGTTCGGAAATAGCGTTCCTGACCACGTGGAATGGCCAATGCCGGGAGTACATTAAAACTTAAACTATCTTGTACTTAAGCAAAGTTATATACTCGCATCTGAAACGCAGACGTTCTCGCTAAGAATTTGGTGAATGGGATAGTGAAGGTTATTGTATAGAGTGCTTCAGACGTTCGTATAATACGGATGAGCCTGAACGTCCAACGAGACGAAAGATCCACCGAGACGGAAGGTCCAATCGAGCCTGAATCACCTGAATGTCCAACGAGACGAAAGACCCAACGAGACGAAAGGTCCAATCGAGCCTGAATGTCCAACGAGACAAAAGATCCACCGAGTCTGAAGGTCCAATCGAGCCTGAATGTCCAAAGAGACGAAAGATCCAACGAGACGGAATATCCACCGTTGGACCTTTCGTCTCGTCGGATCTTTCGTCTCGTTGGACCTTTAGACGCTAAATCCCTAATTCAACCCGTAACGCGGCGCTGCTGCTTTATTTTCCCCCCGAGCGGTCACCTTCAAATTGATTCCGATTGTACAGCACTCAGAACATCAGCTGCCAGGTTGCGCGCAAAGGGCTGGGGCGGCAGCTCAGCGCCACAAAGCCGCGCCCACAAGCTAATGTTAGTCGCAGCTGTGCATGTACCACGCATCCCACGCGCGCCGCGCTTTATCTTCGGCCTGAAGAGAGGCAATTAAGGCGCACCTGAACAGGCGAAAGGCATTTGATAGGCGGATTGGTAGATTACAAAGTCATTATTTCCTTTGTTATTTGTGCACGAACCGTGGCCGCCGCACGCAAATGGCGGCAGGTCGCGGCCGCTCTCGGCAATCGGGATGACTAGTCACATTTGGGCGGGTGAGGAGCTTCCAGCAGGTGATGCACCCGACGCCGCTTGCCTCTTTTCTGGCCGAAAGATAAAACGCGGCGTGCGTGTGACGTTTACATCTCCGAGTGATATGAGCGTGTGGCGTGGCTTTGCAGCGCTCAACTGCCGCCCGGACCGTTGGGAGTATCTGTACACCTGAGGTTCTGAGCGCTGTGGCTCTGCTCCAGTTGTAATTTCGGAAATGTAATAATCGACACCGGATGTACTCCTGACCACCTACAATGTCCTCATTACAACGAAGCACTTGGCTTGAGTATATTTAGAAAGGTAGGAAATTTTAGTTATAATTATTCCCCCCAACAGCACTTGGTACCCGTTTTAGAGCTGCGCCACGGCCAGTGATTCCTTGGCACAAGAAAAACAATTTTACAGCCAAAAGCCACTTTTTAAAAATTACTTAAGTTACCATGAAACACCCTGTATACGAAAGTTGAGAGTGATCAAAGAAGGCGAAAACGTTTTCTGGACAAGACCTCAGAGGTCCTGTGTAGAGTACGCATTTGCGTTGACATTTGACAGACCAATTAACCGTAGAGGCACAAAATCGTTGGTAGCTCTGTGATTTCGAGCCCATCTTGAGTTCGAGAATATTATGTTAGTTGTCTCTAAGCTAAAAATTTTCCGTGCATTTGTATCTAGCGACGCATCATCGAAATCACGATTAATTTCTCGTTAGCCAGTTGTTGACTCTCAGCATACGTGCACGTGAGTGCCCATCGCCAGCCTCAGCATTGTCCACATAAATGTGTTTACAACCTACCCTAGAGGTATGGAGCAGAAACTAAGCCTTGTCAGCGCCTTGCCGTCGACTAATTTTACACCGCTTTTCAAACATTATATTCGGTTTCGGGGACAGCTGCAATATTTTGTGCTTTATAGAAGTAATTAAAGGTTTAAAAGTTCCCTTGTGGTACTGAGCACAAAGACGCGGAGTGGACCCCCGGCAGCGGCGGCCGCTTTCCTGTTGGAGGCGAAAAGCAAAAATGCCCGTGTATTCAAGATTTCGACGCACGTTAAAGATCCCCAGGTGGTCAAAATTAATCCGGAGCCCTTCACTACGGCGCACCGTATCACCTGAGTAGCGTCGGCGCGTTAAACCCGTAATCAGTAAATCAATGAGTCAATCAATCAATCCAATATCACACGATTCCCCCGAGGAGCCTCTGATCCGTGCCGGCTTTGAATTTTTTTTTTTATTGTGGGAAAGCTTTTTCTTGCCAGCATTATCTTTACATATTTATTACTTGTCTAAAAAAGGGAGGGGAAGCAGTGTCTAAGGTAAAGAATGTGTTTGAGGGGAGCAAATTCGTCATAGAGAAACGAGGCTGTACTTAAAAGTGAGCGCCGCTGGCGAAAGGGGAGGGGCTGGACGAGGTTCGTTGAGGGTCGGGGGTTGCGTGGAATAGGGGAGAAATGGTATAGGGCGTCTGGTAGTGACGCCGTGTGACCTCAAGCGAGGCTTGGGGGAACGTCAGAGGGGAGGCAGACAGGGGCTGGTCGTACGAGGAGTGCTGCGCGGTCATTGCGACGTGACTGTAGCTGACAGCAATAAGAAAAGAAAACCAAAACATAGTAAACAGCTCTTGTACATATGAGAGGGAGGGCAATTCCTAAATGAGGAGAGTTATTTTCTGAAAGAGAAAATAGGAGATTGTCCACAAGCACGGTGCACTAGAAACATTACAATGTGTTCAAGGGCTTTTAACCAAAATGCGATGACCATAAAAAGCCAAGTACAAAGCAACGGTGGCGTAGGGATAATGCGTACGAACTTGGAAAAAGTAGGGGAAATGGAAGTGCGTGCGTGCGCGTGTGCGCGTGCGTGTGCGTGCGCGCGCGTGTGTGTGTGTGTGTGTGCGTGCGTGCGTGTGTGCATGTGTGCGTGTGTGTGTGTGTGTGTGCGTGCGTGCGTGCGTGCTTGCGTGCGTTCGTGCGTGTGTGTGTGCGTGTGTGCGTGCGCGTGCGTGCGTGTGAGTGCGTGCGCGCGCGCGCGCGTGTGTGTGTGTGTGTGAGTGTGAGTGTGAGTGTGAGTGTGAGTGTGTGTGTGTGTGTGTGTGTGTGTGTGTGTGTGTGTGTGTGTGTGTGTGTGTGTGTGTGTGTGTGTGTGTGTGTGTGTGTGTGTGTGTGTGTGTGTGTGTGTGTGTGTGTGTGTGTGTGTGTGTGTGTGTGTGTGTGTGTGTGTGTGTGTGTGTGTGTGTGTGTGTGTGTCATTTTTAGGATAGCGAATATGGGAGGAAAGAAATCCAGCACCTTTTAGAGAAGTCATGGGGAAGTAGGTGGAGTGATTTTGTTTCAGTGCGCTTTGGAGTCTTTTTACTAAAAAATTGCCTAACCTTCCCTTGTAATTATAGACTGCTGGCTTCCCATTTCGTAAACGAATATCGCACAGGGAGTTATTACGTCAAAACAATCTTATTTCAGTCCATGTGGCCATCGAAACCAGAATGATAAAAGAGGCGCCGCGAAGTTGGGAACGAGCGTCTTGGAATACTGTAACTTGGCGGGAGGATGTACCCCTGATAGTGAAGTTTCAGTTTCAGTTTCAGTTTATTATTCGTAATAAGGTGTGCAATGTGTGAAAAAATATTATACAGAAACGGGTCCCAGAGTTTAGCATTGTAATGGGACCCCTTGTAATTTAGCGAGTAGAAGAAAAAAAAACTTATCAGCAGTAGCGAAAGCTATAGAATGCAGTAAATTAATACAACAAAAATTATACAAGAAAAATAACAGAGAAAGTCACAGTAAAATATTGTATACAATAGTTAGCGGCAAACTCACATTTAATACACATAAACACGGCAAAACACTGGGAATACGGTGGGAAAGCATTTCAATACAAAACATACTGCATACACCGATGTAAATGAATTCCTAGGACTTTAACACTTCAAAATGTACAGAGAGAAGGTTAAATGGTGTATGATTGTTCAGATATGTATGATCGTAGTAATGATTTAAAGCGTGGAAGCGACAGCGCAGTTTTTACAGTGACGGGTGAAGTGTTCCAAAATTTTATGATAGCGAATCGCACAGTCTGTGAGCCGTAATTTGTGCGCACTTTTGGCAGCAGGAAGTCATTCTGCAGTGAAAACCGCGTAAAATTTGGGTTAGTTAAATGATCGATGCCAATCACATATAAGAATCTAGGAGTTCTAATTAAGCAATATGCGGTGATTCTCAAGTTGTATTTGATGAGTTCGTCTATGCGTAAAAGATTTAGCTGCAAGAAAAGGGGTGTAACGTGAACATTGTAGGAACTGCGTGTGATGATTCGGACAGCTTGATTCCGTAGATGCTGCAGAGGAGTTACATGAGAGCGGTAAGTTAATTCCCAGGACACCATACTGTAATTGAAGTGACTGTGGATGAAGGCGTAGTAAAGAGTGATGAGAGTTTGTGGTGAAAAGTAATGGCGGGCTTTTATTAGTGCCCTGATACCATATGCAGCCTTGTTCTTTAGCGAGTTAATGTGAAAAGCGAATTTGAGGAACGGGTATAATTCAACACCTAAAAAGCTGCAGTGTTGTGATGGGTAGATAGCATGTGTCACGTGTGTTAAAGTAAACAGGAGAAAGGGTACACCGCGCTCTGTTAGGGGAGCTGAATACCATATAATGTGTTTTCTGTGGATTAATGTACAATTTGTTTTCTTCGCACCAGTCGATTATATTTTAAGGTCAGTATTGAGCTGTGAGGTTAGTATATCTAGGTTTACATCAGAAGCGAAAACAGTGGTGTCGTCAGCATATAAGAGGCAATTATTGACGGATGATGAACAGTTTGGAAGATCATTAATATAAAGAAGAAGTAAAATTGGCGTCAAAATAGATCCTTGCGGAACGCCAATGTTATAAACTGTTCTAGGTGAAAGCACTCCCGATATACTAACTGTCTTCTCCCGATCAAGTAAGTAACTGCGAGGTAACTGTAATGGAGGTCCAGTAATGCCATAAAATGTTAATTTCTGAAAAAGTATGTTGTGGTCAATGGTATCAAATGCTTTAGTGAAATCAATAAATACCGACCCAACAAATTTCCCCTCGTCAATTTTAGATTTTATCATGTCTGTTAAAGCAATTAAAGCCAGGTTAGTTGAATATCCCGGTCGAAAACCAATCTGTCGCGGGGATAGCAGGTTAAATTTTTGAAGGTAACTGGAAAGACGCTTTTCTATTCATTTTTCTAGTATTTTACTGAAAAAAGGCAGAATGGAGATCGGTCGGTAGTTGGTTATTATTGTCTTATTGCCCTTTTTAAAAACCGGAACAATTTTACTTCTTTTTAGTTTTTTTAGAAAGACTCCGGTCTTGAAAACTAAGTTTATAATGTGCGCAAAAGCATCGACTATGTAGTCAAGCATTTCTTTCATGCGAAACGAAGAAATATTATCGAGACTAGGACTAGTGTTTTTGATATTTAGTATTGTGCTGCGCACTTCACTTGGTGACGTGGGGAAGATAAAAAAAGACTGCGAAATGTGTCGATTGTTATCAAGGCGACGGGTTGTTGATAGGTTAGGATGAACAGAAAAGAATCTGCTGAAGGCATCTGCTATATCGGCAGGGTTGGTAAAAGTATCTTCATTGTAACGTATTTTAGTAATAGCGCTTTTATTTGTGTTATTATTCAAGAAAGAATTTATTGTGCGCCATCGCTTCCCAACATTATTACCAGTTTGAGCTATCTGTTTCTCGTAGTACTCACGTTTGGCTTTTTTTAACAGTACGCCAAGCACGTAGCAGTATTTTTTGTAGCGAGCTTTAAGGGTAACATTAAATGGCTGTTTTTTCGTTTTTCTGTACAGGTTATCCTTCTTACGCATACCATTTAGCAGAGATTGTGTTAACCAAGGGTTCTGTGGCGAGGAATACTTTTTTCGGCATGATACGACTGATGTAGAGGAGGATAAACATGCGGTAATAATGGATAAAAATATGGTGTACGCTACCTCGGCGTCTCTAATTGACATTAAAGGCGACCAGTCAGCGTTAGCTATTAGGTCCAAAAATTGCGCTTTGTTAAAGACGGTTTTGGTGAATCTATTACGATATGACGTAGGGCAATTAAAGCGGAGTGCAGTAGGGTAGTGGTCGGTGATGTCTGCGCGTATAATGAAAGCATCGGGTGGGCACAGAATGTTCGTTAAGGCATGATCAATAATAGTTCCTGTATTGTTTACACAACGAGTTGGTTGGTTAATCAGTTGTTCAAACCCATACCCGTTAAAGCCAGTTAATGTATTCTTTAACCTGCGAACATGTGTCATCTAACAGATTGATGTTAATATCGCCCATTATTATCACGTTTTTATTTTCAAGAGAGATTTAATAGAGAATCCTTTCTAGTTCGGAGCAAAAATTAGAAACCGAAGAACTTGGAGAGCGGTAGATACTACGTATTATTGTGTGTTTATCAGTAACACTAAACTACCGCGGTCTAATTCTACCCATACGGACTCACAATCTATTACGTTTAAATTCAAGTCATCCGTTCACTTGTACTTGACGCTTGATAAAACGAATATTGCGGATCCTCCGTAACTATTGATTGATTGATTGTAGGGTTTAACGCGCCGACGCAACGCAGGCGATGAGGCGCGCCGTAGTGGAGGGCTCCGGGTTAATTTTGACTACCTGGGGATCTTTAACGTGCGCCGAAATCTCGTACACACGGGCGTTTTTGCTTTTCGCCTCCATCAGAAAAGCGGCCGCCGCGGCCGGGAATCGAACCCGCGACCTCGTGCTCAGCAGCGGGATCCTCCGTAACTAATTGAAGTGCGGTGACAGTATTCAGGACAATATGATAGAAACGAGAACAAATTCTTGTCGGACGCGTTCAGCCACGTCTCGTAAACACAGATAGCTACGAATGGATGGGGAATGGATGTTAAAAGGGAATAGAACTCGTCATGATGCTTTCGAAGACTTCGTGCGTTGGAATGAGCAACAGTACAATTGATAGATAAAGTCAGTGATTGAAGTTGATTAGTTTCGATGTATGCCGGTGCCGATTTCAGGACATGTAATTTAGTTAGCGAATATTCCGAGGTCTGCCTCATCTCGAATCCTCAGCACTTTGCTGTCCTCGTGTTTTCTTGCCTTGACTAAGCAGTCGTCAGTCCGTAAGAACTGCCATTCGTTTTCCTTTTTCAGTTTCAGTGCTTTTGCGAACAACCTTTTGTTTTCAGGCGTAAGGTTGATGATTGTAGGGTTTAACGCGCCGATGCAACGCAGGCGATGAGGCGCGCCGTCGTGGAGGGCTCCGGATTCATTTTGACCACCTGGGGATCTTTAACGTGCGCCGAAATCTCTCGCCGAAGGCGGGCTTTTCGAGCCTTGCTCAGGAACTCGTCCTTTTTGGCACGTGAACAGAACCGAACGATGATGTGGGGTGTGTCAGCCTTGGATGGTACGCGATGAACAATGTCGCGATCACTCTCGCCCACGAGGCATTCGATCTTGTCGCCTATAGTTTGCACTATGGCAACACAGCTTTCGCCCTTTGTTGACGGGACACCCTTTATCTCGACATTGTTCTTGCGCGAATACTTCTCCATTTCAGAGAGTCGTTTTTCTAGTACCGAGTTTCGTGAAGTAAGGGATTAGTTAGTTGCTTTGAGGGCGTCATTTTCTTTTTTCAGCTTTTCGACCATTTGATTCATGAAAGAGAGGCTACGACGGAATTCCTCAATTTCTGTTTTCATGTCTCTGTGTTCCGACCATGCTTCACCGGCGATCCTTTCCCGAACAGCTGACGCCACATTGTCGACAACCTCAACCAATTTTTCCTCAAACGCACTTTCAAGAAGCTCAACTCGCTTACACAGCTCGGCGTTAGTGGGCATGACAGAATTCAAGCACAGATCAGCAGCAGCAGCAAAAGCGGCGGTGGCAAAATGCACGTAAGTGGAAAAAAACATCGAAGGTTTCGCACCTGTATGACGAAAATAGATGCTTAATTCGGGCTTCTTTGCGCCGCAAGCTGCTGCTGCTAAGTGGCAAGCCGACGGCACTGCTGCTCCTTTTATAGCCGGTGTCGATTCCAGGGTTCACGTCTCGATGCGCCGTGGATCTCCTGCGTCTCGGTGATATGGACAGCTGCTCCCCCGCGCAGGCGCATACGGGTGCAACGCCAATGACGGATCCAACCAGGCCAGGAATCTGTATGATGAAAATAGATGCTTAATTCGGGCTTCTTTGCGCCGCAAGCTGCTGCTGCTAGCGAAGCTGCTGCTGCTGCTGCTGGGGCATGCTATGTAGGGCATCTAGGGCCGGGCACATTTTGACCACCGTGATAACGGAACGGCTACCCTGAAACGAGACTAGAAATTGCTTAAGACTGATAGCGCACTAAACGAATGAAATGAAGAAATTATGCTGATACAAGTTATTCGGACCGAGAATTATAGGAGCAGTGGGACTCCTACGGTCCACGCCCTTGATAGGCTGGTCATACATACATGTGAAGATACATACATACATACACACGCACATACATACATACATACATACGCACTAACGCCCATACATGCATACGCACATACATACATACGCACGCACACGCACGCACGCACACATACATACATACATACATACATACATACATACATACATAGATACATACATACATACATACATGCGTGCATACATACATACATACATACATACATACATACATACATACATACATACATACATACATACATACGTGCATACATACATACGTGCATACATACATACATACATACACACATACATACATACATACATACATACATACATACATACATACAGAACCGCCGCAATGGCTCAGTGGCTAAGGCGTTGCGGTGCTGAGCACGAGGTCGCGGGTGCGATTCCCGGCCGCGGAGGCCGCTTTTCTGATGGAGGCGAAAAGCGAAAACGCCCGTGGGCTCGAGATTTCGGCGCACGTTAAAGATCCCCAGGTGGTCAAAATTAATACGGAGCCCTCCACTACGGCGCGCCTCATCGCCTGCGTTGCGTCGGCGCGTTAAACACCACAATCAATCAATTACATATATTACATACATACATACATACATACATACATACATACATACATACATACATACATACATACATACATACATACATACATACAGACATACATACATACGCACGTACACTACAGAATTTACGAAGGGGGACGTATTATTAAAATTAAACAAAATGTGCAGTAATCTAAGTACACCGGAATCCAATGCTGTTCGTCACATTTAGCTCAATGAATATCATATGACTTTAGCGTTATGGTAACGTTTACCTTACTGTGACCAACGCATTGCCCTTTACGTGTGTTTTCGTCGTTTCGTAATATTCATGCTAAAAATTATTTTTTATATTTTTTACAAACAAACAATACGAAAAAAACCGCCTATACAAGTGCACTGCGTAGGATTACCAGCAGCATATATAGAATCTTTTGGTACACCTAACACATTTTGCAGAAAAGAACAAAACGAACGAACTAAGAGAGAAATAACCATCGTTAAACAGTGCAATAAGAGGTCATAAAAGAGCGTTCTCAGCAGAGCCATGGCTGGATCCTATCCGCAACACCACGTTTCCCGTTTTGCTTGTTATGCTAAAAACACCGGGCAGTTTGTCAAATTAAATTTTACAAGAACGCACAACTCCGCTCGAACCACTATACGACTAGCTTAGATCGGGCCAAACCGCATGCATAAGAGTGTGATCTGGAAAGTCATAGTTATTTTTGTTTGGTAATTTTGTATGAAGAAACGTTTTCTGGTCGATACAATGTATAATCGGGTACTGTTAATTTAAATCCCATGTAGCAGTGTACAACTTTTTAAAAGCAACACAGCGGTGATAAAATCCAACGAAGCTGTCTAACTATTCGAGAAATGTTATCTCGAATGTGGAAAATATTTGGTAAGAAATTTGTGCAGAGTACAAGCATGGTTGCATATTCAAAGCGGGGCGGGTGACAACTTTAGGCACCCTACTTTGCGCAGAAGCACTGATAGAGCTGTAGTTGTCGCCAGCACAACGCCCCACAGCGTGATTCGCTCGCCCGCAACAGATGTGTTTTCCAGTTTCTGGCCTGTCGTTGGTGCGAATTTCTTGCTGCGTAACACTCGCCATCTTTGTTGCTGCTAATTAACATGCCTAAGTGCGAGTGAATTCTTCTTTAAGAAGTCACACGTTTACGTGCGGCTTCGACAGAAGCGCAGCGAACCAAGATTATATCACGTAAACGTCACGCAATCGGCAGGATTCACAACGAATGCTGAAGGATGTCTGTAGCACAGTAGGCTCACGCGTGCTTCTTTGCCGCTGCAGTAGCTCGCTGCAGTGTCTTCTGTCGCAGCCCTGTAACCACCGCTGTAAATTCTGGCACGAAAGTGAATTGTGTATAAGCGCTGTTGTATTTCTGGGTTTTTACCTTTGGGCGTACAGTGATACCAAAGGTTTAGGAAACAGGGAAATACATTTTTTCGCCTTCTTAAACGCAAGAACCTTATCTGCCGGACGCAAGAAATGAACCTAGCTTTTCATTCAAACCGCGAAAAGCACCCTCCTCGCCCTCTTTTCAAGTCGCCGACTTCGTGTTCGCCAGAAAAAAAAATACCGCATGCGAATAGGCAAGAATAAAACAACATCTAGGCCAGGTCATGCGAGTGTTCATTCCGTACTGTTATCTCACATTCTTGGCTACGATCTTCGCTCGTGTCCGAGCAGGGTTGAGGCCATAGAGTTTCTTAGTAAGTATACTAGAGAGGAAATTGCGCCCCGTAAGCCATGTCGTCGTGGGGGTTCATGGGAAGACACCCCTTTTTGGCTTGGGCTTGGAATGACAATTGGATTCTTAAGCGTTTTGGGGGATTTGCTTTCTTCACTATGCATAACCACGTTTACGAGCTACAAGGAAGCCGAAATCCTCCCGTTTCTGTGGTAGCCGTGTTCAGTGAAACAGCAGGCAATGCGTGATCGCACCTGACGTTGCTGGTGCCGAAGTCGAAAGACGTATGACTGAGCGGGTAATATGCCGCCGCGAAATTTGTAGCCTGACGAAAAGAAGAAACAAAACGTACTTCGACGAAGACAAGATACGGCAGATACGGGCGCTTGTATGCGTCCTATCTTGTCATCGCCCACGACTGTTTAGCGCCACGTTTCCATTTTAGATGCAAAGCATCTCTTAGTCGACCCTCCGTCGTCCGGCGTCCGCACCTCTTTTGTTCTCCACAACAGCTGTGATAACGCCGCTCTCTCGCCCCTCCTCCTCTCCACACCACCTTGCGCTAGCGCGCGCTGCTCCTCCTGTCCGTTCTGCACACCAGCTGTCCAATCACGCGCATGCGCGCTGCTCCTCCTCTCCTCTTCCTCTGCTCTGCAAATAAACCCGTCCGCGCTCCGCTCAGTTGTTTCTTCGGTGCTGCGCCGTCCGATGACTGTAAACATACGCCAACGATTCCGTCAGCGAACTGGCTGGCACTCCTTCAACTAGCGCCAGCCAGCACACTGTCAGAACCGCGAGCACCTCCGAAGACAAGGCTGCACAGAGGAGAGCTCGCGATGCCGAACGTAAACGGCAGCGTCGAGCAGCGGATTCCTCGCTTCGAGAACGAAAAGCCGCTTTGAAACGCCAGCGGCGAGTAGCTGATCCAAATGGCGTTCGGCAACGTGACAACGCTTCGAAACGCCAGCGTCGAACAGCGGATTCCTCGCTTCGAGAACGAGAAGCCGCAAAACGTTCCCCACTACTCAATAAATAAAGAAGACATTTAATACGCTTCTACACCTGTCTTTACTCTAACAACCAATTAACACGCTACTACTCCACGGCTTTGCATCCCCTCAGGGTTCCCACGTGGGAAGAAGGTGTAATTTTTTTCTCGTTAAACTAGCTGGCGGTCGCGGTGCACCGGTTCACCACGAAGGCAATGTTTTCATAGGCACGCTCAAAAAACTTTCGAAACTCTTCAAACAACCTATTATTTGAAGTAATGGTAAAATTAATAAAATCACTCTCTGTAATGAGTTACCCCCCAAATATTAACATTGTTCGTAACTACAACTTTGGCCTGCGGAATAGCAGGAACAAGCGTTCCTGCAAAAATAGGCTTTGCTTCTTTTTTCCTTAGTTTTAAACAGCCTGTTTTTATTTTCCACTTACATAATTGCACACTATTCTTCGAGTTTTTGTGGCACTTTGTTTAAATTTGCGGTCACTAAAACGTTTCAATCCAAGCCAATCATAAAACTAATGCGAGCGCGATGTATAATGGCGGTCCATGACGACACAGACGACCTTGATGTGAGCCGCATAGACGCTAGCGCCAGATTCCTCTCTAGTGTATACTGTAAGAAACTCTATGGCTGAAGCATGTCGTCATCGGAGCTATATTTTCTTTCGTGCGGCAGAATAAAGCGTGCTTCGGTGTCCTGGTTGTTTTTACACTGCTAGATTTCTGCTATCTGACGCAGCTTTTTGGGGGCGCTACGTGATGCCATCTGTTAAGCAACAAAGTGCGAATCTGAGTTGGCGCCGAACTGCTGAACCCTCTTAATGGGTTTTTGGCTCAGATAAACAAGGACAAAAAAAAAACATCACCCATTAAAGCGCGCTATGCGGCGACTATGTAAACTACACGCCGAACGATACGTTCCATTCAATGAAAACTTAGAATCCGCAGGCAAAAGAAATCTGGCGTAAGAGTCCTTATTAAGTAAACGCAAGTCCTAAAATGAAGAAAATATTGGCACCGCTAACGCCTTTATTTCGCCCCCCCCCCCCCCCCCAGCGAAAAAAGCTCAGGAACAATCTTCACAAACTCCCCTTAACCATTATATTTAGCACTTGCAAAACAGAAAAAAACAAGGAAATTTCAATCGAAAATGAGCGACATATATAGTTTGCGTGCAATGCCCACGGTGTCCCAAAACCTTCAGCAACTGCAAGAAGGGTAATCCAAGCACTCGATGTGCAGGTCATTATTTTGACCAACAGTTAGAACCCTCACATTGCTTCTTGAAATGGTGGTTTTTGACGAATACACACGACCAGCATGTTTTCCGCGTCTACAACAGCTATGAAACTGTATACATTTTTGTGTAACACATGTTACGTACCTTGTTCCACTGCACGTCCGGATGTCGATACGAGCTAGCTTCAGAAATACCCACAACAGCATTTTGGCCTCGCGAATGTGTCCAACGGTAACAACTAGCGTCCGCAGGGTGCAAGAGGCAAAGAAGGTACGAAGGATATACAGGGAATGAACACTGATCAATTAAAGTTACAGGAGGCTGAGGTGTACAACGCCATTTACAGAGTTATTATACCAACTACGCTTGCAAGTGTATCAAGTAATAGCGGACAAAAACATTCAGCTGGCGGATCTGATTTCCCTATAGGGTTTATTACACTGATGAATGCCGTACGTCAACGGAGATAACGCCAACGTACAGTTTCAGCGTGATGCTGAATAATACGGGCACGAACATTTCAGTGAGCGTGCAACTATTTTTTTTAATGCAGAGCATTTCTTTAACTCACGATGTCACCCGTTCTAGTTGTCCGTAGTAGTCCGCACCCCTCCCCCTACACTATATAAAAAAAATTCACCCCACCTCCCCGAAGGGAATCGTGAGGAAATGCGAATGCATTTCTTTTGCGCGAGAGTGCGCGGAATTTATAATTAATGAGGAGACGGTGATTTGTAGCGTAACCTTTTATTTAACACCTGTTTGTGTTGTCGTTGTACTTGACGGCCATGATCACTGCCTTGTGGTCGGTAAAGTGCACAGTCAAAGGGTCTTTGAGAAGCATGCGGGCGTGGGAGAGTGGGGCTAGCGTCGAGAGGAGAAGCACCGAAGCACCGCGCCTACCCTCGCCTACACTCTCCCACACACGCGGGAGCTCCGGCGAGCTCCCGCGAAGCGAGCGCCCTCACACGCCCGAGCGCGCTCCTCCTCTCCACTCACTCGCCGCTGATCCGCCCGCACCACCTGCTCCGGTTGCTAGGGGAGAGCAGGAGCGCACGCGCTCGCAGCTGTTGCTATGGGAGAGGGGGTGAGAGCGGAGAGATAACACCTGCGGGCGCGTGGACGCCGCACGGCACCTGACATGGCTCGACTAAGAAATGCATTCGCATTTAAAATAATACTTACCAGCGCCTGGTTTCGATCCCACGACCCTGTGGGCGGAACGCAAGGTACATGGTACTCTACCCACTGGGCCACAAAGCCGAGACAGAATGGAGTGCTACGAACGCGCCTTATACCCTTGACTCATTCAAACTACGTCAAGAAGCTGCTGATACAACGCATTCACTACCTGTGAGCGGAACGCGAGGTACATGCTGCTCTTCCCACTGCGCCACAATATTAATACCCACCTGCTAATAAATGATGTCACGTGACCACTTAATTACGTCTCCTCATTTAATTACAATACAACAACCAACAGCAACAAGTGCAACAACTATAACGTAACGCAAACTGCTTAACGTCGTGCGCCCCCGGAAATGCTCTGCATTTGATCGTGCCCCTCGCGAGGGGGATGTTAGTCAAGCCTTCCACCGCTTCCTCTGCTTGCGCTGTGCTCATAAGTTCAGACGAATCCTCACCCCCACGGTCCCGCTCACGTTCATGTGCGTCGGCGCATTGCGCGGCGTGGATTGCGAAGAGCCCGGCGCATAAGCAGCTCAGCCCCTAGTAGTACTTGTGGTGGTGGCCGGCGGGGTGGCAACGTAGGCACTGAATCGGGTGTTTGGGGACAAAGACGAAGACTTTTTTTGCAATAAAGCGCAGTCACACCTTTGTCAAGCCCCTCTTTCAAGTACCTTTGGTACTTTACTCGCTCATAGTTCCGACAGATTCTTTCGGAGCCCAGCGGCGAAATATTCATTGCGATTGCTCGGGCAGGCAGACTAGGACATCGGCCAGAAGAAGAAACCCTGGTCCTAGGCTCACAAACCAGTTCGGGCTCAAGCAATCGTTAGAGCACAGCCGGCGCCTTCATTATCATCTCACTTTTCGCGGGGAGCCAAACGCACGCCAGCGTCGGCCAATCACAAGCTGCTCTTACGGTAGGTTGCGTGCGAACCGCTTTGTGAATTTGGTCAACTAGAAATTTTGGGAATTGGAAATGGTTTTTGTAATAAACTTCCCCGGTGCATGTATGTACATACTAGCAAAGCAGTAAGTAGCCTGTGCTTCGAATAGAAACCAGGCCATACTTTCATACATTTCATAAAAAGGTGATAGTGGAAGCCTGCCCCTCCTGTCTGTAAGGAATGAGGTGCAGAACGGTACCTCTTCACGTTCTTAAAATTTTCAACAGGTCGAAGCACTTTTTTTACGTATACAAAATGCATTATGGGCTCGGTTAGCCACTTTGCAATGATTTATGTGTTTTATGTTCAAAACAGTCACGGAAAACTAGGTTAGGGTCCTTACGTATTTTTTATAATATTTCAGTGACAAATCGCTTCTCCCGTTTATCACAAAGCATTTTTTCTTTATTTATACAACGTTATATACATTGCTCCTGTCGAGAAAAGCAGTCCAACAGACACAATTGTGTCCAGTTAACTGCCCCTGAAGGCATAACAGTTCGCTGAGTAAGCAAGCCAAGCCGACCCGCAAAAACTTGTGCTCTAGTGTTGACAGCTTGTGGCGACGGTCGACAGCTTACGTGCGAGGCTTGTCGCGACGGCGTGTTTACCGGCGTTTGAGACACGCGCGAGCCTCTCCGGTTCAGCCAAGAGGGGGAGAGACCTGAGGGCGCGCTGCGGCAGCCGTTGAGGTGCTGACCCCCTAGAGCTTCTGGCTGATCGGTCGCCGCCCTACCGGCGTCATTGTTTACATCTACGACTCACAGTGCTACAGCCCCACGAATAATCAAATTATTGGGGGCCATGTTTCGCGTATCGAGGCAAATATTTTTGTACGCGGTTGAAGTGTGTAAGACCATCGCAGAGTTCCGCATGGTGAATCTCGCATTACCGCAACATTTTTCATAATAGCGCGAAACATGTAGCGCGACATTTTTTAACCGTAACTAGCAGAGGGGAGAGGGCAGGAGGCATTGAATGTTAAGGGGGTCGTTTCCCGTTTTCCACGAAGAACGGTGGGTATGAATAGGTCGACTTATATTCAAGAACAGTGTTGCTGCCTGACTTATCAGCTCCACGCACCTTCATTACTGCACAATTTGAATCAAACAACTAACCGATTCTTCCTTAAATAACACAGCATCGTTAGCGCCATGGTCATAAAAATGCTCAGTAAACCTGCTGGTTCTCCACCCTAAGACTTGTTAACTAGCTAGTTGGGTATGGCAGCAGCGCTTCTCTTGATTTGCCACACCGTATTGTCTTGAAACCCAAAATACCATTCATTGCCGGCCCTTCGGGGACACAGATTTCACATTTAACCTTATAACCTTCTTTAAGACCTCCCTGACCCTGGCACGTGCGTGAGTTACCAGCCCCAATCAAATAAAAAGAATGAGCTGCGCTTTCTTCGTATTTGAAATTTCATAAGATGCGTTTTTTTACCCTACCGAAATATTCATAATAAATAACTTTCAGAGGGAGCATTGTTTAAATTTACCCTAACTAGTCCAACAAAGCAAGAAACACGAGGCTTTCCGAGAAACCCTCAAAATAGCGGTATAGGCTGCTTGATTTTACGGTTTTCCGTTCTCGTATACGGCTCCCGTAGCGCTTGCTTGTACGCGCAAGGGCCTGTAACGAGTAAAAATTGGATGCGTAGCACCTTATATCTTGCGCTAGTTAGAACACGATACTGTCGTTAAAAAGCACCAAGCATGTTCCCGCATTTTGTTCCTGCGCATGCAAAATTCAGTTTAAAGCTTATCACTAACAGCATAATTGGATACTCGGATGGTTACCCTGCTGGAAACGCTCTGAAGGCAGTTAATGACGACACAACAACTAACACGTGGCTGAAAAACGTAACCTGAGCAGTGGCGTTGGGTAACGGAACGAGTTATTCTCACATTCCGTTATGAGGACGCCGACGTCATGAGGAACCGATCGCAAGTCTTATATATTCGACGATGTGCACTGTAAAAACACATTATTGCAAGCGATGTTCCACCCCATTTCGCTTGTTTCTTATTTCGCAATACCAGCAGTAATCATTGAATCTAGATTTTCCGGTCGTAAATATTCTGGCTTACACGCGGGTACGGAAAGATATTATTTGCTTAATATTAACAAAAAAAAATTGGCTGTACCTCCTTCGTGAATAATTGTAAAAACTTAATATAGCGCAAAGACGCTGAAAGATTGAATCGTAGGATAGAAATTGTGAGATTTGTAGAACGATTTTTTTTTGTACAAATGAGAAACAGGGCGTCCTTTCAGCAGAAATATGGTTACCAGCGGAACAAATAAAAATCAAAGAAACAGCTACTGATAATCTTCGCCCCCGCATAGGTGGCCAACTATCTTATGAGTTTCTTTTAACGCTGTCGAGTAAGGCCAGTGTTTTTTAAACTCAAGGATAATGCCCCCTGGTTCTAGAACATTTTTTTCACTCAGGTGTGTACACACAGGTTTACACACGAAACTAAATTATTGCTCGTAATTTCGGGTAACCTTTAAAAGGACCCTGCAACACTTTTTCAAGTTTTTAATGTCTTAAATGCTTGCAGAACGTAGTCACCCAACACACCCAGTACTTAGATTAGGGGGTCGCAAAGTACCTCAGCCAAAAATTACTGTTCTATATGCCCATCAGATAACTTGTAAACTAGCTCAAAAAAATTTTCTCTCTTTTCCGGTCTTGACGTTATTCGACGGCTCGAATTACGTCCCTAAGGTCATGCAACGCCGCCTGCATAAACATTTCCTAACGCGTGAGCGAAAAATGGCCTAACAGCAACTCTCCTGCTGCTCTCTCCTACCCTTTCCCGCTCCGTAGCCTTCGTCCGTGCTTTCATGTCCACCAGCCAGCGCCGCTTGTCGAAAACTATGCAAAATAATTGACAGTTTGTTTAACGTTCCCCGGGCGGCGCTCTTACGCCTTATTGCTTTTCACCACGGCTATCGTATTGGTCTGTCGCTGATAAAACCGCCGGCGCCACGGCACCAGACGGCGCACGCAAAGCCGCTTGTGCTGCCGCAGGCTGATGCCGGCTTTGCGCGCTTACCTACTTGGACCACGGCACCAACATTTTCTGAGTGGTGCATTCCCCCCTCTGTCCCCTCCGCATTTCGGCCTTGTTTTGTCCATGCTGTTCGCACTCCTCATAGGTATGTTAATATGTGAAAACAAAAGAAGAAAACTATATCAGAAAATAAAATAACGTGTTTGCTTGCACGCTCTCTTTCTTTTTTTTCTTATTTTTCGCCGGCGTACAAGAAGCACCGAAAAATATTTTTAGCTTCCCCACTGCTCCTGTTCCTCATTAAAAGTGCTATTACAATACTATCCGTACCGCGGAAGCAAACTGCTTTATCGCGAAGTAAACGGTGTCAAGCTGCAAAGATACGAAGCCGTTCAAGAATGCAGAGAGTTCCATGAGCCATCTTTCGAAAAACGCAGCAGGTATGAAAACAGGGACACGTTGGACGAGATCACCAGTGGCCCCAGAACTAACGCCCTGTCGCGACTGAAGTGGAAACAAAACGGCTCTTGAAACTCAACAGGCAGGCTGACACATAGAGTTATTACTAGGCTGACAGACACGCGTCATAGAAGTGGGAGCAGCGTTCGCGACTCGGGAGCGGTGACGTAAGCGGGGACGTCCACTGGCGCGCGCCACATAGCGGAGGAGTGGCTGAACTAAGCGTCCCTACCCACGGCCGGGCTGGAGGAGCGGCGGGCGCGCACTTTCATACGGCCTGCGCTTCGGGTATAGTTCCCACCTTTGACCGCCGCTAGTTCGTGTCGCGGCGGACCAACCCTCGCCGGTTGACCTACAGCACGCGCGGGGTAGGTAGAGCGGCGGCGCGCGCGCACTTGCCACAGCTCTAGCCCTGCCGTGGCTACACGGGATACCTGTCCGTGTAAATTTACATGTGCGTCATTAAAATAGGCGACTCCTCCCCCCTTCTGAATTTTCGGTCTAATTGGGTCAAACTGCCTAACATTATCACTCGGAAGCGCCTAATCAAAAAATTGAAAGAAACATTTTAACTCGGGGCACATGAAGAAAAATATGCGAGGCCTTCATATCTTATCAGCGACTGTATTATATGAAAATGGTGAGACAGGAAAATAAACACGGCACTTTCCGTGACTGAAATATCATTTCTTATTTTTTATTTTTCCTTTCGGATGATGTCTTGGTTTGCACAGGCACAGGGCACGACCAGTGACGCGAATGATTTCCCGTCGAGGGAGATAGGGTTATCGCTTAGCTAAACGTGATTCTGCTATTCACGCTCCGGTCGGGCTGAGCGGCCCGCCGGCAGCGAAGCGCACTGTCAAAAACACACAGCTGCTCGGCCAGAGGCGATGCGTCGACTAACAGAAAGGCGGGTTGGAAGGGCAGAGGGTTGGTTCGAAGCGCCCCCACTGTAAAGAATCTGCTGTATTGGTTCCTTCTTGGGTGCGCAGGCCGTATGAAAGTGCGCGCTCGCCGCTGCTCCAGTCCGGCCGTGCCCTACCCGTGGCCTCCGCGATCGGCTACCGGCGACGCGCCGTTGCTCCGGCCGTTCCAATCGCCCGGAGAGAGCGTAATTCCGAAGAGGCTGTTTCGCCGTTTTCCGCCGCACCAGGGCGGGCGTAGCCTAAGGTCGTTTTCCCTGGCGCGGGCGGATGCAGAGGACGAAAACCGGCCTTCGCAGCCTGTGTGCGACGTTTAATAAAAACGTTACCGCACACCAATGCAGGTGAAAGGTAGAAGTAGTTACTGGTGCCATTAGGGTAATGACTGGTGACGAAACCTTGAAGCGCTAGGACACAGGGACAAGCGAGTGGGACACACAAGGCGCTCCTTGTGTGTCCCAGTCGCTTGTTCCTGTGTCCTAGTGCTTCAAGGTTTCGTCATGTCATACCAACAGGCCCAAAGCAGCACCCTCGTGAATTTACTGGTGCTTTGAATTTTTGACGTAGACTATGCCCGGGGTGATGCATACGTGAATTCATTGCACAGCAGTATTCTTATTTGTAGTCACGCATGGTTCCAAAACACAACCCGTTTTCCGGTTTTGTTTCTAAAAATCTTGTACATGTTGTTTGGAACATTCCGTGCGTTCCAAGAAAGGACCAAATTATGGGAATTCAACCGACCGAAATCCAACCATTAGTAAACACGAAAATACCCCCTATGTCGTTTCCTTTTTTCTCCTTAAACGTGCGGTCTTTGATAGATAAAGTAGATGACATGGCAACACTACTTGAAACGTTTGGCGCAACTTTTACCGCGATACTATTAACAGAGACGTCGTATACTTCAGCATCTGAAGTGTATACTGTCCAAATGGCTATCGGTATTTCTTCGGCAATAGGCAGAGTAAACGTGCTGGTGCCGTTTATTGGCATGCATGCTTGCATATACAAACGTACAGAGAGACTTCCAGTCTACCATAAATGGACGTGGTCTAAGTAATGTAATAAAAATCTTTGCCCGAGTTACGATTGTTATAGTTCCCCCTCTTGATGTGTTTGTTCACTAATATCCCGAACAACTTACTTACAGCCGATGTTGTGCATACAGATATTAGTGATCAGCTTAACTGCTCACCGAAAAAAAATAATGCCCTTAATACGTCATGACAACAAATTAGCAAATCTAGAAATTCAGAAACAGTGTTTCGAAAAAATACATATGTAGAGTCGATAGCGATATGAAAGGCATCGCGGAATATCATGACTTCTTCACTCACGGCAAATAATTTGGTAGCGTGATTGCAGTAGGTACTTGAAACCCCTAAGCATATTAAATAAGGCGCAAAAATATGATTGATTCGTACCCGTGGAAGCCTAACAGACTATTTGACTATCGTAGTCGCCTGCAAGAGAGCGTATCGGTATTGCGCTGTTTTCGCGCGCGCGCGCGCGCACACACGCACACGCACGCACGCACGCACGCACGCACGCACACACACACACACACACACGCGCGCACGCACGCACGCACGCACACACACACACACACACGGATACCCAGAGCGTTCGAAACAACTTAAAAGGCAAAAAAAGCATATTTTCGCGCAGCGATATCGCGCGAAAATGATATAACAGCGAAAAAAGAATTCAGCACGCTGGCATTCACTCTGCCCGAGATTACAGAACCCTTCTCGGCATTCGCCTTTCAAGCAAACGACCACTAAAGCTGCGTGCAAAGGCAATCGTGGGTGTTAAACAACGTACGTTAAACAACTTTGTACTTGTAGGATCGAGTCAAAATACATAGACCATATATTCAAGTTTTCTATCCCGAAGACGCGACAACGAAGGCTGATTTACAACTCAAAGCGCAGGCAGCGTCAGCCAGACGAGCCTCGCTTCAACCTTAGGCTAACGGCGCCGCCTCGCGGCGTGTGTCGGAGTTAGCAAAATTACACCGCTCCCCTTGCTTCCGCGCCGAATGGGACGGCCGGAGCAACGGCCGGCCGCCGGCAGCAAATCGCGGAGGCCACGCCCTACCGCTCCCATTGTAAAGCGGGCGACGCGTCAGGCGATGTTTATACAGGCGGCGTTGGGTCATGTAGCGGCTGTTGGCCGGTTTTCCTTCAGTTGCAGCAATAAACGCTTTTCGATAGGAACTAAAAAAAAAGCCACAAAAACAAAGCGAAAATGGAAGGCGTATCTGGGGTGACGAGCAAATCACGCAGTGCCGCTCCGTGCTGGCGATATCTATAGCTTTCGCAGTGGTTCCAGACACGAAGGAAAGAGTGTAAGCGCTTATCAATAGTGTTTCAGGGTCCCTTTAATGTTCTAGAATTCCCGTTTACACACAGTTGTATACACACCGGTTTACACATACGTTTACTAACGGAATTTTACACACGCTGGGCACCCGAGCGTCTCGGGAATGTGCAATTAAACCGTATTGTTGTAATCGCATATTACCGAGCGCCAGACACACGCGCATATGCACACAAAGCGTCCTACGTACACTGCTTTTGGAACACAGAACATCTGTGCTTCACTTGGGCATCAAAGTTAAAAACGCGATGTTAGTCGTTTATCCAAAAGTCTACCTGGCGTAGAAGAAGCAGGTCGGGTATAATTTTTATCGACGGAAACAGGGACATCTTGAGGGCTGCTTCACGCAGAATATGGAACAGTCGAAACAAAAAACAATTTATAAAGAGTGCTAGTACATGCATGGTATATATGAAGATAATGAACGGGTCTGCTGAGCCATTTATTATGTCAGAAGTTCAGATGCGAGTACAACGTTTCCTCCATACTCACCGACAGTTTAGCAACTGGGAGTTCCTTCATCAGGGCTGTACACCGGAGAACACCGCCAAGGACGTTAATGTGTAAAAGGAAGGGAAGTAGGTGCACGGAATGATCCACAAACAAAACAATTACAATTCAAATTGTGCTGAGCATTTATTTATTCAGATATTCCGAATCAGCATGCGGAAAACTATAAATGTGAGCAGAGGCCACGACTTCTTTGCAGGGCTTCGCCGTCCGTTTAACTGTACACCAGTGATGTCCAGTTGCTCAGGCGGCCGATAGTGCCACATGATAGCTTGCCAATAACACGGTAGAGGGATGAAATCCAAAACTTCGGGGGCAAGGACTTGAGTAGCGCAGGACAGGAGTGGTTGGAGGTCACTGGGAGGCGCCATCGTCCTGCAGTAGATCTGAATCAGCTGCTGTTGCTGCTGCTGATGATGATGATCATCAAATAACTCGTTATCGTCAAATAAAGGGTACTCGTAATTATTTTGATTTTTCAATCTACGCTATAAGATAACGGGCTTCGCCATTTGCCATAAACACGGTCATCAACTGTTTTGTAATGCCTCTAAAGAAAAACAAAAATAAATGAAGCAATGGTAAGATCATTTAAAATGCGCTCAGGGAAAATCGAAGTTTTACTTCCCTCGTTTTTTATGCTTTCCACTGTTTCTTCTCACTTGATGTTGTCACTCCTTCTTTTTTCGAAGACTCGCCCCGAGCCCGAAATAAAATTGTGCGCACGTCTCTCGATGTCAGGAACAACTGATGTGCACATGAACCATTCATGTGGCTCCTTTTGGTGATTATCAGGACTAATTATTAAAAAAAAGCTACGCACGACCAAATGAACAGGAAGAGACATGTCGGAATCTAAGCATGTCTGGAATTCTGTTGTAGTTCTCTGGCAGGTTAGATTTTCTGCGTAAAACGATAAATAAGCCCCACTCACGCATACTGATCACTACTATTTGATGAAGAAGGGCTCAGTAAACTCATGTGCTGTGCCATCTTTGCTTCAGTCTAGTATATTACCTGTTTTTTTTTTCAGACTTGGGAGCCCAATCTTCCTCCTTACGCTACAGACGTAAATTCGAAACGGTTTGGTTCACCGCCGACAAGTATTTTCCCGCGGGCGATTCTTATTACGCCGGCCTGTTTGCCGGATGTAGACTTGGCCTTTTACCAATGGAATTCGAAAACCCTGCCCGTTGTAGATTTTAACAAAAGGCTCGGTGGGTTTGCCCTCACGTTTCCGAAACTGCACCTTGCACGGGGAAATCCGTGCACAAAGTGGGACAACTTTCAACGGTGCGGAAATTGCAACCGGGCCCTTGTGTCCCCAGGCAAACTTTTTATGGTTGTACACAGCATTGTGCGAGTGGTGTATACGACCTCTAGCCTGGAACCTTATGGCATCCGTCCAGCGGAGAGCGAAACGAATCAAGTTCTGTTTCTCGTAACGGAGTCTCTGCCACGGCAGTAAGCATCGATAGCAAAAAGCCCGCAGCTTTCGAGCCATGTCATCCGAAAATCGAAACTGGTTGATATGTAGTATACTCTGAAGAAAGGACGTCCTTTGCCTGAACGTTGGTAAACTTATATTTTTAATGTGTTTCTCGTGTGTCTGTCTTTACTTACCTTGTATATATATATATATATATATATATATATATATATATATATATATATATATACAGAAAGAAATGCGGGCAGTCTACAACGCCAAAGAAGGCATAGGGGAATGGTTGGACTATATTTTTTTTACCGTTAGTGAAATTATATATTTTTTTTTTCATATTAATTGGAGCGAGAAAGAAAGAAAGAAAGAAAAACACGCGCCCAGAGTGGGGACCGAACCCTCGCCTTTCGATTAGATCTCGAATGCCTTACCAATTCGGCTATCTGGGCGACTGTGTTCTGCTTAACTTTCTGGGGTATTTATATTTACTACAACTGTATCTGACGCTTGAGGGTGGTAGCCAGCGCCACTCAGACCACACGGGGAGAAGGGGACCTTATTTTCAACCCCCGGGGCGTGACGCGAACGTCTACAGCCTGTCATAAGCAGGTAACTGGCGGGAAACCCTCTTATGCTACCTTGGCATCAAGGCTGCCACAACCGAAGCCCTCGCTAAGCTTTCGCAGGATAATATGGTTAGGAATTGAGGGGCTCGTTAGGAAATACAGAAAGAAATGCGGGCAGTCTACAACGCCAAAGAAGGTATAGGGGAATGGTTGGACTATATTTTTTTTACCGTTAGTGAAATTATATATTTTTATGACAGGCTTATGACAGGCTGTAGACGTTCGCGTCACGCCCCGGGGGTTGAAAAGAAGGTCCCCTTCTCCCCGTGTGGTCTGAGTGGCGCTGGCTACCACCCTCAAGCGTCAGATACAGTTGTAATAAATATAAATACCCCAGAAATTGAAGCAGAACACAGTCGCCCAGATAGCCGAATTGGTAAGGCATTCGAGATCTAATCGAAAGGCGTGGGTTCGGTCCCCACTCTGGGCGCGTGTTTTTCTTTCTTTCTTTCTTTCTCGCTCCAAATAATATGAAAAAAAAATATATAATTTCACTAACGGTAAAAAAAATATAGTCCAACCATTCCCCTATGCCTTCTTTGGCGTTGTAGACTGCCCGCATTTCTTTCTGTATTTCCTAACGATCGAACCCCTCATTTCCTAACTATAAATATAGATATATATATATATATATATATATATATATATATATATATGCGTCTCCCGCCATTGTCGAGGGGAGGCGCTAGAAATTCGAGAGGAAATCCGCCGTCGGGATAGTGCATTTGGTAGCGCACCGTACGCGTTATGCGGAGGTCGCGGGTTCGATTCTCGCTTCCGATCGCGGAGTATTTTTCTCGACTTTGATTTCTTTACTTCTGTATCATATAAAAATTTCCGCGCCTTCCCGCGAGGGGAACATGAGTAAATGCAGAGCATTGGGGCCTCAGTACTGGTTGAAGGCAGTGTTGCTAACACCGCTTCTTCCGTGATGCTGGAGTAGCAGACACGAGTAAACGTCGGAGCGAGCGTCAACCAAGGAAGGAAGGAGCAACGCAGTGACTGAAGCACGAGCGACCGCTAGCCGCTTTATATTTGCAGCGCGCGCAGTAGAGGGAGAGCAGTACGGGGGGGAGAGCGTGCATGCGCAAGGAGCGCGCGCCCTTCCACGCCCCCACCGCGCTGCTATCACGCACCTGTTACGCCGAGACCGGGAGGGAGCGAACGGGCTGACTACGACGCATGCGCGCGTCAGCTGCTGTAGAGAGAGAGGAGGGAAGGAGGAGAGGCGCACCTGCTGCGGACGCGGAGCTGTGGACGCCGTCCGACGCAGGAAGAGGCAAGGCTAAGAAATGCTCTGCATTTAAAATGACAATCAATAGCACTGCAAATAGGACTGCATCATTGATATATATATATATATATATATATATATATATATATATATATATATATATATATATATATATATATATACTATAATTTATAGTTTTGTACAGGGCATATAGACGATACGGTAAAGGAACACGTACGACGTAGCCTCTCGGAGTACACCAACGATCTCACTGTTAAGATTTATTCGATCCTTTCTCGATAGCATTTTTCTAACCCATCGTAACAGTAATCTTTTCTATACTGTGGGACAGTGTTCCCGTAATCAGATTGGCCGCTTTCAAAAACTGCAGCCCCTTCTGCATTCTATATTTAGTGCCGCGGAGTTCCGACAATAAGATTGGCCGCTTATAAAACTGCCGCCCCTTCTGCGTTCTATATTTAGTGCCGCGGAAAAACTGTTTCGAAAGACAAACCTTGATTGGTTACCATTTACCGCTCATCAATTGTAAAAATAATCTAGGTCCTGCCATACTCGCGCAGTGTTGCGCTGACCCTTCAGAAGTTTGCCTCAAGGTACAAAGTGCCGGCTGTGATTTCCGCACCGTTGAAACTTAGGGCACATTCTGCAGTGACCGCTCCAGGCAGGAAGCAACTACACAAACGCCAGAAGAATCCCCCTCCAAGCCTTTTTTTTAAAAAAAACACGCGCATTGGCCGTGGTTTTAGAGATTCGGCTGATACGAAGCCAAGTCTACGTCGGGCCAACAGGCCGATGTAGTAAGTACTGCTTGCAGGAACGTGTCGGTAATGAGCGGAAATGTTTGGCTGTGTTTTTACCCTACCTGATTTTTACAGTTTTCTCAAACTTTCTCATTGCTACAGCTGACACGAAGCGGCAGTCAGTGCTAACTAAGGTGCCACTTGCGACGCAGTTGGCTAAGAAATGACGCAACTGAGCCCACCAAAGTTACTCAGTTTGGATGAACGCAGGACAGAGAGAATGCCGGTTTTGGCGAGCGTACCGGGTTTCCTTTAAAACAACGTGCCTGATGCACGTAAGGACATTTGCACGTTTCGCTGGCCGCAAAAACAGCTTGCTCAACTGGCATAGGCGTCAAAGTGCAATTTTACTTTCTCGTCAGCACGCGAAGCAAATGTTTAACTCGGGATACTACTCGTAAAATATGCTAGCAATCGCGAAATAGTGCTTGTCGCAGTCATACAGTAACCACTCAGCTCTTGTGCTCGCGAAAGCTATAGAGCTATAATCGCTCTGAACATGCAAATGCTGCGCTAGTTCACGTTGAAAATTAACAAACATCCGGCCTCCGATTAAAACACGACCCGAATAACAGGGTATATTCGAAGCGTGTTCAAAATCTAGATCATTCGCACGACCTACTTTTATCCCTTTGACCCCTCTTTTTATTTCTTTGCCTTCAACCCACTCATACGGCATGTATAGCCAACCGTGCGTACGATGGTTAGCTCCATTGCCCTCGATACACGCATTTATCATAAAATAGGATGTATATGCAGCCGCAAGCAAGCGCGTTCCGTGCGTAAATGTGTCATGAAGTGTCAATATCGCCATCATCATGCTTATCTGCTCTTCACTATGCGGGAGATGACTGACCTACTTTTCACGTTCGTGCAGTGAACAACTAGCAGCGCTTTGAGTAGACAGTGAAGTAGAAGTACACGGTATCTCTTCAGGAATGCGATCGCAATGAATCTCGTCGTAATGGACGACGATGTGCCATCCAGTGCTACGAGAGGCGGTATACAGAGCGCTCTCCTCAGTTGGGATAAAGAGTGCAGCCCACACTCCATGTTAGTGACGGGCCAATGGAGGAGGCGTGTGGGACCACTTCCCTTCGCATAAATACGCCCATCACCTGTGATTGTATCCTGCAGGTGCTCTTGCCGACCCCATCGAAGCAGCGTTTAATTCTGAATATTTTTTCCCTCGCTTTGCCCAAATTTTCCCCGACCGAAAAAAATACCATCACTCCCTTCTTGAATTAACAATCGACGAATGGAATTATATTTGTTTAAGCTTAGTAACACTTACAGACGGTCTTTCTTTTGGAGCAGTCCTTCTGTAAACAACCTGCAAATGATTTTCCAGTGCGTTTTCTTTTCCTTCTATACTGTAACAATATTGGTTCCTGTTGGTTAAATAACATCTATGTACAGTTGCTCATTTTTGGGTTTTGTATTTTTTTTTACATTCGCGAATAAAAATCGGGGGTATTTTTCAAAGTGACAATCCTCGAGAGATCAGTTTTTTTTTCTAAAACGATACCGAAATTCAGGTTTTTTGGGGTTAAATCTACAGATATACTAAGCAATACTCAGTTTATTTTATCATAAGGTATCACGAGCATCTTACCTGTAAAGTGTTAAAATCGGTTTTTGTTTCAAGCTGGTAATCGGGGGGCATCAGCGTTTTCTAGCAAATACTCTCCAAAATTTGGCGTTTGTTTGCAAATGAATGACAGTAAAGCGGATTTATAGCCTCCAAGCAATAGAATATTTTATTTACGAAATGCTAGTCATCTATTTTTTCACACATCCTCGTTTAAATACATTATCATCTGCATGCACAACAAGCCGGTCTCCAAGACCTGTCCGATCATTGAATGCATCTCATCCGGGGGAAGTTCTCTCGACAGCACAGCTTCCATTAGCTAAGCACAATGTCAGCGGTGCCTTTGCCAGCCTGAAGTAGCGAGTGGTAGGCTCAATGAATTCGAAAGTTGTGTTTGTGGGGCTTGCTTCCAGCAAGTACTGGTTGAGAGCGGGAGACCTTCAGCACACCATTGTGCAGATCGCTACTTTATAAAGGTCTAATTCGAGTAGAAATTGGGTTTAACGCGATTCCTCTGACATACGTTCGGGGTGTGAAATTTGGGTAAAATCGGGTTTTACCTGAAAAAGAACAACACTACATACACCTCGGCATCAGTAATTTTTTACCTTGTTTTGTTATTGATTGCATTATTAAGAGCGGTACCATTTCAGAATTTGCCGGGTTCCCCTTCTTCCACTTTCATTGTATCGCCATGCTATTTTCTTCTCTTAGTTTCTCATTTTTTATGGCGAAAGGCATAAGTTCCCCATTCTGCGAAAAATCGCCGTTGTTTTTTTTGTTGTTGTTGTTGTTTGGTCAAGAAAATCGCAGCCGCTGTAAAGAGTAAATAAAAAAGCACATGTGTATATACAATGTAATCGTCGCCCGGGTCTGCTCAATAGCAGACCGGCGGTATAGCAACCGTGCCATCTCTGTTTCCTTTCTTTAATGCATGGAAAATTGAGAGCAATTCAGACATGACCATTAACACACAATATAAAAACTAACAGACAGCGAATAGTAAGCACATCAGTCTAACAAAAATCGGCACCATTTAAAAGCTCAGGCAAACAAATGCACGGAGTCAAAAGATGCAGCCACTGCGGTGGACCAATCTGCTCCGCATAAACACTCCACACCAACGCTGCCTGTTCCCGAAAAAACCCACTTTGTTGGCCTAGGGGGTTCCGCATGGCGATCAATTATGTGGCGCTTCCACAAGCTAAACAGTCCTAGCTGAACAAAAACATCATAGGGCACCCGCTTAACATATTGAAATGACAAAAAGCGAATGGTGTACGGGGTGATGTCAATGTCCTTTTTCACTGTTCGTTTCAAAACATCTCCCCCAAAAAAACCTCCGGTTACGGCACAACACAAAACAATAGTCAATAGTCTCTGTTTGGTTGAACAAGCGGCAAGTTTATGACCAAGGGATCGACATCCCTTTTTCACTCAGCCACGTTTTATCTGGAAACGTTGACAAATGAAGCTTAAAGAAAAACGTTTTCGCATTTGGCGACACGCACAACGTTTGTTCTACGCTCGCAGCGTGCGGAGATGGCACAGTTGACAATGTTTTAGATCGTGTCAACTGTGTCGTCTCCACACGCTGCGGGCGCAAAACAGAAGTAGTTGTCGTTGTTGCTGTTCCTTTCTTCGTGGCACATACATTTGGCGGATTGGCCAGGAAACGGGAGCGTTGAGGGGCGATGTGCCCGCTTCACAAAACTCACAAAACTATGAATTAGAAACTTAAAAGCTGTAGAATATTGCGCGCTCCAGGACACCTTAACCTGATCGCACGGGAGTAGAACAGGTGCCCAGCAGCCGCTCATAACCGTGATCACAGAAAATCTGTGGCGTGTGCCAGGCTGCTTGCAGACGTAATATGCGCCGTAAGACGAAGAAGCGAAAGCGAAGAAACAGAAGCGTATAGGGGCAGCAGAAAAGAATCCAGTCGAAGTAATTCGCGTCAAAAGATAAAGAAATGGAAGTGAAGAAACAGGTGAAAATACGATGTAGCAGTTTAACAAGTTGTAAAAACGTATGACCAGGCTTTCTTGTTATGAGCATGTAAGCAGGCTTAAGTGCCCCGAGGGATTTTTGCAAAACCATGTTCTTTGTGGCTTTTGCCTCAATTCCCCCTTCTGTAATGCCCGCGTGAACTCTTGTTACACATTATTAAATAAAAAAATTCCGCACTTATATGCAAAGCATGTGGTTGCACCCATTTAAACCCGCACAAAAGCCTCCTCAGTTACCGCGAACACAACGTTGTGCAACAGCCGCAACAACGTCAGGAAATTGGAACACGATCGACAACCCGAAAAGGAAAAAAAAGAAGAAAAAAGTGAACCTGGGTGATTGAATGTCCTCTATAGAAAGCATAAATATGGATCCAGCCCTAAGCGAAATATCTTGCCTGGCCCCGTTTTACCTGATACTCCAAAAAATCCTGCGCCATCCCCACTACCGTAACGCCTGGGGAAGGGCCAAGCATGCAGTGTATCAGTGTATTCGTGGTGCCTTGGCGTTTCTGCCAAGGGAGATGAAATCGTTTGGGGGTCGACGTGTATGATTTGCTGTAAAAGTCTCGTACATTTCAAGCACGAAGCGTTCTAGCGCGAGGCATAAACGAGTGTCCCGGTGTGTTCTTTTAGTACTTACTTTACTACTTTAGTACGTTACTTTCTAGCGCGAGGCGTAAGCATTGTCCCGGTGTTTTAGTACCGTCGGTACATCGACGATGATGTCAGACGACGACGACGTTCTATCGCGAAGCGTAAACGAGTGTCCCGGTGTTTTAGTAGCGTGACTATATCGACGATGACATGTGATGAGGACATGAGACGATGACATGAGACGCCGATAGCCCCCGCCCCTAAGGGGCTTCGCACCTAAAAAAGAACCCCCAGAGCTCTTGACCTAAAATAACGGGTTGAACTATGGTGCACGCAACGCCAAACTCGATTCATATGAGTTTGAAAGCACGTCTCGGTAACACAGTTTCAAAGAGAGAAAAGAAAAACCGATAACCGATGACAGGTTTCGTATTTTTCGATGACATGCCCTCTATAGCCGCAATATTTGTGTAGTTTGAAGTTTAAAGTTTGAAGTTTATTCACTTTCCAACAGTGGAAAGTGAAGCAAGAGCTAAAGGCTACAGCCTGACAGAGGCTCTTGCTTCACAGGACAATCCAGCAGTACAGAATCAGCACAATAATATTCAATTTCGCACACACAAAAATATACTCGAAACTTGAGTAGGGTGAGGAGAGTGGGGATCAATACACATATTCACAGGCTCTCTCGTTCAGCTGTAGAATACTTAAATACAAAAAAGTTAGTCTGTAGCTTGCAAACACACAAATTATTGTTTAAACTACCTCTTGTATACACACAGTAAACATATAATAAATGAAATAATAAATTTACAGACACCAAAAAATAGCACTAACAGGCATATTAAGAGTATTCAATACAAAGTTCTAGAAGCATTTTTTTAATGAATTTGTTAGACAACAGTCTGCTACAATCATAGTTTTCTTCAATTTTATTTAAGAGCCATGGTATCTGGAAATCAGTATGTTGTTTGCCATAATTCGTCGGATCTGTGGTGTTTTTCTAAGTCTACCACGCAGGCAGTACCGACTCGCTGGCTGAGGTGTATAGTGGTTATAAAGATTATTATTTCTGGTGTACTGTAGCAATTTGTAATAATACACTTGACTGGCTTTAAGCAAACCGTGTTTGGAAAATAAATCATGGGTTCTTGAATCCTCGATTCTTCCATGGTAATTTTCAAAAATTCTGAGTACCTTTTTTTGCAATATAATAAGTTTATTATAATTATGAGCGGTCGTGGTGCCCCGTACCAAAGAACAGTATGACAGCTTAGAGTAAAATAGGATATAGTACAGCAATTTTTTCAGCCAAAGGGGGATAAGAGATGCGATTTTAAAGAGGCAACCAACAGTTTTACTTAGCTCAGAACACAGTTTTTCTACGTGTGTATTCCAGGATAGGTCATTTCTAAACCAAATACCTAAGAATTTCTGGGTTTCTACTTGGTCTATTTTACAGTTTCGGAACAGTATCGTTAAATTAGTATTTGTTGGTTTATTAACTGGCGCAAATATTATATATTTAGTTGTACTGACATTTAATTGAAGTTTATTCATGGGCAGCCAATTTGACAGAATATTCATGTATTTGTTAACTTTTATTTCCAGGTCAGGAAGTGATTTTGAGGAGAAGAACATATTAGTATCATCGGCATACATGACTAACCGTGGGGAGTTAGGTATTGCCTACAAATCATTAACGTATAAGTTAAAAAGCAATGGGCCAAGTATTGAACCTTGGGGAACGCCGCTTTCTATCTTACGTTTAGTGGATGCTGCGGTATGTATTGACACATACTGGTATCTATTACTTAGATAGTTTCTTAAAAGTTCTAATACAATTCCGCGTATTCCATAGTCGTGTAGTTTTTGTAGCAGGACTTCATGATTTACTGATTCGAATGCTTTGCGCAGGTCTAAAAAGATACCAAGTGTGTATAGTTTTTGCTCTATATTTTGTAAGGATTTCGTGTTTTGTCATCAATAGTGCCTGTTCGGTGGATTTGTTTTTCCGGAAACTGTACTGCGTATCACTTAAAACATTGTATTTGTCCACAAACTCAGCCAGTCTAACACTTATAACACGTTCAAACAGTTTAGACAATGCTGGCAACACGGAGATTGGTCTGAAATTATTTATAGTCTTGTCCCTTCCACCTTTATGAACCGGGCACACTCTTGCAATTTTGAGGTCGTCTGGAAATACACCAGTTTCCAACATAGTATTGATAATGTGAGCCAAAGGCTGGGAAATTATATCTGCGACGTATTCAATTGGAAACGGCTTTAATAAATCACATCCGGCAGCTGCAGTGTTATTTAAACTGTTTATTATTTGCTCTACCTCTTTCGTACTAGTGGGGAACCATACTAAGGAATTCGCTACATTAGGTTTTGGCAAGATTACTTCTTCAAATTGGTAACCAGTAACCGGGGTGTATTTTCCACTAGATAAAAAATGTGTGTTCAAAGCTATTGTTGCCTGTTCGTCAGTAAAATGTCCTTCCGTCGAGGATATTTGAACTGTACTAGTCTCAAAATTCCTGTTAGAAAGATTGTTAACTTCCTGCCAGATTTTTTTTCGGGTCATTAGAAATTCGAGAAAACAACTTTTCGTAGTGCTGCTCCTTGGCTTTCTTTATTTCTGTAGTAAGCTTGTTTCTAAATTTTTTTAAACTCGGTGAATTTGGAAGGGTCACTGGATTTTATAAACGAATGATAGTTTGTTTTTATGTGCAATCTTATTAAAAAGCTCAGCCGTTAGCCACGGCTTCCTTATTTTTTTGTGCCGTTTATTTGCAACAGGCGTCAGAGGGAAAGCTTGTTCATAGCAATGTTTTAACTTATCTAAGAATAGCTTGTACGATTGTTGGGGGTCTTTTATTTCTTGAATGAAATCCCAATGTGTGGCGATCACGAGCAAGCGAAACACGTCTAGCGATTGCGGGTTAATGTCTCGGTAAAAGGCAGTGCAATGCCCTTTAGAACTTACAGATTTACCCATCGGGACTAAACAAAATATAGGTAATTGGTCACTGATGTCTGCCGAAAAAAGACCGTTCGATATATTCGGGCATGCGCATTGGTAATACACAAATCAAGAAGTGTTGCGCTTCCCTCTGCTATACGCGTCGCAGTCTTGATAAGATTCGAACCCGTATGACGCGACTATGTTATCTAGTTCGCTAGCATTTCCATCAGTGCCTAGCATATTTATATTCATGTCGCCCATTATGACGAACATTGAGCCTGAATGGGTTAGGAAGTCTAATATTTTAAGTGCGAATGCACTTTATAAGCGACCCCAAACCATCCACCGCCGGCGGCGGCGGCGGCGGCGGCGTCGGCGTCCGCAGTGCTCCTCTATATTTAAAAAAGAAACAGCATCCGGCGCCAGGTTTCGATCCGAGGACTTTGCGGCCGCAGCGCGACGCTCTACCGACTAAGCCACGGACGCCACGCTGATATCAGTGTGAGTAACGCGCCTTATATCTTTAACGCATTCAAACTACGTCGTCAGCGGCGTGCGTTGGCGACTCAGCGGCGTTATAGCGGCTTGATAACTGCGTGGTGTACACGTGATACTACAAACCCGATGGAAGAGATGGAAGAGAAGGCGGCGAGGCGGTGGGCTGCGGGGGCCGAGCGCAAGCGCCGCAAGCGGGCCGACAACCGTGCATTCGCACTTTCACATTCTCCCCCTCGGGGAAATGCGGGGGAATTTTATCCAGAAAAATTAAAAATTGCGGCTTATTGCCAGATGGGGGTCTATATATTAGGACAACTGTGAGTGATTTAAGGCTAATAGAAAGGCATTCAACGTTTTCACTGATAAAAGAAAATTCAGGTAGTAAATCATAAGTCAGATTGTTTTTGATGTACATTGCCACGAATTGCAGTGATGGCGTAGAGGTAGAACACCCGTCTCGCGTGCAGAAGGACCGTGGTTCGAATCCCGGTGCCGGACAATTCCCACCGGACTAAAAAAAAAAAAAAAATCCGCGTATTGATGGAATTGCACGAAGGGGCTTGGGGTGCGGCCTGACCCCGGCGACCATTGCCGGTAATGCACTCCCTCACCAGAGCAGGATTGGCCACCCTGGTGTAGTAATGGCCACAACCTCCCATGAATACGCCAACTAACCCTCGGCCCTCAGTCCCCAGCGGCTGCGAAGCAACTGACCACGGCGGCGGTCAGACCTGTGACGCAGCAGAGGGTGCTAAGAATCACTGGATCCGGACAGGCCGCCAATGGAATCTGAACCTGGCAACGTTCAACGCGCGAACCTTATCTAGCGAAGCAAGTCTCGAGGTGTTGTTCGAGGAATTAGAGTGCATTAAATGGGATGTAATAGGGCTTAGCGAGGTTAGGAGGGCAGGCGAAGCCTTTACGGTGCTGAAAAATGGACACGTCCTATGTTACCGTGGTCTAGAGGACAGAAGAGAACTGGGAGTGGGATTTCTAGTCAATAAAAGCATAGCTGGCAACATAGACGAATACTATAGCATAAACGAAAGGGCAGCAGGTCTTGTAATTAGGCTAAATAAGAGGTACAAGCTCAAGGTGGTGCAGGGCTACGCGCCCACATCCAGCCATGACGACCAAGTAGTGGAACGCTTCTATGAAGATGTGGAATCGGCAATGGCTAAAGTAAAAACACAGTATACCGTAGTTATGGGGGACTTCAATGCCAAAGTAGGCAAGAATCAGGCTGGAGACAAGGCAGTTGGGAACTATGGTCTGGGCTGTAGAAATAGCAGGGGGGACCTACTAGTTGAGTTTGCAGAACGGAATAACCTACGCCTAATGAATACCTTCTTCTGTAAACGGGAGAGTCGGAAGTGGACCTGGAGGAGCCCGAATGGGGAGCACAAAAATGAAATAGACTTCATATTATGCGATAACCCTGGCGTCGTGCAGGATGTGGAAGTGCTCGGAAGGGTAAGGTGTAGTGACCACCGTATGGTAAGATCCCGAATTAGGATAGATTTGAGGAGGGACCGCAACAAGCTAGTACGAAAGAAGCCGATAAATGAGCTAACAGTAAGACGTAAAGCAGAAGAATTCAGGATCGTGCTGCAGAACCGATATTCCGCTCTTAACGAGGAAGCCGAGTTTACGACGCAGGAAGCCAGCGACAACCTTACACGTATTATTACGGAGTGTGCAGTAGAAGTCGGGGGCACGATGGCTAGACAGGATACAGGTAAACTTTCACAGGAGACGAAAGATCTAATCAGGAAACGGCAAACCATGAGAATCTCCACCGCAGCTGACAGAATAGAACTAGCGGAGCTCTCCAAGCTAATCAATAAGCGTAAGACAGCTGACATACGGAACTATAATATGGAGAGGATCGAATACGCTGTAAAGAACGGAGGTAGCCTGAAAGCAGTGAAGAGACGTCTTGGCGTGGGGAAAAATCAGATGTATGCACTTAAGGATAAGCAAGGCAATGTCATCACAAATAGGGATAAAATAGTCACAGTGGCCGAGGAGTTCTATAGGGATCTGTACAGTAGCCAGGACGTACAGGATAATGCCGAACGAGACAGTAGCTCACAGGAGATAGACATCCCACCAGTAACGACCGAAGAAGTAAGGAAGGCTTTGAAAGAAATGAAAGGGGGCAAAGCACCTGGTGAGGATCAGATAACAGCAGACCTCTTGAAGGATGGCGGGGAAATTGTCCTTGAAAAACTGGCAAACCTGTATACGCAATGCCTAATGACCGCAATGGTACCGGAATCTTGGAAGAACGCGAACATCATCCTAATTCATAAGAAAGGCGACATGAAGGACTTGAAAAATTACCGGCCGATCAGCTTACTGTCAGTCGTCTACAAGGTATTTACCAAGGTAATCGCTAACCGTATTTCTGCAACCTTAGATTTCAGTCAACCTAAAGAACAAGCAGGGTTCCGTAAAGGTTATTCAACAATGGACCATATTCACACGATCAATCAGGTGATAGAGAAGTGCGCTGAGTATACTGAACCCCTATATATAGCCTTCATAGATTATGAGAAAGCATTTGACTCGGTCGAAACCCTAGCAGTCATTCAGGCATTACGGAACCAGGGGGTAGATGAGCATTACGTAAGAATACTAGAGGATATCTACAATGGGTCTACAGCTACGATCATCCTCCATAGGGAGAGCAGTAAAATACCTATAAGAAAGGGTGTCAGACAAGGAGACACAATCTCTCCAATGCTATTCACAGCATGTTTACAAGAAGTATTCAGAACGTTGGATTGGGAACAGGTGGGAGTAAGGGTTAATGGAGAATACCTCAGTAACCTCAGATTTGCTGATGACGTTGCCTTGCTAGGTAACTCGGGGGACGAATTGCAAAGCATGCTTTCCGCACTGGGCGAACAGAGTAGAACCGTGGGACTGAAAATTAATATGCAGAAAACTAAAGTAATGATCAATAACCTCGGGACAGCACAGCGGTTTGACATAGGTGGCGAGGCAGTGGAAGTGGTAAGCGAATATATCTACTTAGGCCAAGTTGTGACCCCAGATCCGAACCATGAGGCAGAGATAATTAGAAGGATCAGAATGGGGTGGGGTGCATATGGCAGACATTCTCAGATAATGAATAGCAGCCTACCATTGTCGCTGAAGAAGAAAGTGTATGACAGCTGCATCTTACCGGTACTCACCTACGGGGCAGAAACTTGGAGGCTCACAAAGAGGGTTCAACTTAAATTGAGAACGACTCAGCGGGCAATGGAGCGGAAAATGATAGGTGTAACATTAAGGGACAGGAAGAGAGCGGAGTGGGTCAGGGAGCAAACTGGTGTTAAAGACATATTAGTAGAAATTAAGAAGAAGAAATGGACGTGGGCAGGACATGTAATGCGAAGGCAAGATAACCGCTGGTCATTAAGGGTAACAGAGTGGATCCCTAGAGAAGGCAAGCGTTGCAGGGGGCGGCAGAAAGTTAGATGGGCAGATGAGATAAAGAAGTTTGCGGGGATAAATTGGGCACAGTTGGCACAGGACCGAGGCAATTGGAGAATAATGGGAGAGGCCTTTGCCCTGCAGTGGGCGTAGATAGGCTGGTGATGATGATGTGATGATGATGCCACACCACCACCCCGACTAGCGGCTCTAGTAAGGCCACAATAACTGTAATTGTAAAATTTGGGCGGTGTATCAAGCTCTGATAACCATGTCTCAGAAAAAAGCAATAGATGAAATTTCAGACTGATGGTCGCAAAAAAGTTGTCTAGTGTGTCTTGTTTATTTCTAATACTACGCACATTTAGGTGAAAAAGAGATAGGAACTTATTATAATTTAAACCAGCATATGTGCTATTAAAAGAACTATGGTCGTAATAGTCTGTTAGCATGGTCAAATGACGGCTGTAGGAAAGAAGGTTCCATTCACTTGGGAGTGTCCTGAATGCTAGTCATCTTTTCGTGGTCATCAATGCTGAAGATACGCAAGGCAGGCGATCCTTCGTTTCTTCTGGCATATATTTTGCCAGCAGCTGTCCACACGTACCTCCAGCCAGCCTCTTTCTTCTTTTTAATGGCAGCACCCAACAGTTGCTTACCATACCTGGTCAAGTGCTCATTTAAGAACACAGGGCTGGAGACCTCGAAACCTAGCATTTTTGTTTCCCATTGTACTTTTTTTGCCTTAGCAAGAAAAGGATTCCTTTTGTTTCGTCGAACGAAACGGACGATGATGTTAAATTCATCATGTCTTGCGCTCGGAACTCTGTGGCAAATGTCAATGTCATCTTCCTCAATATTCTCCTTCACAATCTGCCCTAACTTCTTGATCACATCCGCAGGCTCACTGTCAAGCGGGACACCCTTAACTTCAGCATTGTTAGAACGCTGGTACTGTTCCAGCTCCTCAACTTTCCGCACGAGACCTTCGTTCTTGCTCTTCAGCTCACGGTTTTCACGAAGAGCCTCTCGAAGCTCCTCTCGTACTGATTTAAATTCGTTAAAGTCGTCTTTCAGTTTCTTGAGCTCATTCAGAGCATCCTTAATCTCCTGCAGCTCATTCTTCAGCTCATTACGGAAGTCTTCAAGTGCATCTTTGCTGCGCGTAGCCTTTGTCATTGTAACAGGAGTAAATTTGACACGCCAAAACAAAGACACAAGCAATCAAGGCAGGTTCGTCCGGCAACAGCGCACACCACAATACGCAGCAAAGTATACACACTGGTCGGCGACTCTGGCTAGTTTCGGTTTCAAAATTGGGGCGATCCTAGCGGCAGGGTGCTGCGGCATGGCCCTCCCCTTTCCCTCAGCGTTTCTTTCTTTCCACACCGTGCATGCTTCCGCGCCTCCTTACGCATGCGCAACAGCTCACCGGCGCCAATATTTTTTTTTTTCTTTCTCTGGGCGCGCACGGCGGGCCAGTTCGGTGCGTGCGTAAGCGAGCCGGCGTGCAAAGGGCTGCGCGGGTTGCCTAAACGCCTCCACGGGCTGAAAGTTTCGCTGCATTATAAAATATATTCCAATGTGTTCTAAATATGGGGCCGCGGGGGAAGGAGCATCACCAGCCCTGCGCAGCTCTGTGGTGCAGCAACACAGGGCGAAACAGTTCGGCCAAGTTTCTCGTCTTCTCCAAAGATGACAGGTAAGCAAATTAGCTTTGTACAAGTCATAGTGAATTCCTTAGACGCCAACCGATTGCACTCTTTATTTTCAAAATACTTCGCACATGTAAGGTGAAGTTAATGAGGCATGTCAGTCGTCTTGGAGTGGAAACTAATGTGCAAATATATCCCAGCCTTGCAGGTACACAAAGTTTTAATAGAAGTAAACGCGCATTCGGCGCGCAGACTCGTGCTCGTAAGGTGAATATGAGGTGGCATTGCCGTTTTGCGATTGCCTTAGTTGATTGCTTGAACGTCGATTCGGGATTCTTATCGATGTATTTTTTGTGGTTGTTTCGTGCAGTGGGTTTGAGTCTTGTTTGGGGCCCCAAGTCGAGGACGGTTCGAGACTTCATTGAACGTTTCCTCTGGTGAATCACCTCAACCCCTCCGAAGTTATCACGCTGCACCTGCTCACGAAGAAGGCAAGCTCAACTGTACGCGCTTCTTGTCATTGACTGCGTACCTATTACCACGGCGATTGTTGGCGTGGGGTGGCGTGCCCTAACCAATTTTTCCGGTGCCATCTTGCTCCAACACGGATATTTGCGGCAAAACTGCTGCCAGACGTTGCTTCAGTGCTCCGAAAAATCTGACGTAAAACCGCGGTGTTCAATGCCAGTCGATTTGCACAGGGAGCAGTGGAAGGCCAAGCCGAAATACATGCGTTGTCTCCAGCTGCCATTGCAAGCGTTTCGCTCATTAAAAAAAACAGATTAGCATTGCCGGCTTTGCTGTTCAATCTAACCTGCGCGCCCGCGCCTTGTCATCTTATCGCGAGTGGTTTTTCTGTTCCATGTTAGAATCGATAGCGGACAGGATGAGATAAGAGGCGCTGCCCAGACACGAGCTAGGGAGTAGCTTGTGACAACCTAGCCGATATCTGCAAGTTATGAGCTCGGTACATGCGGCTTACAATACAGGAAAGCTTTTTTTCTGAGCGCCCCCCCCCCCCCCCCCCCCCCTCGTAATCAGACTGTTCACGCGCCATTAAAAGAAAAGACGGGTGCGCTCGATTTGTGTTGCGATTGTGTTCTGTGTTAAACGACGTGGTTGCGCATTATTTTTGTACGCAGATATAATCCAGCAGTGAGTGGTCAATAGTGCGGTTATTGTGTTGCAACAGTTTTTTCTCGCTGCATTTTGTTGGTGTCAACAAGATTTCTCGGAAGTGTAAGGTCGGTTCAACGCTTCCTTTCAGAGTTTGCGTTAACTGGCCCAAAAGGCAGGCCTTGAAGCATACATGTGCGTGCTTTCTTTTAAATTATAGGTTCCCGTTTACTGTGTCTCTGAACTGAAACGAATTTTTTTAATGTCTTAAGAACAATCTCGTCTCGAGGCGAGCCCAAGAAATAGGTATAAATTGAGTGGAACTTTTAAGTTCTTCAAGTTTCTTCTCCCGCCGAGGTGTGCGCGAAAAAAATATGTATAGTGACTAGAACTTTCGAAGTTCTTCTTGCGTAATCAATTATTGTGTACCTAAATGTGTATCTCGCACGTTTTTTTCCTATTCTGCAATGTTGTATGCCTAACTTTGCATGTCATATTTTTGCTTAGAGTCCAACAGAGTGTACATAAAATGTATGTGCATTATATGTGTGTAGTGCATGTGTTTTCATGACTTAGAATCAGAGATGTCTTCATATGAATTTTGAATAAAACGAAAGCGAAGAGAATGTTTGTGTAACGCTCCAATTATTATCGCCACAAAGACAACAATTCGACACCAGAAAACACACTTTTACCTACATGTTTTCTTCGTTCAATTGTTAAACACACACATACCAAGCGACGGGCGGCGGCCATTCCGAGGCATCGCCGGCACTCGTCCAACGTTCGCGCCTGGTGCCATTGCCGAGCGGCCCATGAGCAGCGACCGGCGGCAGGCGCGCACCTGCAAGTTGACGCTGACCTCCGATCGTGTTCCTAGATAAACGCTCGACTCGGTGCTCGAAGTGCGCGAGCGTGGATGGACGCTTTCACGCTCATGTGGCAATTATACACGTTCCGGAAAGCAAACACCCTCATGGAAAGCTCATCCTACAGCACACAGAAGGGTATACAATTGAGTTGGGTGCTCTTTCACTATATATAGGGTTGTTCGTTTTCGGGTTTTATATTTTTTCAAATTCGGGGGGTAAAAATCGGGCGGTATTTTTCAAACTGATATTCGGGGAAAAATCGTTTTTTTTTTGCGAAACCATTCCTTACTTCGGGTTTTTTCGGGTTAAATATACGGTTGTACTTATCAGAACTTACACTGAGCTTATCAAAACGTATCACGGGCTTTTTAAGTATAACACGTTAAATTTGGTGTTTCAAGCTGGTAATTGGGACAGACACCAGAGTATTATAGCAAATACAGTATACTACCCGAAATTTTGTGTTTGTTTGAAAATGAATCAGTGGTGTTTGAAAATGAATGAATCAGTAAACATTGACTCTTAGAAATTATACATTTTATTCTCGAAAATCTGGTCATCGATTTTTTACACGTCCTTGTTGACATACATTATCATCTGCATGCGCAACATGTCAGTCTCCATTCGAGATCTGTCCGGTCGTTGAACATATCTCAGCTGGGAGAAAGTTCTCTCCACATCACAGCTACCATTAGCTAGGCACAACAATGTCAGTGCAGCTTTTGCAAGCCTTGGGTAGCGAGAAGTAGAGTCATGCCAATACTCGATTAGTTCGACAGCTGGGTTTGTGGGGCTCGCTTCCAGCAAATACTGGTTGAACTCGTCATTAAGGGAATCTACATTGTCGGTTACGGACATGAACAGAGGTCGGTAGTCCTCAAATGACTGCCCCAGCAGACGCTTCTGAAACGGATCAAGGACGGCTCCCAACTTCCACAAAGTTAGCTGGTTTTCCTCTTTTTCTGAGACGTTCCGTCCAAGAGTGCAGCGCCATTTTGTGGCGAGTTTCGTGCAGAACTCTTCAGAACATGTTTTTACTAAATTAGCGCTGCGCTTGGGTAACATAGACAAAACAGCTTTGGCCGGATCGCTTTTACCGATCATCGCCGAAAGCTCCCCGACAATCTGCTGCAGCTTCACGTTTACCAGGTGATCAAAGCTGGGCATCAAAAGCTTCCCACTTTCAAGCGTTTACTGGGCTTCCAAAAGTGGGCCGAGTGCATCTCTCATCAAGATTGCCTTCGCATAAACAACTTCTTTTTCAGAAAGTATCCCTCGAATAGCTTCCGCTTTGCTGCTATCATGCGAGCTTTCAGCAAGTTCTGTTAACGAGCTCCACATTTCTACGACTACCACAAGTGCCTTGTAGAAGCTTTGCCATCGATTCGGGACAACAGAAGGTGGCTTCTTAATGCCAGGTCCAAAGAGGCCATTAGAAGAACAAATTTCAGTGTACTTTTGGTAAAGCTTGTTAGCGTGCTTAAATAACGCTCCAAACTTGATCACTACGGATCGAACATCAGACATGCATGGTAAAGAAATGGCATGGTCAACACTCACATGAATGAGGTGTGCTATATCTTTCACATGCAAGATTTGGATCCCTTCAGCCTGACAGATTTCTCGAACCATCTTTCGCATGTACTCCGCTGAGTCTGTGGCTACTGCCACAACGTCTTTCCACGTCTTGCCAACCGTCAGGAGCGCCTTGCTAACTGCGCTGACCACCGTGTAACTGTTCGATGCATTTACCCTGTCGACGTCGACCAGAACAACGTGCTTCTTCACGTTTTTCTGGCTATAGTAGCACAGGAGAGTGTTGATGGTAGGCACACCAGTGATGTCTGGAGATTCATCGACGATGACGCTCACTTTCACATCTCGCATATCATCGCGGATTTTCTCCATGTCCTTGTCAAAAGCTTCTTTCAGGTATTTCAGCCGAAGTCTTTGTCCTGTTGGCATGGTCTTCGCGGCCTTGCAGTATTTGCGTGCGAAGTCTCCCAGCGGTCCGTCCGCCTGGTGCATGCTTATTCCGCTGTACGCTAGGGCACGAACAAAGTCATGGATAACGCCGTCCGCTTCAGTTTCTTTCGCACGCTGTCTACAGGACATATCAAAAAGCGTCTGCTGAGACGTTCCCGCAGTCTCAGCTTCCTTGGAAGCCGTCTTGAACTTCTTATGAGGAGATGACATTATATGCTTACGAATTCGGTCGTAGGGCTTCTTCGCTGGATCGGTGACCATCTCGGTGTTGCAATATTTGCACACTAACGTGCGGGTGCCTTCACTGTCTTTCGTTGCGATCTGGAGATCTTCATGTTCTTTACACCAGTCATCCAGTGTCTTTCGTTTTCTTCCCATCTCCACGCTGAAGTTTCCGGTGCCGCCTTATGTCCGCGACGGTGGCTTTGCGCTCACAAGACGCGCCTGGTAATGCTAAGTGAGGATGGCGATATGCGTCTCGTTGGTTAGAGTTCGCACCAATCAGAAGCCTGATTCACTTCGTTACAGAAAAACTGGAAGAAAACCTAAGAGACCAACCTTGGATCGCGTTTTGTTCACATTCTCTTCTCGTTCGTCTTTATCCCCACCCACTAAAAAACGTGACCCTTTTTAGACGTTCTTCGAAAAAGAGCAATACCACAATTTCCAGAATTTTGCTGCTCCTGTCAAAACAGGATTTTGAGTGCAGTGGCTTCTTTCCCTGCTTTTGTGGCCATTCGAAAGGAGATATCACCAGCTGCGTGATGCGCGGGGGAGGAAGGACACCACGCACGGCTCTCAGCAGGGCCGACCGACGAGCGCGTCTAAGTCACCGTGACGGAGGCTGGCTGAAGAATAGCGATAATAATGCGGGTTGGAACCCACGCTGGTAAAAAAACCTGTACACAAAACGTCTTCGTCGCTCAATCTCTCCCCCACCGACTGGTCACCCGTCCCTTCCGCGTGAAATTCTTGGAAGCAGGTGCACATACCCGAGACTAATCTGCAGTGGGCAAAGGGGCAGATTTCTTTGCTTTTCTTTCACCCTAAATTTGTTCACAATGTACTCGAAGCGTGGCCGGCCTCAAACGTGTTTCCCACTTTCTTCTGCAAGCATTTTTTTAGGGGGGGGGGGGGGGGGGGGGTGCATGTACGCCCTCACGGCGACCTGTCTAGAAAGCGTGGATAAAAACTGCAGCGCTACTCTCCAAGCAGCAGGGTGAAATGCACCCGTTTGTTTGTGAGCGGGGCGCCAGGAGAGAACGGCAGACCGTCAACTCACGATTGTGCAGATCGCTACAGGGAGGTTTATTCGGGGAGAAATCGGGTTTAACCCGATTCTCCTGAAACTTGTTCGGGGTGCAAATCGGGTAAAATCGGGTTTTACCCGAAAACGAACAACCCTAACTATATACACACCTCAAAACACGATTAGGTGCTGCAGGTAAGGATTACAGGAAGGACAGCCAATTACCCATGACTGCATTTACAAACTGTCCTACTCTTGCGAAATATTACAGCTGCATGAGGTGCTACATTTTGGCACTTTCATAAGTACTATTACATTGAATTTCGTTAACATTAACTTCATTGCATTATTCTTTATCAGGAACAGGACCACTGAGGAAAACATTGACATTTTGTTAACAGCAATGCAAGGTGTGAGTCGTTCTCGCAAGCGTGATACGTTGATAAGAAAGACACCAGCTCAAACGTACACGTTTTACACTCGGTCATAAATTCTGTATAATTTGCACTGCTGGTCATAAAAATTTAGGGAAACAATATCTAAAATATAAACGAACCAAGGGCAAAGTAATAGTTGGATTGACAGCTACTGAAGTACTCGAGGAGTTTGATAATGTCCTCTGTACAGGGCTATTGTCCACAGTCTCTTCACTGAAGCCATCAGGCCGAGTTTGATATCAGTAATCATGCGTGCTACATCTCACACTGTTGCCAATGTCGATTAGTTATTTTTAACAATTTGTGCTTCATGCACACAGAGATTTTGCTGCATAAGATACGTTATTTATAAATAGACAGCTCCAGCAGGATCCGAATGGCGCTGATGCCCCCCCCCCCCCCCCCCTGTAATCGGGAAGGCACACCAAATCGTTACCACTTAATTTGGCTCTGTCCATTATTCGACCGTAATCGCCACCAGCTTTTAACTCTACGTCCCGCCCCTGCGACTGAACAGGAACATGTTAGTCGGGTCCGTGACGATCACACCGCACTAAAAGCAATTTCCGAGTATGCCGTTGAAAACAGACTCTACAAGTTGGTGTAGCAGCCTGGCCGACTTCCCCGTTCGGTCTACAATGTGAACTGTCTGCAGCGTGCACTGTTTTCAGTGTGAACCGCATTGTCTACAGTGTGAACTGTACATTTAGGTGTGAACTGTGCGTTTTGCTGCCACTGACTGACTTTAATGTGTTCATTTTGCGATTAGGACCCCAAGACTGCAACTGTGTTCATTGTGCGAGTTGTAACCTTACCCTCCCCCAGGGATCATTGCCTCTCATTTAATACAGTGTTACACTCACTCAGATACGTATATTCTTTTCGCTGGGACTAATGAGTAGTTGCCCGTGAGCTTGAAGTCACGGTAGTCGCAGCTGAGATAAAACTAAGTAAAAAAGTTATCTCCTTGGCGCACTATTTTTGCGATAGTGATCTCGGAGTCGAAATGGCGGCAAAAAATTGTCACTTTTAGAGATCCACTGATGGGTATAGATGAGCAGTTTGTGTCTGTTTCCTGCGACGCATTTTTACCTACCACATATATAGATTTCTGTAGTGTCTGGCCTTTTAATTCGCCAGTATTGTGACACAGCTCGCGCCTCAACTGTAAGCCACACACACGCAAAAAAGTATACAAATGTATAAACAAGAAATAGCAGGAATAAAAATATAAATAGTACAACACAAGTTGCAAAACGCCGCCTCGCGTACTACAACGCTTCGTATCGAAAAACATACCTTCCGCCCCGTTTCTGGACCTTTTAGACAATCCAGGTTGTGTTGGTGCACCCGCTCTACGTGTTCATGAAGGCGTTGAGTGCTACTTCGTCAGACAGGTTCGCGCGGAACACAGACTCATGATTTGTTGACTCGAGGTCATCTCTGACGACCTCGAGCGGCTGCTCGTGCTTATTCATGAAGCATAAATTATAAGCTTCGCGACCATCGCGTGAATACGCGGGGGACGCGCGTGGCGCACACAATTATGAGAACGGACCCTGTGACGGGCAGTTCTGCGCGAGTGCGAGGCACAAACGAGTATGGCGAATAACACGCTGGCTGATGTTCGCAGCAGACGAGCTACCGACGAGCTACCGACGAGCTACCGCAGCAGACGAGCTACCGACGTACGCGTGTGCTTTCGACCGAATGAGAGTAAAGCAAACGTTCTGCGTTTCGGTATACGGAGTCCAAAGGACCACCCAAGACCAAAAAAAACATTTTTGCCTTCACTTTATTGGGAGTGCTTGCCTTCCGGAATGTAAACAATACCTGCATATGTACGTGCAAAAGCATCCATCCGCGCGCGCAATTTGAGCAACGCGCCGAGCGCTAGTTTAACTAGGAACAGCATGGAAGACGAGCGACTAACGGCGCACAAGAGAGCACGGAGAGCGAGCTTCATCTTCCCAGCGCGTACGCCAGGCTTGTGCTAGGAGCGAAACCATCGGCCGCCGCGAAGCAGCGCGATCACAAAAGATCAAAACAAATTTTTGTCTTCAATTCTATGAGAGTGTTTACTTTCCGGGACTTGTATAATTGCCACATGTACGTGAAAGCGTCCATCCGCGCGCGCGCACTTCGAGCACCGAGCCGAGCGCTTATCTAGGAACACGATCGGAGGTCAGCGTCAACTTGCAGGCGCGCAAGAAGAGCGCGGAGAGATCAGGGGCTCAGGTACAAAAGGTTAACTTCTATCTCATGTGCGTCAGCTTCCCCAGCGCCGCAGGCCAGCCCCGCCCACGGAGCGAAACCATCGGCCGCTCGCAAAGCAGCCGAAACGAGGGGAGAGGGAAAAAAGAAGAATTCCACATCGCATCAAGTCGCGTACATATAGGTAGAGACGTCACGGTGCTGCGTCCAAGGAGGTCAAAAAATTGCAATTATTTTAACCTCATTGGCTGCGCCCCTGCTTAGGGGGTGTGGTCGGCCTGGGCCCCTACGGGATATGGTTTGGGAATACGCGGCCCGGACCGGCTACCGCGGAAAAAATGACGTCAGCAGCGCCCGCGACGTCACCAACTTCCTTTCCCCCTCGCCACTCGTTGCCATGACGATAAATGCAACATTTTTCAGACGCCACGTACCACTAGGGGAGCATTTGGCGCTGTTGGCGCGAATTATGCGGGACCACAATGGATGCTAGAGAGGCCGCCCCGTGGTATACACGGTTTACATTTCTCACCTGCGAGAGCAGAAAAATTAGCGTAGTGCTCGTCGTGCGCTGCTGCCGAACTGCAACCGTGCGTCCTTGCTTGCGAGCTTTTGTAGCCGGCTGTAGCCTCTGCTGCCCCCTCGCAGGAACAGCAACGCCGTTATCTTCGGTGAAGCAGGGTAGCTTGCCGGGTCGTCCGATGTGCCCACGTTTTTGCGTCTACGCAGGCTGGATGCGGCTTCAATGCTGCAACGGCATTCCGTCCATGGGTAGGTGCTGCGAGAGCAGAAAAATTAGCGTAGTGCTCGTCGTGCGCTACTGCCGAACTGCCGATAACAAGATATCGCCTTAGCCCCAAAAGTATTAGGTACGTGTCGCCTGCTTGTTGACGACTACAGAATAAATTACGTATCTGTGCCAGCCTTGTTCAGTCTTTACGTGGGCCTTATAATTGGACAGCCAGAGCTTGTCAGCCGGAGTCAGTTTTCGAGCACAATAACTGTTAGAGTTTGGTCTATCTATTTTAGTTTGTTTTGTTTTTTCATCTTTCATACTTTCAAAAGTAGGGCTTCCTAAACTTAGATAACGTTTTCCTGTACTTTCTTAGAACTTCTGGAAAATTGAGGCCTCCACATGCGCCCAACCGTGACCCAAAAATATTTTTCCAGATCTTGAAGCTTAAAGCACAGTGATGCACGCACGATCGTCCAAGGACCATCTAGTCCTGATCGGGCTAACTAAAAGTGAGGGTGGCGAGACATTGAGCATGCCGGGAAATCAGGGTGCACTAAACAGATTTGGGAAGCGGCACCACTAGTATACGCTAGCAAGGTGCTCATTCGTCGCGCCGTTGACCCAGTGATTCCGGTGTGCTTCTCGCTGGCCATCACGGTCCAAGTGGTGCCCAGGCCACGCGTGGGGCACTGGGCCAGTGCCTCCTAGATCCTGGTAACTTGATGAAGCCTGCTCTCTCTTTAGACGCCCTCTGCCGTCCAGGTCCGCGCTAACTCTTTGGTACTTGTTGACGACTATTTCTTCTGTTTTTCGCATTAGTTTCCGTTCTTAGGGTGAACGTGCTGTCTATCATCTTTTGCTTTGGTGACATTTATTTTGAAGAAAAAAACTTGGGACATTGTAGAGGGTATTGTGCTTTTGTTGGTGTGAGTAACCAACAGAGGACGCACCGCCCTTTGAAATAAAGCGTTGCTGACGGAAGTGCATGCCTCACCCGTTGTTACGAATCGGCTGATGTGTGTGTTGACGTGGCACGCAGGCTTCAACAGCGCACCCCGCGACTCGTCGTCGTACTTTCCCTCAACCGTGCAATTCTGTACATGCTGTGGCACTAATACGCCGGCGAGAACGCGGTGCGGCCAGAACCCTCTTGCGAATGCACGGACTTCCCGCGGCGGGTGTTCGCGGTGCCCGAATCATCGCGTCTCCGACACTGCGAGAGTGCGTTTGCTTGTATGTGCTTGACTGCTTTGCGTCGAACGTTTCGACGCTTGTTTTGACGGTTGCATTGGGGACTATAAATAGGCGCTCTCTTTCGACGAGAGCCAGTGCGTCTTCGGTCCAGAGATTTAGGTGTTCATAAAATTTTGAGGGGCGTGAAAGAAAAACAGGTTTCTTTCATGTTTTTTTCTTTCATAACTTATAAAAAATTGAAAAAAGACGATTCCGCACAGATCTACAAAAAATTTGACGTACTCCTTTAGGGGAAATATTTAGATGTCTGATTAAACGCGAAAAGTGACCGTAGTTGCTTGTGACTATACGAATAAAACCATATTGCGGCCCCTATAAAAAGAAAATAAGCAACAATACATAGGAAATCTTTTGGGTTCGAATGGGATGTGAACCCGGGTCTTCAATACCCACAGCCAAGTGGGGTAACTACAGCCCTAACCCTGACCATGCCAGGTTGGAACAAGAATTATCCGGATGCGTGCAACCTGACAGGGGAACGTGACGGCACCGAAAACACGATGCAGCAGTGAACAAGTCTTCGATAATCGCTGGTTTTCGCCTTGAAATCTCTTAAAAAGCTTAAGTGTCCAATAAATTCTTCCGTTAACAGTGAAAAAAAATGTAAATCTTACATGCTCCCTCACAAAAGTCCCAGCAAAGCGTCCGCTCCCAAAAACTGCGCACGATTTCAAGTCAAGAAAGCGTTTCAGAATAACTTTCTCTCACTGTAGATTGGTTCATTCCCAACAAAAAATTAAGCTTCCCCGGAGAAGATGTTTTTTTTTTTTTTCAATATTCGCACGGCCGGCCTGGTGAGATTGACCGCCCCTTCAAAACAGTTATTAAACAGCGCCCCAGGGGTCACGCCTTGGTAATAACAGGAGATTTTAATGTGCAACACACAGCTTGGGGGCAACAAACAAAGGGGCAACAAAAAAGGACAACAACTTTACGATGCCATACGAGGTAATAGCTTGCACTTGTGCAATGTCCCGGACACTCCGGCTCAGCTCGGGAATAGTGTCTCTCGAGACACTACCCCAGATCTTACTTTAACACACGGAGTTAAAAATTCAACATGGGAATGTCTCTTTGAAATGCTGGACAGTGACCATTACATTATTCAATTGCAAATTTCGGACTATCGCCCTGAGTCACAAAAAATCGGCACTGCCCGCTGTTGGGACTTGGCATCCCACCGCAGTCACCCATGTTGGGAATGGGCAATCCGATACCATGCATCAAGTTTTGTCTTTGTCCCCCATACTGCAATGCCCAAATGGGCGCTCTAGGTACTGGGAATAAAAACATAAATAATTAAATAAATAAATAAATACATAAAAAAAAAATAATTGTCCGCATGGTCTCTTTAAAGATGAGAAGACGCTTCATGAAATAAGCGCTCCGGAAGAAAGCCGTAATTGCG